>NC_135817.1:41851168-42184740 GCF_964213995.1 Mustelus asterias
TCAAGCCATGCTATCACTGGATAGTTCCCGCCATCCAATAGCCACCATTTGGTTTATTATGATGGCTCAGAAGCAGTTGGCACAGTGGACTGCTGCAGAATGAAGGCATCAAGATTGCTGCCAGGATATCAAATCTTGACCTGCATGGTATGCTACTCATGGTTATGCAACAACTGGATGTTGAGCAAGTGTATCCTTTCTAGCTATAGTATACCTCAATGCTGATATATGGTGCTTGCAAAGCAATGTGTGTGCAGTTAATTGCACCCCGCATCATGGGAAAGCTAGTAACCCTTTGAAGCTGCATTCTCCTCCCCCCCCCCCCCCCCCCCCCCACTGCTCTTTGGTAGAACAAAATGGATTCACCTCTCTTGAAAGATAGAGCCTCAGTGACCTTTGTTACGTAACAGTGGATGGCAAACTTGTAGATGTTATAACATTCCCTGCTCCAGCATGGTAGAAGCTCAATGCATAAAACTTCATGGCAATCATCACTTTTCTAGCCACTGTCAAATGTTGTCTTTGCTCTGCTCTAAAATTGTGGTTGTGATTGCAGAAGGTGGCAGTTTTCGGAGAGGATGTCCTGAATGAATCACAGATGATTGATGAATACTCCTCATTGAAATGCTACCTGAACACCCTGGGCAGACATGGCCACCTCCTGAGGGTCCTTCTCCCCTCATCTTCCTCTTTCTTCCATCAGTTTGTCCTGCTCTGCTTTATCTGTGTTAATTCTCCCTGTCATGCTGTAATTCAAGGGGAATGCATGCTACAGCACCCATGGTTAAGAGAATGTGACTTGTGCAGAATCTTTGAAGTTAAGATAAATTATTTCTGCACATATCACACCAATTCATGCTGACTTTAGCAAATTTAAAGATCTCTAGAAATCACCAATCATTTGCCCAATTGCAGCAGCAGCCACTCAAAATTAATCAGCAATGAAGCTGAAAGCAGTTGATGATCCCTTTGGATAGTGCTATTGGGGTGGTCCTGCTGCTGAACATGTGGTCGACCATCTGTAATTAAGGGACTGTGTTTGTTGGGCTATTGAGCTCCAGATTGATACTGTTGTTGTCAATTCAGCATGAACTGTGTACGGATCTGTCTATTCTATATTCTTACACCTGATACGACCCACAAAAGAATTGTGCATGTGTGCCATTGATTGCATTTTGTGCCTCTAAGGCCATCTGCAGCACTCAAAAAACAGGTGTTACACATCCTGATATTGTGGCTAAAATCTCTGTTTCAATATTTTTCTGTATGAAAAAACATAATTTCATCCACTAAATTATGGAAAGAGTGCTAATAGATCCTCGCAATTTTGCATTAAGGCGACATGGTCAATGTTTCACTTGGGAACAGATAATGTTGCTCTAAGTTGTTACCATAATTATTCACCTCCTCAAGTTTCCCAGCAGGTCAACAATACTCCTGTACAAACTCTGTAAATTATCAGCTCATTTTTGCTGTAATATCTCAAAACATGAAACAGTCTCAGGAAGTCCTTTAATAGCATAGCAGAAGTAATTATCTAGATTCTCACTTGCCTTTTGGCAGAATTCCAGTGTTTCTCTTTGAAAATGATGCGTGATTCGAAGGGGGTCCTAAGCTCCTGAGCATTGAAGGGGCTTGGAAGCTTCTCTAGAACTTCTGAGTGATCAAATTTTCAAGAGCAATGTGGTTATTAGATAACCTCCCAATGTGTATTCATAACCGGCTAATGATTGATCTGTGCTGTCCTTTCATTTTAAAATAATTAGACCAGAAAGATCTGTAATGTTAGAACTATGTAGGGAACCGTAGAAAACACAGCAGGCTAGTCAGTGTCTGAAAAGAGAAATGTTTTTAATATAGGCCCTTATTACCTTGAAGCAAAGAGCAATTAGTGAATTGCTTGTTAGGTTGCTAGCAAATCCAGTATTTTTTCTAAATTATTCATTCTTGGGATGTGAGCATCACTGGCAGAGCTAGAACTTACTCTGGTTAGCACTGCTGCCTCACCTGGGTTCAATTCCAGCCTTGGGTCTCTGTCTATGTGGAGTTTGCAAACTCTCCCTGTGTCTGCGCGGGTTTCCTCCCAAAGTGTATAGTTGTGCAAGTTAGGTGGATTGGCCATGAAAAATTGTCCCTCAGTATCCCAAGACATATAGGGGGATTAGTGGGGTAAATATGGGGTAAGCCTGGGTATGAATCGAAGCAGACTCATTCGGCCAAATGGCCTCCTTCTGCACTGTAAGGATTCTATGATTCTTAGTTACATTTGACTAGGTGGTGGTGAACTGAATGGTGGAGGCGTGGGCTGGATATCCAACAAACAACCCAAGCTATCCATAACCTTAAAAAACTGATGCTCAGCCCCAAGGGCTCTCGTAGTATTGAGTCGGCTGAAACGTGCGGAGCATTCTGGCCAAATTAACCCCCATTTGGATGGAATTTCTCATTGGCTCCAGGTCCCAAAACCTCCCTTGGGAACACTCGCCCCCAATTTGAGTTGCCTTGTGGAAATCCCCTTTGTGCCATTCCCTCTGCATGGAGGGATTGCCTGTATGGGTTCATAGAATCCGCAGTAAGAAGTTTAACAACACCAGGTTAAAGTCCAACAGGTTTATTTGGTAGCAAAAGCCACACAAGCTTTCGGAGCTCTAAGCCCCTTCTTCAGGTGAGTGGGAATTCTGTTCACAAACAGAGCTTATAAAGACACAGACTCAATTTACATGAATAATGGTTGGAATGCGAATACTTACAACTAATCAAGTCTTTAAGAAACAAAACAATGTGAGTGGAGAGAGCATCAAGACAGGCTATTCGCATTCCAACCATTATTCATGTAAATTGAGTCTGTGTCTTTATAAGCTCTGTTTGTGAACAGAATTCCCACTCACCTGAAGAAGGGGCTTAGAGCTCCGAAAGCTTGTGTGGCTTTTGCTACCAAATAAACCTGTTGGACTTTAACCTGGTGTTGTTAAACTTCTTACTGTGTTTACCCCAGTCCAACGCTGGCATCTCCACATCATTCATAGAATCCTACAGTGCAAAAGGAGGCAATTTGGCCCATCGAATCCGCACTGACCACAATCCCACCCAGACTCTATCCCCATAACCCCATGCATTTACCCTAGCTAGTGCCCCTGACACTAAGGGGCAATTTAGCATGGCCAATCCACTTAACCCACACATCTTTGAACTTTGGTTGCCACACCAAAGCCACATTCTTCATTTCTGTGTCCTTGTCAGCCATCCAGACACACTATGGCCTTTTGTCCTGCTGTCTGGAGTCAGTGGAGGCCTCCAGTGGAAGGTTGGCTCTATGGGAGTCCACCACTTTTCCACTGGAGTTTGTGTGGAGTGGGCTGCACACAGCAGTCTCATGCAAACTTAGGTTAAGTTGGTTCATGCGCTCCCAGGCCACCTGTAATTTATGGACCTTGAGAGTTAGGACCTCACCTACCATGCAACTCTTTTCTCCATCTTTGGGTCAAAACTGTAATGAGATCTGGAACTGTGTGGCCTTGGCAGAACTTAAATAAGTGCCACTTGATATAACTGTCAATAACATCTTCCATCACTTGCTGATGATTGAGAGAAGACCACTGGAACAGTAATTGGCCAAATTGCATTTATTGTGCTTTTGTGGACAGGAAAGACTTGGGCAATTTTCTAAATTGTCAAGCAGATGTAGCTCTACTGGAGCAGCTTAGCCCACTTTTGGAGTACAGTGGTGACTAGCTGAAAAGGCCATATTTTAAGTTAATATAAAAATGTTTGAATGGTGCTGCCTCCTTCTTCAGTACCCCCTCTATCACTGATCTGCAAGGAAAGCTTGTTGTTTCTTCTGTGCTGGATGAACTCCTGCAGGCCCTTGAGCTTTGAGCACGGCTCCACCGTTCTTAAGAAGAGAGAGCTGATTGTCTGGCAACTGATTGGCCAATTTGGGTGAAGTACAGTCGGGCGACTGTTCCTCACCATGCAGGCTTCTGATCCCCGTTTGTCCAAGTTGGTGACATTCCAGAGCACAAAGGGAAAGTCCTGACATTTTAAAAAATAAAGACATGACTTACATTAGAAATATTAAGGTAGGGTGCAGCAGAACTGTAATTTAAACCTAGATGGTGCATAAGTTTGTTAATTTTAAAAATTCATTCTTGAGATGTGAGCATTACTTTAGCATTTATTGCCAATTCCTAATTGTCCTTCAGAGGGTGGTGGTGAGCTGCAGTCCAATTGGTGTGGGCACAACTCAACTGCAGTTTGGATGTGAATTCCAGGATTTTGGCATGGCAACAATGATGGGACAATGGTATGCCAAGTCAGGATGATGTATGACTTTAAAGGGTACTTGCACTTGGCAACGTTCTCATGTGTATCCTGCTTCTGTCCTTCTAGATGGTAGAGGTTGTGGATTTGGAAGGTGCTTTTAAAATAGCCTTGGCAAGTTGCTGCAGTTCATCTTGTAAATGATAACTGCTGCCACCGTGTGTCAGTGGTGGAGAGAGTGGATGCTTAAGATGCTAGATGGTGTCGTTATCTAATGGGCTACTTTGTCCTCAATGGTGTTGAAATTCCTGAGTGTTTTTAGACCTGCACTCACCCATACAAATGAAGAATATTCCATTATACGCCTGATTAGTGCCTTGCAGATAGCGGACAGGCTTTGGACAATCATGAGGTGAGTTACTTGCTGCATAATTCACAGTCTCTGAGTTACTCCTGTAGCCGAAGTATTTGTGTGTCTGGGTGAGTTAAGTTTCTGGTCAATGGTAGCTGTCCCCACCTACCAACCCACCCCACCCCAGAACTTTGATGTTGGATGTTGGGGGATATAGTGGTGGTAATTCCATTGGATATCAAGTACTTGTTGTCCAGATGTTGCTGTATGTGGGCAGGGATTACGTTAGTATTTGAGGAGTTACAAATGATACTGAGCACTGTGCAATGATCAGCAAACATCCCCACAACTAAATTTATGTTGGAGGGAAGATCATTGATGAAGCAACCTTAAGATCGTTGGGCCGAGGATACTGCCTTTATGAAATCCTGTATTGGTATCCTAAAGCTGAGATGATTGTCTTCCAACGGTTATGTTTGTTCTTGGCACCCAGTGCAAAATTTTCCCCTGATTTTGACAAGACTCCTTGATTCCACAATTAGTCAAATGCTGCCTTGATTCTAAATGCAGTCATTCTCACTTATTCTCTAAAATTGAGTTATTTTGTTCATGGACAGAATTTTGCACTCCCTATGTGTTGTGCGTATCCGCTCCCCCCACTGCCACATAACCCTGGTGGATTCTGAGGCAGTGGGGGAGTGTGAAATTGCATGTGGGAATTTCCCTCCTGGTTCCTGGCCTCCCTAACCTGGGAGTGATTTAACGCTAGGGTGGGCAGGGCTTCGGAGTGGAAACTCGCCCTTGCCCCAATTAAGGCCTTTCAGTGGCTACTTATCGGCCACTTAAGTGCCTTTCCCTCCCTAGTCTCAATTTTTAGGTTGATCTTCAGTTGGGAAAACAGTGAAGGTGGGTGGGTGCCTCAATTAGCTGCTTCCTTCTGACTGCGAATGCTCTCCACTTAAGACCTGGTGATCTTCTAACCCTACCCCCATGCTCCCCAGCCTGTTGTCAAAGACCCCAATTGGGGTGACCTCACCCACCCACCCCCATTAACACACCCCCCTTTCCACCGGCCCTTCCAGAGATTCCCTACTCTCCTCATTCTGGCACTTTTGCCTGCATCTTATCTAAACTCCAGTTCCTGGGACTTAAGTGCCAAGTACCTATCCTTGCAATGTCTCTTCTGTCACTGCATCCTGTGGCTGGCGGACTGGAGAGCTTCTGGCCAACACGATTGGTGAGGGATGCAGGCCTGCCGTATGCAAGTCAGTGCTCATTAGAGCATGATATGACATCTGGGCTGCGGGAATGCCATCCTGAAACCTCAGGTCCATGTTTGGATGAAGGTTGTCATGAGGTTTGTAGCGGACTTGGCAGAACCCAAACTGAGCATTGGTAATTCCAGTGCCTTCAAACAGCTCTTGATATAACGTAAAATCATTTGAATCATCTGGAGACTGACATCCATGATGGCAGAAACCTCAGTAGTGGGTAGAGAAGGATTTTTTTTATTCAAGTGATCTTTGCTGGCTAGGTCAGCATTCACCGCCCATCTCTATTTACCTTTGAGAAGGTAGTGCTGAAATGTCTTCTTGAACAGCTGAAGTCTATGTGGTGCAGGTACACCCAAATTGCAGTTAGGGAGGGAGGTTAAGATTTTGAACCCAGTCACAGTGAAGGAATGGTGATCTATTTCCATGTTAGGATGGTGAGTGGCATGGAGTGAAACTTCGAGATGGTGATGTTGAAGTGTTTGTGTTTTTGTGCTTCTAAATGGCAATGGTTGTGGCTTTAAAAGATGCTGCCTAAGGAGCCTTGGTGAGTTCCTGCAATGTATCTTGTACATGGTACACACTGTTGCTACTGTGTGTCAGTGGTGGAGGGAGTGAATATTTGTGGAAGGGATACCAATCAAGTGGACTGTGGGGCAGCATGGTGGCACAATGGTTAGCACTTCTGCCCCACAGCGCCAGGGACCCAGGTTCAGATTTGGCCTTGGGTATCTCTGTGTAGAGTTTGCACATTCTCCCCATGTCTGTGTGGATTTCCCCAGGTGCTCCAGTTTCCTCCCACAGTCCAAGGATGTGCAGGTTAGGTGGATTGGCAATGCTAAATTGCCTCTTTGTGTCCCAAAATATGTAGGTAAGGGGGATTAGCAGGATAAATGCATGGGGTTATGGGGATAGGGCTTGGGGGGGCGGGGTAGTGGTCAGATGCTCCGTTGGAGAGTCAGTGCAGACTCGATGGGCCGAATGGCCTCCTTCTGCACTGTAGGGATTCTATGATTTCTGGATGTTTTCAAACATCTTGGCTGTTGTTGGAGCTGCACTCTTTCAGACAAGTGGAGAATATTCCATCTCATGTGCCTCGAGACTTACAGATTGTGGACAGGCTTTGAGGAGTCAGGAGGTGAGTTATTCACTGTAGGATTCCTCATCTCTGACCTGCTCTTGTAGCCACAGTATTTAGTTCAGTCGAGTTCCAGGTCAATGGTAACTCCAGAATGTTGATAGGCCATTCAGTGATGGTAATACCATTGGATATCAAGGGGTGATGGTTAGGTTTCCTCTTGTTCGAGACAGTCATTGTCTGGCACTTGGCTGTTTATGTCAAACAGCTCCATAATTTGAAAAATTAAGTGTGTTAAATATTGTCACACTAGCAAAATCGAAGAACTATTTCCAGTCATAACTGCAAAAATCAACATATCTTTGATCTCTTCAAACAGCATCAAAGAAAGGACAATATTAGCAACTCAAACATGTTTTCAGCACCGTAGAACTTTGTAAATTTTAAATTAAAATAAGGGAACCAGCCCAGACCTTGGCAAGGTACATAAAATATCTTTTACAGTGATATACCAATACATATATATTAACGTTGTTAACAGATTGGGCTTTATGAGTATTTCAGTGAAGGTCCCATGAAAGTTTCTGATTAACTTATGTACATCCATTCATGTACCATGATACCAAATTTCCAAATCATATACTGTTGTTTCTCTGTGTTATTTTAATTCTAATGCAGTGGTCATCTGGTGACATCGTGCTCTCTAAACTTGCAATAACTCTCTAAACTTGCAATTGTTGTGGCAGTCATTGATAAAGTAATTATTATTTCCTAATAATAAGCAAGGATATCATATACATTGCAAAATGGAAAATGCATGAATGTTATTTAAAGCAGTCTTATTCTCAGATGGAATTATCACATGAAAAGAGATTTGTACTCCTACTGATCACAGAATCACACGGAGCAAAATGCAGCAATGTATTATCATAAAATACATTTCATCTACTTTCTGTGTTCTGACCGGATCCCATTCTTAAAAAAATTATATTGTTTCCTGTGGTGCGCTGAGGGCATGCTGATCACACCTGCACAGACTGAAAGAATTGACCTTTGCATGGAGATTATCATTAGATGAATAGAATTGTTCATTATGATTCGGTGACATTCTACCTATATTTGACCTGGTGTTTACTGTGTGCAGCGTTAAGTGCTTCATTTCAGTTAATAATTTTAATGATTGTACATAGGCCAGCACATTGCCCACTTTGATCCATCTGAGCCAGGAAATCCTTTTCATCAGTTAAATCTTTGATAATACTTCAACTTTCTGAAGCAGATGTAGGACTTTAGGCAATTTTGTTCAGGAGCTTTAACATCATTATAACATGCTTTGAGCAGAGGATGCTGCAGACAAAGGTCTATAAATAATATTTTAAAACTGCCTGTGTGGTCTGTTGATGTAGTTTTTTACTGGTTTTAAAGCAATGCTTCTTTAAAACGATATAGTCATGCTGGAATCAGAGTTGTGCTAAACAGTTTAGCAATATTAATGTAGAACTTCTAATGCAACATATATATATATAGCCTAAATTCATTCAAACTCTAGTCCCTAAAAATGCAAGTGAAGCTGAGTGAACGAGGGTGGATGAGTAAAATTAAAACAGAAGGATGATTTGTACATAGCTGGACCAACTGTGGAAATAACTGCATCTTAGTCTATTTTGGAAATATGGCACATTAACCATCCTGGTGTGGAATTATGAAGACAACATATATGCAAATCGATTGGATTAGGATTCAGCTGATTAAATAGTTTTACATACCAGCCACATAATTCCCCATTAAGCAACTATGGATCATTTGAAAAAAATTAAGTGGTTAAATTCCAATTATCAATCCTTAAATATTTGTGCTGTCAAGCTAGCATTAAAGTGAGAAAACAAGAATGTGTATTTATATAAGGCCCATAATAGTCAAGAACATCCCAAAGTGCTTCATATATTGCTGTGCAATATGTAAGCAAACACAATGGCCATTTTGCACAGTAAGAGTCAGAAATAGCAATAAGATGAATGTTTTATTTACATGGCATTGGTTGAAGGAAGAATGTTGGTCAAGCTACTGCCAGCACTTCCTGGTATTAACAACACCTTGCATTTATATAGCCCCAGAGGTATCACCAGCCAAATCTGGATACCTAGCCAAAGATGTTATGGATGGTGAACAAAACCTCAGAGTGGCAACAGGGGCCTTAAAGGAGCAATGAGGAGTGGAGAGATTTAAGGGGGGGGGGGCGGATTATAGTGCATGGTGTCCATGCACCTGAAGGCACAGCTATTATCAATAGGATCATGGGAGGATGGATGAAAACAATGTCAGAGTAAGAGAAATGGAGAATTTGTGCAGGTTTTAAGTTGCAGCAGATTAGTGATGAGGGACAAATCCATGAAGGTATATAAAATAAGATTGAGAATTTTAAGTTTTAAGACGTGGGGTAATTGTGCGTTGATAAGCAAGTTGAGGGATGGTACAATGGCAGAATTTAGTTTGGGATAGGATACAATGAGCAAATTTTAGATAAAGTTTAAATAGTGGAGAATGGAAGGCAAGCTGGAGAACATTGAAATATTTGACCCTGGAGGTGGCAAGGCATTAATGAAGATCTCACTGAAAAGTTAGTATTGCTGGGGCAAGTGATGTTGTAGGGGTGGATGTGTTTACGATAGAGAGGATTTGAAGTTGGAGGCCCATCTCAGAGTTGGATAGGATGCTGACATTGCTGGGAAGGAGTTAGAATTGGTGTGAGGGAACCACATTGGTGTGAGGGAGTGAAGCATGTCTTCCCACTGTTTAATAATGGTTTATCAAAGACTGAATATTAGAGAAGCAATCTGACAACACATACAATGGAGCGGCTGGGAGAAATTGTACTCGCTTGTATCACTGGTTATATGGAAGCTGACCCCATGCTTTTAGATTAAGTCGTCTAGGTACATAGATGAGAAAGAGGCCAGAGATAAATTATGGAGGCACTATGGAGATAATGACATGGAGTCAGAAAAAGTAGACATTTCAAGAAATGCACTGGCTTTGATCAGTTGAGCCAAATAAGGGCCATCCCACTGTGCTGGGCAATAGAGTAAATGCATTAAAGGATGTCAAAGGCTATAAAAGAAGACAAAAAAAGAAACACACCACATTAGAGGAGATCTCTTTTGGCCAATTTTAACACTGTAGCATGCGTATTGTAAAAATCAAGCTGAAGAATCTACAGATGGGGAGTGAGGTTCATTCTTGTGCACATTTCAAGAGATACTTCCCCTTTAAGGCGCTGTCAATTAATTAATTTGTTCATTCATTTGTTTAATTTATAGTCCCAAAAGAGTTTCAGGTGTTACTACCTCTTTAAGTTAATTAGTTTATTTGTTTGGTTGTTATGCAAAAGAGTATCAAGATATTTTTATGTTTGCAATGTGGTTTATTGGGTAGCACTCTGGCCTCTGAGTCAGAGGTTTTTGATTCAAGTCCCACTCTAGTAGTGGGATTTCCTTGCCCCACCCACTGCTCCTGCCAAAGGTCAATGGACTTTTGGCTGGGCTCTCAAGTCTCCTGTGGCAAGTCCTGCCATCATGCATCTGGAAAATCTTGGCCCAAGTCTTAATGGCAAGGAAGCTGTGTTCATAATGCAGCCAAATAGGTTAAGTATCAATGTGTAAATCCTTCCAACATATCTAATGGCAGGCGGGAAGAGTGGAAGAGATTCCTGGTCAACCATCTGATGGAAAGAAATTGCAGCATCTACCAACATCCATAACTCTAGACTTGTTTTTGTCACAGTGCCTCTTTAAAGGGTTGATTATTTCATTATTTGTTGACCTGTTTGCTCAAAAGGGTACAAAGAGATAACGTATTCAAACTGGAGGTGGGTTGCAGAGCTAGGAATTACACATTTATAAAGTCTCACCCAGTGAATCAATTGAAAACTTAGAAAAGATTGACTTCTGATCTCCTCCTTCACCAACTGGCAGTAACAAGTTTAACTCAGCAGTGCCAGAAACCTGGAACTATTCAAATATGGAGCTGAAGGCAAGCTGGGTATGGATTTATGAGGCAACAACATGCTCAAAAACCTTGGCACAGAAAGCTTGCCTTGGTCTCATGAGCAAGATTGAAGTAGCAGAACATTAGGTTAAAAACTGAGTGGCAAAGTAGATAAGCCATTGCGTTTGTGTTAGAGGTGAGTTTGTTTGGGCAGGGAAGGGCAATTTATGGAGATGATTTGGAATGGAGAAAAACATGTTGGGTATAGGGGTAATTTGGTTCCTAAAGATGATTCTGGAGTAGATGACAGATTTGGTTATGAAGCATGACTACATGGTATATCCAGGTTTGTTGAGGGCTCAATTAATTATCGGTCAAATATCCTCAGGTCTACAGCTCTTGGATTAAAGTTAGTGAAGATAGGGGCCATACCAAAGGATTGAGTGGCATTGTGGAGAGTAAGGGAGATGTTGGGAGAGAAGGTATTAAGATTGGATGAAAGGAAATACTTCAGATGATTTTGCTGTTGAAGTATTGTAACATCACAAGGGCTCAAAGTAGGCAGTTGGGATTTAAAACCTAATTGTGCTAGTGAAATAAATCTTCTTTTATCATTCCAAAGAGTCATTAATTAGGCTTTTCTTAGATCATTAGGGCTTCACCATGTGCCAGTAAGCTATTGGTTTTCTGGTTATGCTGACAATATTTTACAGTCAAACGTTTTCTTCAATTAAAATGGCTTTTAGCTGTGTCATGAGCTTTCCAAACCTTATTTTGAAGAGTAAGAGCTAATTATAACAATTAAATATTAGTTAAATCACTGTCAATTAAAGTTCAATAACATTGGACTAACTGCACTGGACACTTGATTGTACAGAGCATCTCTGACTGAGGCAGAAGGCTATTCAGTATGTGGGTTAAAAACAGCAGTTTTGTTTAACTACCTTGTACTTTAATAATTCCCAATCCTTTCTCTTCTTGGTGCCAACAGTCCTGTGTTTAAATTTTCTCTTGACAGCATTGCTTTTAACCTTGCAATAAAAAATTGCAATTACCAATGGTTTCTCTCTAGGTTTGCAAAGCATCACAATTAATTGTCTGGTCTGCCAGCAGGAAATCAGCTATTTTCTTTTCAAATTAATTTAGTGTTCATGAAGGTAAAGGGATGTTTGAGTTGAGAAATGAAATATTTTTTGATCTCAGCATTAGCTTTAGCAGTCTTTTCAGTTTTGTCTCCTCTGTCCAAACATATGTATGAACAACCGCCTGAGAAGGACATCTCTGCTGTATGAGCATGATTTTCTTCATTTCCCCACACTAGCCATTCTTGGGCTCTCATGCTGATTAAAAAGAACATTGAGACAGCATTGCAGCAGGCAGAGATAAAATAAAACAAAAAAGAACAAAGAAAAGGACAGCATAGGAACAGGCCCTTCCGCCCTCCAAGCCCGTGCCGATCATGATGCCCTAACTAAACTTTTAAAAAAACCTTCTGCCCTTACTTGGTCTATATCCCTCTATTCCCTCCCTATTCACGTACCCATCCACATGCCTCTTAAATGTTTCTAATGTGCCTGCTTCCACCACCTCCTGTGGCAGCGCATTCCAGGCACCCAGGCACACTCTGCATGAAAAACATCCCCTGCACATTGCCCTTAAACATTTCCCCTCTCACCTTGAACCTCTGCCCCCTTGTAATTGACACTTCCACCCTGGGAAAAAGCCTCTGACGATCCACCCTGTCTATGCCTGTCGTAATTTAAAAGCTAATTTTTTTTTCAGTAGGATGCACTTCAAATGTAGGTTCTCCATTTGCCACTTCAGGCTGCATGTTTGGAACGTCCTCCTCCTCATCATCAAGGAAGTACTTCTCAATTAGCTTTAATGCTGTTTTGTATACAGTGGTATTTGGATGGAATTGAAGAACCTTAGTTTTCTCCAAGCCATTCAGTTCCTCTATCAATAGACATAATTTATCCATCTCTCCCAACTGTTCTCCAGTTAAGAAGATATTGGACAGGGATTCTAGGGTCACGAGAAGCATCGTTGTTACTCTGTAGGTTAAGGAGAGGTTCCAGCACTTTTGACATTGTTCTGCTCGATGAGTCCTGGCAACATTAGTTTTGTACTTCCACAGTCAGTAGCACTGTAACATAAAGCAGAGAAACCATGGACACCCGTCACCGGCAGAGATGCATTTTCATGAGTCAGCTGTCATTCAGTCTCCATTTAAAAGGAGCACCAGAGACATGCACTACCTATCTTGTACTGAAGGGATTTGCAGTTTTTTGGCTTCCATTGGGGTTTGCCTGCCAGCAGGAAAGTTATCAGGAGAATGTTCTGCACACAGAACTCAATATTTTTTCAGCATACACTTTTCTATGGTGACCACAAATAATACTCAGTATCTGGCAGATTGTGTGTGTATTTTTAATTGCTGGCAAGATAAAAATCACAACATCAATTCTCTTACCCTGCTGAAATACTCCACCATGTAAGGTACTGTGCTGGGAAAAGCTGAAGAGAACCAATATATTCAGCAACGAGAGAATTTCCCTTTTGTGGCTAAAATGATCTAATTTATCTAATGTATACCTTGAAACAACTGAACCTTAAAGTTGGTTGCACAAAATCAAGTTGAGTAGTATATTTTTGTATAATCATTAAATTAGCTAGGAACCCAGTAATTAAACATTTGAATTTTTTTAAAATCCATGTATCCTTTATATTATGGCAACTCTAACTTTGGTACTGGTGATATAAGATAAATAAGGCAGCACTGCTGTCTTTGGCCTGATAACCTATGTTAAAATGTGCTTTTGCTGGTTGCTGTGCAGGTTGGCACAGTGGTTAGTGCCAGGGACCTGGATTCGATTCCCAGCTTGGGTCATTGTCTGTGTGGAGTTGGTACGTTCTCCCTGTGTCTTAGTAGGTTTCTTCCGGGTGCTCCGGTTTCCTCCAACAGTCCGAAAGAGGTGCTGGTTAGGTGCATTGGCCATGCTAAATTCTCCCTCAATGTACCCGAACAGGCGCCGGAGTGTGGTGACTAGGGGCTTTTCACAGTAACCTCATTGCAGTGTTAATGTAAGCTTACTTGTGATACTAATAAGTAAACTTTAAACTCTTTGGCAACAGTATCCCATTGGCAAATTTTAAACACTGTTGAATGAAAAGGTCACCTTTCAGTCTGGTCACCATTGGGCTGAGTTGTATACTGCAGTGCTGTGTCCTTCTGGTGCTCGTCTCAGCACGCTCTCAAGGTCTTAAGTGGCAATTTATAAACAGACAGCTGCTTCAGTACAACATACACATTACCAATGGTTTTAGGCTGCATAAAGTCAGCATGGAACCACCGATGATAAACTGTTGCTGGAACTAAAGAATGGACCTGATTGAATAGAAATTATATCAGGTTGCAATATTGGTTAAAAAATGTGCTTAGAGGACCTTCTTAAAAGTGAACTGAAAGTGATTTTCTTTTACATCACTGATCACTTTAATTTCCTTTCATTTCTTAATGACTAATTTAAGTTGTAGTCAATGTAGCAGAAGCTAATTATTCATTCACACATGCTTGGCTTGTTGCAATACATCATTATTTTATATATGCAATTAGAATTCACAAGACAAAATACCTCGAATCTTTTAAGGTACAAAAAGATTTTATTTGGTCATTAAGGTTTTGAAATAGATATTGGCCTACATTTTGCTGTCAGTGGCAAATGAAGGAGGTTCTCTGGTCACTTAACAGCTGTTCAGAGACATTTTGTGGACCTCTGTTTGGCAACCTGTGGTTGACTTAAGTCTATTGCTGTCCTCTATAGGGCATATGGGCTCTGCATAAACACAGCAAGCTGAGTGTGCCTCTTCAGCTATTCAGATTGAAGAATCCTTAATAAGGCAAGCAGAGTCTGAAATATTTAATTCAATGCAGAGCCATGTAAAATAATCGAAATTAGATAAGAGAGATAAAAGACAAAAAGAAGTGAATTTTTATAAAAAATCTCCAACAATAATTAAAATGTGAAGAAATGAGACTCCATACTTATCAATGCAAATTTTCAGTTCCAAAGAAGTTGTGCAGTAACAGTAAGACTTAACGCTGTTAAAAGTTTACTTTCACTTGAATGCACAAGCCCTAACTTCTTCTGGCATTTTTAACAGATAAGAATCACAACTGTCTACCCTTCCTGTATTTGAATGATGAATTTCTTGCTGAGGTACCAGTGTACTTAGGTTTCAGGAGGTTCCAGAAAATATGGAGAGCACCATTGTTTCATGTTTATTTATTGCTACAAGTCTGATATATTCCGCAAGGACTGTGAGTGCTTTTAGTCTCACTGTCATGCTACCCCAAAGTCCATGGTTAATATTTATGAGTTTACGCAATCCATCCATGGTAAGAATTTTGTCAGTTTTCCTTATCATGTAGGAGATTAAATAAAATGCCCCAAACATATCAGATTTCTGACGGAAATGCAACTTATTTGAGTAATTTATTCTGGTTCACCCAGGCAGGCATTCTGGGCCTTGCAAAGCGGTAGAGGAGGGACGGGGGTGGTTTTCAGTGGAGTGACAAGTCAGGTTATTCTGGTCTACACTGTTTTCAGGTTTAGTGGGACAGATTACTGGTTGTAGGTGGAGAAGGAGAGAGCCAGCTGCATTCTAATTGTGGCTGGATCTTTTGCAAAGTAAAACAATTAATTGAGCGTAGCTGCTAATTGTTGCATTACAATTAAAAATTAATTGAACGGAATAGAAGTAATTGTAGTGTGAATATAAGTATTAATTGTAATGTGAGGAAAATCAGTAAATCACCGCAGTGTGAATCATGTAATATGAGAAATAAAAATAGCTGTTCGGAGATTTGCCTTGTAAAATCTTATGTTGCAGGTACAATCCAGTGGAATTGCTCATTTGGTTTGCTCCCTCTCCACCCAATGGTGAGTAATCTGTTCCGTCATGCACAGAGGCCATGCAGGTGGCTTAAAGAAGCAGAGGAAATTTAAATCCATGTTAATTTTTATTGACAACCACAAAGAAGCAAAACTAGTTTTGATGGAAAGAACTGGACCTTGTGAAATTAATTTAAAGTCTGGAAACTTTAGGATGGAATTCTTCCATCGGAGACTAAGTCCTATGGCGAGGTCAGGGGCGGAGACAGGGAATGATTCTCTCTGCAGACGCCAATGGGAAACAAAGCCATATCTTCTGGCTCTGACCATATTAATTGTGCATTTGGGGGTTTAGCACTTCTGTGGCAGGGCAGGCTTGATTGCTACCATATCAAGGTTCCATAATTAAAAGACACGCAACATCACTGACCCACCATTGAAAAAAGAAGACGACCTCCTGAAGAAAGAAGATGAAGAGGGACCTCCTGAAAATGATGGATCTCTGAAGCTGGAAATGGATCTCCTCGATCACGCTGAAGCTGGAAAATCCACCTGTGGATATATTCCCCTCACCCACAGCTGTGGTGATCCAGGAGCGCTGCAGCAGCCAACCATCCCAAACACCAGAGGCAGCCCCAGGTATTGTTGAGATGAGTCCTGACTTCTGCATGCCACATTGCTCCGGATATATTCTGGACCGAGTGTTCTGGGCTGGTGTCATGGAGAATCGGGCATGGGGGAAAAGATACTGGTCGGGCCTTCATCTGCATCACATTTGTGGGATGCAAATCTGTTATGCCAGCCACAAGTGGGTTTCACAGCTCGCCATGGTGGGCAGCAGTGGAAGATCCTGTGGGAAATTCATGCTGCTGTAAGACCGATTTTTGGGCCTGCCACCAAATCATCACCCCTCCATCCCCCCGCCAGGGGTGCACAGGTAAATATAGCCCTTGGGAAGGGGGGACATTCCTTGGGCAATAACTTGGCATTTTCCCCCTGACACTGCCACCTGGCACTCTGGCATTGTTCCCTGACCAATTCCAGCCAATTATAGCAGTTTGCATTTAATGGTGTTCCTAACATGGGGGTCACCTCAGAACTTGACAGGAGATGGACACAGAAAAGGAGAGGAAAGGGAGTGAGGACAAATGAGTTAAAAAGGGAAAGTAAGGACACGAGCTTTTGAATTTTGGAAGCAGAAAAGACGCAATAAAGTAAGTAAACCTCCAGGCTAGATTTAAGGTGACTCCCAGCAAGGTTGGTAGAATCAGAGGAGCTGCAGGGCACCAAAGAGAATTCATAGATACATGTTTTAATCATTCAAGGAATGTGGGCTTTGCTGGCTTGGCCAGCATTCATTGTCCTTGAGAAGGTGGTAGTTAGCTACGTTCTTGAACCATTGCAGTCCATGTGGTTTAGGTACACCAGCTAAAAATTCATTCATGGGATGAGCATGTCGCGAGCTTGGTCAGCATTTATTGTCCATCCCTAACTTTCCCATGAACTGAGTGCTTGCTAGGCCATTTCAGAGGGCATTTAATTGTCAACTGCATTGCTATAGATCTGGAATCACATGCAGGCCAGACCAGGTAAGGACATCAGATTTCTTTTCCTAAAGGACATTAGTAAACAGATGGGTTTTACAACAATCAACAATGGTTTGATCAGCAGCTGTCTTTTTTTAACTACAGATTTTTCTTGAATTCAAATTTCACCATCTGCCATGGTGGGATTCGAACTCGACCCACAGAGCATTACGCTGATGTTTAGATTACTAATCCAGTGAAAATACAGCTGCATCATTGCCTCCCAAGTGACGGTGAAGGAATGGTGAATTAGAGTTAGAATGATGAGTGGCTTCGAGGGGAGCATCCAGGTGGTGGTGTTCCCATGTATCTGCTGCCTGTGTCCTAGATGATAGTGGTTGTGGGTTTGGAAGGTGCTGTCCAAGGAACCTTGGTGAGTCCTGCAATGCATCTTGTGGATGGTACCATGTATTTTGAGTTATCAGAAATTCTCAAGTATGGGGCATGGTTTCAAAGTGATTAAACAGTATACAGACTGTTTTGTACAGTACGGTGAATGTGTAAAACTGGCTAACTTGTGGAAGCAGAGAGTTGAAACATTTGCAGGAGAATTGGATTATTAAAGAAAGTGATTGTGCTTTAGACTGGCCAGGTGGAAGCCTACTGGTCTTGATTTTTTTTATGTTGTTCCTAAGTGCACAAGGTGATTTGTTTTATTTTGTTCGTTCTTAACCATAAATCTCACCTCCAAACGTAAACATGCTCCACACACAGTACTGGTCAGTCCTTGAGTCAAGCAAACAAAAACTAAACAGCTTGTACAGCATTTGGTATTGACAGAGCTAGAGGGATAGGATAAAACTGAAGCTGACCGCAATATTAATACAGACACTTGTTTCCCCCACAGTGTGTTAATTGGGACTTATTTTCCTTTTCACCTTGAAAATGGTAACATACACATTATAGATGTGATGCAATGGGTATCATTAGCCGAAGACTGCATAAGCTACAAAATATGTTGCAGATTCTAAGATTTTAAAGAAGGAATGCAATCCATTTGATCAGGCATGAATATTTTAATGAACTACAGCTGTAGACAATTGATGGTCGATTGATTGACTAACCATTGCACCACTACTGCCTGATTATAGTCTCCCAAAAATTAACAGTGTAAACTGCTTAGAATGGGGTTTAAAAAAAAGCAAAATTACAACTCATTGTTCTAGATAATTGGACTTTCAAACAGCTCTGGCAGAGCACCAAAATGACTTGTAATTCAGTAATTAATTTTCCCTTCTTAGATGAAAGCGTTATCCTATTTGTGTTTCTGCTCGACAAATTACTGAGATCAACATCGTTTTTAGGAAAATTAATCAGGCATTCCATGATGAGAGGCAGTGAAAGTATTTGAACGTGAGGCACAAAGGAAATTAAAAGTTCCAATCAAAT
Source organism: Mustelus asterias (assembly GCF_964213995.1). NCBI lineage: Eukaryota > Metazoa > Chordata > Chondrichthyes > Carcharhiniformes > Triakidae > Mustelus > Mustelus asterias. Next base: position 41,869,984 of record NC_135817.1, read on the forward strand.
CAGGTGATAAGCTAGTAGATGTTACATGTTATGTTCAAGGGCACCATTCACCTAATTTTCTAAATAACTTGCTTGTATTTTTTGTAATTTTGGAAGGATTGTGAAGGAGCATTGTGCAAAAGATAGTACTGGATATGGGATAAAACAAAATTTCACCGAATAATGGAAAAAAGTAAATGTGCAATTTAATTACACCAGAAACATATCACCCACAAGCCATGCTGCACTGAAACACACATTTCCCTCCACTCTCTACCCCCACCTCCAGCCTGCTTCGATGTCCCATTCCCCCCCCCCCCGCAGCACCAATCTTCCAATTTTCCCTCCACTCCCCCCCCCCCCCCCGCTAACCCCCTCCCCCCCCCGCTAACCCCCTCCCCCCCCCCGCAGACGCTGCGACAACGGATGAATGAACACCGCTCGACAATCACCAGGCAAGACTGTTCTCTTCCTGTTGGGGAGCACTTCAGCGGTCACGGGCATTCGGCCTCTGATATTCGGGTAAGCATTCTCCAAGGCGGCCTTCGCGACACACAACAGCGCAGAGTCGCTGAGCAGAAACTGATAGCCAAGTTCCGCACACACGAGGACGGCCTCAACCGGGATATTGGGTTCATGTCACACTATTTGTAACTCCCACAGCTGCGTGGACCTGCAGAGTTTCACTGGCTGTCTTGTCTGGAGACAATACACATCTTTTTAGCCTGTCTTGATGCTCTCTCCACTCACATTGTTTCGTCTCTTAAAGACTTGATTAGTTGTAAGTATTTGCATTCCAACCATTATTCATGTAAATTGAGTCTGTGTCTTTATAAGCTCTGTTTGTGAACAGAATTCCCCCTCACCTGAAGAAGGGGCTAAGAGCTCCGAAAGCTTGTGTGGCTTTTGCTACCAAATAAACCTGTTGGACTTTAACCTGGTGTTGTTAAACTTCTTACTGTGTTTACCCCAGTCCAACGCCGACATCTCCACATCATGACTACAAAAGCAGCGCAGTGGAATGGGAGAATCACCCCCAATATATTTGAGTTAGTTTGTTTCTTAGTAGCGCTCCAAGTAAATGGAGTGTGCTCAGGTGTTGTGCAAAAACATTGACCTCCACTTCTCGGCTTCAGTTCCTGATTCTTTGGTTGGCAAAACAAAGGCCAGAGATCAGGTTTGTGTGCAAGACATATACAGGTCACTGTGAATTTTTCATCCAAGACTATTAAGACAAATACTGCTTTTAATATTTGTTTTTGTTTCTATGGCATTTTCTTTATTTGAGGAAAGAAACTAAATATGGAAAACATCTGAAGTGAAGTTCCATAAAAGTAAAATACTACAGATGCTGGAATTTGAGACAAAAACAGAAAATGCTAGAAAATCTCAGCATGTCTGACAGCATCTGTGGGAAGAGAATAGAGTTAATGTTTTGAGTCTGGATGACTCTGTCAGAGCTGAGAGCAAAGAGAATCAGCAGAGATTTATCTTCAAAGGGGGCGGAGAGAAATGGGGCAAAGGGAATGTAAATGAGGATACAGAAGGCTAAGAAGGTACTAAAAAGTGACATTACATTGCTACAAGTGAAGTGATGTTACATTGAGCTGTCGCTCATAAGAATTATACCACTGAAGCGATGGTAAAATTGTACCAACAAAAATTCCGATCTTTGAACTTTAATCCCTAATTTTGACTGTTCCTCTTCCTGATTTAGAAATAGTCCAAATTAGTTTCTTTCATTGGCTTAAGGTGAGGGTCATCTGTTGTCATCTGTTGTCATCCCACCTCTGTAACTTGAGTCATGTAGACTGAAGACAAATGTCCATCCCTTCATCCCTGGGCCACCCAAGTTACAGTGTGTTGTGAACAAATGACACATCCTTATAGGTCGAGCAATTGTACAAACAATGCTACATTCTCTTATAAACAATTCATAGCAGCATTTTACCATAGATACCAAGACAATTAAAAACAAATATTAATAATAATTCCAATCATGGGGGATGTGGAAAATTCCTCCCATGACGTCAGAAGAGGAATGTTTTTCTTTTAAGATATTGATGTTCTGTCCCACAGATATGGTTTATCAATTAAAGCATTCAGAAGCCCACAGGAAAATTCTGTCCATGTGTGAAATGAGATTCAGGACAAGGTCAAGCAAATGTGATCCTTCTTGCGCCTCAGTGCTGAAAAATACATCATAATGCTTTGAACTAATTATATAAGTCAAAGTTAAACTTTATTTATTAGTCACAAGTAAGGCTTACATTAACACTGCAATGAAGTTACTGTGAAATTCCCCTAGTCACCACACACTGGCGGCGCCTGTTCGGGCCAATGCACCTAACGAGCACATCTTTCAGGCTGTGGGAGGAAACTGGAGCACCCGAGGAAAGCCATGCAGACGGGCAGAACGTGCAAACTCCACACAGACAGTGCCCCGAGCCGGGAATCGAACCTGGGTCCCCGGCCCTGTGAGGCAGCAGTGCTAACCATTGTTAGCACTGCTGAGACATTCTGTAGAAGTACAGATAAAATTTGTGTATACAATTAGGGAAAAAGAGTTAAAGAAGCAACATTTTAAAGCTTCAGAACCATTCAAAATCATGGAAGGATTGTATCCAGTTCTGGGACTACTGTGAAGACCAAGTGCAGTTATAAATGGAATTTACAATTACTGGAAGATTCAGAAAATTAAGTTTAAAATGTTTTTGTACTCAATAGGCACTGAATATAGAAAGCTGTCCAGTATGCTATTCTGTTTGATATAACTCCAGGAGAATGCACTGCTGCCGAAGTAACATGAGCATTTGATGATCACTGTAATCCTAAGGAAAATGAAACAGTTGAGTGTTCGAATTTTTTTTATCTCCATCCAAGATGTGATGATACCAAGGATCAAAGGTGAGGCACCTACTGCATACTGGGGTTTTTTTGTGCCTGATGATAGAAAACAAGAGAAAGCAGATATAAAAGCCACAGCCATGTTGACAGTGAAGAGAGGATAAGATAGGTAAACAGAAACAGTGCAAGAGGAAAATGAGGTTCAAACTGGGCGAAGTCCAGAGAGAGATGGAAGAGAAGAAAAGATTTGTTTTGGAGCTGTCCCATGTAGCCAATGTGATGGTGCAGATTGCCACATTTTTTTGGTGTAAGTCAATGACAGATTGTAGCTAGTCACACCTATGAGTTGTCCAGTACCTTCAACTTGATATATCACTTGATTCAGAATTATGGCAAGATTGAAAAAGGCCTGTCATTAGCTTCTTTTGCACCTGACTGAACAAATCATTTGGGATGAACAGTTGTCTTACATTTTATCTGATAATCAGGACTTGACAGAGTAGTTATTTTATCTTTTTTGTATTTTGTAAATTACCCTGCATTGGAAAAAACAATTAAATCTGTTTCATATCTCTTCCAAACTGCAGCATTGGGTTTGAAAACAAATCAGTTCCTTGCACTTTAAAATTATAAATGGATAAGCACTTTTGCACGCTTCTTGAATTGAAGTCCTTCCCACCTCCCTCATTGTTTGCCCTTGCTGATTGACACGATGCTTAATCAGGTCATCTTATTGTTACAAATTATCTTTCTGAAGCAGTGCACTTTGTAATTGATATAAGCCTGTTTAGACTAATAATGCCATTTTTCACCGAGTACTTTGATCGTGAATAATGCTTTTTATTCATGTGAAGGAAAATTTTAATGTTCTGAAAATGGAAACTAATTGCGCTAAAATCAATATGGAGTTTATTGGTAAAAATGATCGATTAAACCATTTGCATTTTTGTACATGAAAAATGTTGTTAATCATAATGAATTAATTTTTAAAAATCTATCTTAAAAGGTCCAAATAAGGGGATCATGGCAACAATATTGAACAGAAATTGTGTTTAAAAGATCCTGGAAACAGTTGGATCAATCTTTTTTGCTTTAGCACATATTTGTTCATTTGATTTTTACTAAAGTAATAATACATCAGGTCCTTTCTGGTGCAAGCTATGGATATAATCCATTACTTAATATGGCAAAACAAACTCAAAAACTTTGAATCATTAAGCTATTAATTTTCCACTTAATATTTTGTGCTTTAAAAAGCAAATTTGTCCACTGGTACTTTGAATATAGTCTTCGTCCAGGACAACTTTAATGAGTTTCTATTGTGCCAGTTTTGATTTTACAGATCACAGCAACATTTTATTCAGCAGATGGCATAGACAGTATTCATGCATTGAATTATGTCGATTGGCTTTACAGCAGGATTGAACATCTAAAACAACTCCTGCTTTGTCAGATGCTGCTCAAAATCACAATGTTGGCAGCAAATCTCAACAAAAATTGTGAAAGCACGCGGCTGTAATCCTTCAGACCACAAGCAAACTAGTTAGATGGATTGGTCATGCTAAATTGCCCTAAAGTGTCCAAAGATGTGTAAGTTAGGTGGATTGGCCAAGGTAAATTTGCAGCATAACAGGGATTGGGCACAGGGGCTCCTTTGGAGAGTTGGTGCAGACTTGATGAGCCGAATGGCCTCTTTCTGCGCTGTAAGGATTCTGTGGTTCTATAATTCTCATGGAATCATGATTCTATTGGTTAGAGATAGGGAACTTCAGTATCAACTGCAGACTTGTATATAATCCAGTCATGGTTGGCACTGAACACTGGTTGTACAAAAGTATGTTCTTGTGCCTTCCAGCAGCTGTTAGCCTTCAGCACATTGCAAGCATCAATGCATGGTGGCTGATTTACATGGCAATCACCTTGATTCTGAGTTATCCAAATTTGCTGTGCTGTATCAGGTTTACTTATCATCAGCTGCTTAATCCAAGCCTTCACACAAGGATTGCTGTCAAAGAGAATTTCCCATTTATTGATGGCTTCCCCTCCAGGGTGTTCAGTGAAATGTTTGTGTAGGCAGGTGCCCTCCCATGCTTTGAAGCATTCAGTTCAGGCGAACTCTTTGGTTATGTATTTGATAGGAAACAATCTTAAGTAGGGTTGCTTCATTAAATAAACCAAGAAAGATCAAAGTACCCTATGCTCTTTCTCGTGGTCCTGAAGGATTGTTTCCGACTGATGGTGTTTTTCAACAACATTGTCCATGTGTTCTGGAAGACTTGTTAGCACAAATGACCAGCACATGTCCCAATCAATATCTTTTGAAAGACTCGCTTAGGCTTTGCAAAACTGTCATAATGCAATTACGGTATATATTTCTATCCTTCTTAGGCAGTCACATTGGATTGAGGATGACTTGTTTCCACTCCAGTTTGATGGGCTCTATCCCCAGAGCATTAGCCTGGGCTTCTGGATTACCCGGTCTAGTGACATTACCACTACATCACCATCTCCCCCTATGGATTAAGGGAACAGATAAAGGGGTTGAAGGGTTCAAGGTTCAGAGAAATACCAAGGCAACCGTGCCTCCAAGCTGCCTGACCTTCTCGAAGCAGACAGGAGCATTAAATGTGGGCTGCCCTTTAGATGCTTCCCTTGTTAAGACTAGTAGTTCAGGAGTGTAAGCCTAGTGGGAGAGGTAACCAAAAGGTGTGTGAATTGATTCAGTTCTGTAGGAAGAACAAGGGAAGAATAAAGGACATAATATAATGGGGGTCCTGGGAGTACATGTGCACAAATCATTAAAAGTGGAAGGGCATGTTCAGAAAATGAATAGTGAGGCAGATGGTATCCTAGCGTTTATAAAAAAGGGACTATGGTGAACCATAGATGGTTACCACTATGGGTACTGAACCATAGATGGTTATCACTATGGGTACTTGTACATATGTTACTCTTGTTACTGTTGGGGTTAGGGTTGGGGTGTTCCACCTGTTGGTATTGTTCTGTGGTACACTCCGGTTGGCTCCGCCTTCCTATAGGAGTATAAAGGTCACTGCACTTCCTAGTGACCCTTTAGTCTGGGATTGTATTGTTAAGCAGTATGCTCCATTCTTATTGCTAATAAAAGCCTTTATTTCCCGGGTACGATCCAGCCTCCCGAGTGAATTAATCGCGCATCAGGGACATAAAGTACAAAAGCAAGAAAGTTATGGTGAACCCATATAAAACACCAGTTTCATCTCAGCTGGAGAACTGTGTATTCAATTCTGGACACCACACTTCAGGAAGGATAAACAGGCAATCAAGGATGAGGGATTTCAGTTACATGGATAGAGTGGAGAAACTAGGGTTGTTTTCAATTGACAAGAGAAGGTTGAGAGAATATTTGAAAGACGTGTAACATCATGGGGGATCTGGATATGATAGATAGGGATAAACTGCCCCAGTTGGGAAAAGCTTTTGGAACAGGGGTCACTGAGTTGAGGTGCATTTTGAAAGAACCAAAAGCATCATGAGGCAAAACATTTTTATGCATAGTATTTATCGTGATTGTACGACCGGAGAGACAGACTCAATTGTGGTTTTGAAGTGAAAATTGACGAGTTATTTGATGAGAAAATAATTGCTAAGTTATGGGGAAAGAGTGGAGGAGTGGAATGAACTTGAACTACTTTTGCAGAGAGTCAGCATGGACATGACAGCCTAAATGGAACCCTTCTGTGTTGTGTACATCCTATTATGTTTCTATAAGGCATCAAATAGACCACCTTACCTTTTTGAAACTGGTTTGGATTTTCAAGAAGTCACAAATTAATTACTTGTTTTCTTATAACTAGGCGATCAATTTTCTGCGGTGGTGAACTTGAATAAGAACATGCTTGGAAATCTTGCAAAGCTGCAGAATCTAATCTTCAGACCGAAGTGTTCCTGCTTCAACTGCTGCTACTGTTTCTTACTGTGTTTAAAGACTGCTTTCTCCCTGATCCTTGGGGTAATAAGGTTGCTTATCTGTGATCAGTTTTGTTCATGTGAACACATAATCAATACTTGTCCACCCAGAACGTTCTGAACTTCAAAGCATTGCTACAGCGAACCATCGATGGTAGCCATTGACACCTACTTGTGATTTTTCTATAGCTGTTTCTAAGTTTCAAGGTTGGAGACAATGAGTCTAGAGCCAGAATTTAATGTTGTTTGAGTGGGTACGCACCCAACCAACAACACATGAAATTGCATGAGAAGATATCAGGTGTCCTGACATCAACACTCGCTCACACGATATTTTACCCGGCGGGTGCATGTGGCACTTGAAAGCATGCCCATTGACAATTAAGCCGCCAATTAAGGAGTCACTTGAAAGCACTTTTGCATGGCCCGTTCACTTTTATGGTTGATGGATGGGCCAATCGGCCAGGTGGCTTTCACGTTTTCACGACAACCTTGATCCAGGGTGGGATGAAATGTCCAGCGTGAAACATAATTTAAAAACTATACCTGGGGACTGAGGTTTTTTGAATTCTGCTGTCAGGTGCTTGAATATGCTGCATAGATACAGTTTACTGCATTTTTAAAAGTCATTTAATTTGTTCAGGTCTGTAGCTCCACAGTGGTTGTCAGTCGCTGATTACAAGTGTCTGCCTGCAGCCTCAATTTTCTGTGTGTCCACCCTCTTCCTGGCCCCCCTGGCAGCACTAAACTTCTCTCAGCGTGCATTTCTTGCCGGCTGTCCATTATTTGGATAGTCAATGTGAAATTGCATTCGGGGCACGATCACAGACAAAAGTGCATTTTGCATCTGCTTCTGGGCCCACCAATTTCACGCATCCAATGAGTGCAAGATTCAGGCCAAAGTGTATTAGATTTGTGAGTTGCACAAAGAACAGTCGGTGTAAATTTCACATAAGATTTTTTGTGATACATCTATTCATGGGGGGAAACCTCATCCATGCTCATTGAATAAGAAACTTTGCATGTAGTGATATTTTAGAGTTTACGCAGAAATTGCAAAAGGCACCTTGGCAGCCATGTTAACAGCCTTTTACCGTCCATTTTGAAAAGAATAGATGATTCCAGAAATTCTGTACATATTTAAAGTTATGCCTTTACAGAGCAAGACACTCTCCATTCTTCTTCTTCTTGTCTCATGAGCACTTTGGTTCCTTTCATCTCACCTTTAGTGGACAGAAGCCTCCTTGTCTCCTTAAAATCCATATCAGCGACAAAACTTCCGATCATCCCTCCTCATAGTTCCTTTGGCTGATTGGTTGTTATGATTAACTCTTTGTAAAACATTTTGTGTAGTTTTTCTGTAAGAACAGTGTTATATAAATGCAAGGTATTGTAAACTGTGGTTGGCGTTCTCCCATCTGGAGACTAAGTCCTGTTGTGGGAACGTGCAGTGTTTCTTGCTGTGGAAACTAGAAGGAAAACATGCCACACCTTCCAGCTTCAACTTCATTAATTATGCACCCAGTTGTTTTGCACCGTATTCAGTGGTAGGCGCATAGTCTGCCGTCCTATCTGGGTGCCATATTGAAAAAGTCATCACTGACCCACTGAAAATGAAGAAGCACCTCTGAAAAAGGAATGGATTGCCAGGGACATTCTGATGCTGAAAGATGGCCCCCCTCCAGGACACCAAATCTGGAAGGTCCACTTCGAGATATTCTCTGCCCCCACTGATGTGGGGTTCCGGGGTCCAAGGTTGCCACCGGCCTCCATCCAGAACTCTGAGGGCAGTTGTTAAGGTGTGCTCTGACATTTGAGTGCCAAGTTGTTCCAGATGTGTTTCACATCAGTGTGTTTGCCCGCTGACATCACGGAGAATCAGGCATGGGTGGTTGGGCCTCCATCTGCATCCCATGAGCAAGATGTAAGTGAATTTCACACCAACCTCCAGCAGGTTTCCCAGTCCACCATGGCGGGCATCAGTGGAAGATCCTGCTGTAAATTCACCCCAACCTATAACCGATTATGGGGCCTCCCACCAATTTCTTCCCCTCCCCCATTGAAACCAGTGGGAGCTTGAAATATTTCTGCACTGTCCCCTTCCCCCATTTGTTTTGCTTTCAAATGCTCCCATATTGTATGTATATTCCATTACATATCCTAAAGGAATGCTCTGTTTTAACTTCAATGTAAGAGTTTTAACAACACCAGGTTAAAGTCCAACAGGTTTATTTGGTAGCAATTGCCATTAGCTTTCTGAGCCCTGCTCCTTCATCAGTTGGAGTGGATATCCACTCCATCTGACGAAGGAGCAGGACTCCGAAAGCTAATGCCATTTGCTACCAAATAAACCTGTTGGACTTTAACCTGGTGTTGTTAAAACTCTTACTGTGTTTACCCCAGTCCAACGCCGGCATCTCCACATCTTAACTTCAATGCACATATTTTGCACTCGGTAGTGAAAATAACCATGAGATTAGATAACCTAATTGGCTACTGGGGGATTTTCACAGTAACTTCATTGCAGTGTTAATGTAAGCCTACTTGTGACTCTTAAATAAACTTTACTTTTACTTTACTATTGAACTGCAAACGTATTTTTACATAGATCCATAGAGCCAGATTTTCACTATCAAAGTAGGCAGCTTGGATCTGTCTTGATTTTAAAGGGTCCCAATTCACCCAATTTTCATTCCAGAGAGGCAAGACTGGAATAGAGGTGACACTGAGATGTGGGAGTGCCAAGACAGGCTATTTAATGGGCTTGCCTCGGTTTTCTGCTTGTTTTATTTAAGACCCTCTATCCTACCCCCCACCCCCAACAACCCCCGCATGCTCTCTTATACCCCCTCATTTAACCTTCCTATCCATTGACCCAGAATCCACCTTGGGCAAACATCACGAGCCATATTGAAATGAAAAAAATGAACTTCTAATATCTAACACAGCTCTCACTCATATACACGATTGTGAAAAATCTGCCATTCATGAAACCTATTCAAAGCTTTTAAATCTCCTCAAGTGATAATCTGTTATAGAAGTAAACACATTTCTATTCAGCAGCCACCTCAAAGAGAGCTAATTATTTAATAGCACCTCTGAATTTTTAATCAAACTATGAATTTCAAATGTCCTGCTGAGATAATTGTACCTTTTGAAATTCAGCCAAGCATTCACAATGGTGTAATAATCGCCCTTGGGAAATGTCAAGAAGAAACTTAAATATTTTTGAAAAAAAGATACATGTTGTGGAAGATACATGTTTTGTCTTGCATTCATCAGGACAGAATTACAAGGTACCAAATTGCAAAGGGAACAAAACTTATGCGACATGAGAAGAATGCTGATTGATTGGTATATGGACTCTGGTAGAGGCATCCTGCACTCAAATTCACCTTAGAAATGGAGCAGTCAGACAAGTTCCATTTTCCTCGAATTGGTAGAACATAGAACAGTACAGCACAGAACAGGCCCTTCGGCCCACGATGTTGTGCCGAGCTTTATCTGAAACCAAGATCAAGCTATCCCACTCCCTATCATCCTGGTGTGCTCCATGTGCCTATCCAATAACCGCTTAAATGTTCCTAAAGTGTCTGACTCCACTATCACTGCAGGCAGTCCATTCCACACCCCAACCACTCTCTGCGTAAAGAACCTACCTCTGATATCCTTCCTGTATCTCCTACCACGAACCCTATAGTTATGCCCCCTTGTAATAGCTCCATCCACCCGAGGAAATAGTCTTTGAACGTTCACTCTATCTATCCCCTTCATCATTTTATAAACCTCTATTAAGTCTCCCCTCAGCCTCCTCCACTCCAGAGAGAACAGCCCTAGCTCCCTCAACCTTTCCTCATAAAACCTACCCTCCAAACCAGGCAGCATCCTGGTAAATCTCCTTTGCACTCTTTCCAGCACTTCCACATCCTTCTTATAGTGAGGTGACCAGAACTGCACACAATATTCCAAATGTGATCTCACCAAGGTCCTGTACAGTTGCAGCATAACCCCACGGCTCTTAAACTCCAACCCCCTGTTAATAAAAGCTAACACACTATAGGCCTTCTTCACAGCTCTATCCACTTGAGTGGCAACCTTTAGAGATCTGTGGATATGGACCCCAAGATCTCTCTGTTCCTCCACAGACTTCAGAACCCTACCTTTGACCTTGTAATCCACATTTAAATTAGTCCTACCAAAATGAATCACCTCACATTTATCAGGGTTAAACTCCATTTGCCATTTTTCAGCCCAGCTTTGCATCCTATCTATGTCTCTTTGCAGCCTACAACAGCCCTCCACCTCATCCACTACTCCACCAATCTTGGTGTCATCAGCAAATTTACTGATCCACCCTTCAGCCCCCTCCTCTAAGTCATTAATAAAAATCACAAAGAGCAGAGGATCAAGCACTGATCCCTGCGGCACTCCGCTAGCAACCTGCCTCCAATCCGAAAATTTTCCATCGACCACCACCCTCTGTCTTCGATCAGACAGCCAGTTACCTATCCAATCAGCCAACTTTCCCTCTATCCCACACCTCCTCAGTTTCATCATAAGCCAACCATGGGGGACCTTATCAAACGCCTTACTAAAATCCATGTATATGACATCAACTGCCCTACCTTCATCAACACACTTAGTTACCTCCTCAAAAAATTCTATCAAATTTGTGAGGCACTACTTGCCCTTCACAAATCCGTGCTGACTATCCCGGATTAATCCGCATCTTTCTAAATGGTCGTAAATCCCATCTCTAAGGACCTTTTCCATCAATTTACCAACCACCGAAGTAAGACTAACCGGTCTATAATTACCAGGGTCATTTCTATTCCCTTTCTTAAACAGAGGAACAACATTCGCCATTCTCCAGTCTTCTGGCACCATCCCTGTGGACAGCGAGGACCCAAAGATCAAAGCCAAAGGCTCTGCAATCTCATCCCTTGCCTCCCAAAGAATCCTAGGATACATTTCATCAGGCCCAGGGGACTTATCGACCTTCAGTTTATTCAAAACTGCCAGGACATCCTCCCTCCGAACATCTATTTCCTCCAGCCTATTAGCCTGTACACCTTCTCTTCCTCAAAAACATGGCCCCTCTCCTTGGTGAACACTGAAGAAAAGTATTCATTCATCACCTCGCCTATCTCTACTGACTCCATACACAAGTTCCTACTACTGTCCTTGACCGGCCCTAACCTCACCCTGGTCATTCTTTTATTCCTCACATAAGAGTAAAAAGCCTTGGGGTTTTCCTTGATCCAACCCGCCCAGGACTTCTCGTGTCCCCTCCTAGCTCTCCTAAGCCCCTTTTTCAGCTCATTCCTTGCTAACTTGTAACCCTCAATCGACCCATCTGAACCTTGTTTCCTCATCCCTACATAAGCTTCCCTCTTCCTTTCCACAAGACATTCCACCTCTTTCGTGAACCATGGTTCCCTCACTCAACCATTTCCTCCCTGCCTGACAGGGACATACCTATCAAGGACATCCAGTATTTGTTCCTTGAAAAAGTTCCACTTTTCATTAGTTCCTTTCTCTGACAGTTTCTGTTCCCAACTTATGCCTCCTAATTCTTGCCTAATCGCATCATAATTACCTCTCCCCCAATTGTAAACCTTGCCCTGCCGTACGGCCCTATCCCTCTCCATTGCAATAGCAAAAGACACCGAATTGTGGTCACTATCTCCAAAGTGCTCTCCCACAACCAAATCTAACACTTGGCCCGGTTCATTTCCCAGTACCAAATCCAATGTGGCCAGACCACTTGTCGGCCTATCCACATATTGTGTCAGGAAACCCTCCTGCACACACTGCACAAAAACTGCCCCATCCAAACTATTTGACCTACAAAGGCTCCAATCAATATTTGGAAAGTTAAAGTCCCCCATGACAACTACCCTGTGACCCCCACACATATCCATAATCTGCTTAGCAATTTCTTCCTCCATATCTCTATTGCTATTTGGGGGCCTATAGTAAAGTCCTAACAACGTGACCGCTCCTTTCCTATTTCTAACCTCAGCCCATATTACCTCAGTGTGCAGATCCCCCTTGAAGTGCCTTTCCGCAGCCGTTAAACTATCCTTGATTAACAATGCCACTCCTCCACCTCTTTTACCAGCTTCCCTACACTTAGTGAAACATCTATACCCCGGAACGTCCAACAACCATTCCTGTCCTTGTTCTACCCACGTCTCCGTAATGGCCACAACATCGTAGTCCCAAGTACCAATCCACGCCCCAAGTTCATCTACCTTGTTCCGGATGCTCCTTGCATTGAAGTAGACACACTTCAACCCACCTTCCTGTCTACCGGTACCCACCCTTGACCCTGATACCTTCCCCAATACCTCACCACCCTCACTGACTTCTGGACTACAACTCCTTTTCCCATTCCCCTGACAAATTAGTTTAAACCCCCCTGAAGAGCCGTAGCAAATTTCCCTCCTAGGATATTGGTGCCCCTCTTGTTCAGGTGCACCCCGTCCTGTTTGTGCAGGTCCCACCTTCCCCTGATAGTGGAGATATCTTCCAATGGGTTCTTTTCCACTGTCGACTGTAAACCCATTTTCACTGGTCAATATACATATTGGGATTCTTAGTTTCCCACGCTATAAGATTGGCCTTGTCAGCAACCCGTAAATAGGACCTGAGCCATTTGCTCATTGTGCAAGCTTGATGCCAAAATAGGGCATATCAAAGCTATCCTGCAAGCTAATGGCCACCCTGATTAGATCATTTCTCAGTGTATGTAGCGGAAACTCAAGAGGTGGCTAAGACCGCCATTTTTAGTCCTGAAACTTGCCCAGTTTACCTTAGGTTCCCGTGGAAGAGTACGGTGTCTCAAAAATTTGAGCAACAGGTGAAGCTAGCCATTTCATACTGCGACGATGCAGTCGCAACACAAGAGTAGTCATCATTAACAGGGTGCTGATGTCAAGCCAAAAAGACATTCTTCCTACCACACAAATAAGTATGGTGGTATGTGAATTTCAGTGGTGGTGTGAAGCCAGGCATGTAGCCCTAATGTCGTAATAACTGATAAATCGCATCGAACAGTACTTCCCTTCATAACAGGCAAAACTCAGAAAATAGTGTCCAATATTAAATGTGATTCTATGATTGGACAACACTTCCTGAACAATCCCGATTGTGCTAAGAATTATACTAACAACCAATTTAAGGTTATCAGTCATCTTCTCAGTGTGGCTGACTAATGCGTGCTAAAAGCTACAGACATTCACACATAGGGCCCTGTCCTTTGCAGACAGAAAGAACATGTTCACGCATTGTGCCTTTTTCAACTAATAGCTTGGGGGACAGCCATCCCCTGGATCAATTACCGTGGCAGAGTTGACTACCCTGCTTTGAATTTTTTTAACAAAATTTTAGTAGTTAATTGTTCCATGACAACTGCCTCTACCAATGAAGAGTCGACTTTCTAACTGATTAACACTTTTTTCATGTGGTATAAGTTGTTGTTCTGCTTAAGATTTGGGGTAGAATTCTCCAGCGCCCCCCACAATGGGTTTTCTTGTAGCAGGGGTGACTCACCATCAGCCACCAACAGGATCTTCCAGTCCTGCCAAAGTCAGTGATGATTTACATTCTCCACCTGGGCCGCGATTATGAAACCGGTTGAGGGAATCGACTTTGGCAGGACCGGAAGATCTCGCGGCAGAAAGGGAAAGGGCGGAATTTCACCCTTGGTATTCTTGTGATGGTGTGTGCAAGATGACAAGCATCGACAAAATGGCCCTTTCTTATTCAGCAATATTCAGTTCCGTACTAACAAGCAACAATTTCTACTGATACTGTTGGACAGGTGGTCATGTTTCTCTTCCCCAAATTACACCAGATTGCTTCTCGATCAAAGCTGTCCAGCACATGTGCTTGTTAAACTCTCACAGACAGCTGAATATAGCCTCTGCTGACCGAAAACACACCGCAGGGATGGCAGGGTGGGTGCGCTTCTGCCTTGGAGCTGTCGAAAATGGAAGCGGGACCTCTGCATCAGCGCCCCACCTGCCATTTTTAAAGGTGCATCGGAGTCATCCGGATGTTGCAAAAACGCAGCCCATATTGTTCACATTCAGGGAGGGCTGTGAAATGGAACGATAAGGAGGAAAAACTTCAATGCTATGCTTTAACCAGGGACAAATAATTCCTGAACTGTGTCTGTTTTAAGAAGGAGGATCAGATATCCTTTTAAAAGCTGAAGAATCTTACAAATGTAGCTGCAAAATCACTAGAGCCCTGATTTCATTGCAGCTGACAGTGCCACTTAACACTACATCGTTTCCTTTGGATGGTTAGCTGTAGTGAGGGATGTTCAATTCATTGTTGCCAGAATTGGGTTTGAAAACTGCAAGGTAAGTTGAATGACCCAGCTTTTTTCTAACATTACTGTTAGAAATTTCCTTTCATTGTGTGCTTCCCAAAATGGGAGCGGAGTTGTGAAACTCCTGCACATTTTTAGGGAAAACACGTGATTCCTTGTTGAGGCCAATTAAGACCTATTTAATGAGCATTCGAAATGAGATTCGGCAGATTTTCACTATGGGAAATCAAATAATCAGGTTAAAATTGTCAAGCCTGCCAAGCTCTTGTTAATTCCAATAATAAATGCACACAAGTACTTCATCAGGTGTTAGCTGTGGTTAGCTCAGTGGTAGTGTTTTCACCTTTGATTCAGAAGATTGTGGGTTCAAGCCTCTCTCCAGAGAATTGAGTACATAATCCAGGATGACACTTGAGTGAAGTATTGATGGAGGGCCATACTGTTTGTTGGAGGGCTTGTCTTCCAAGTGAGAAATTCTCTTTTGGATGACTGTAAAACCGGGTTGCAGGAGTTGAAAATGATTCACGCAAATCTCCTGGTGCTTTGCATAACATATAATCAACACCAACAAAAAGAGAATGATCTGGGACACGAGTCACCCGACTGCACTCTGTGCTTCCGCCAATGTGAAAACCGCAGCACCTGTCAGGTGGTATTCTCCCACCCTTAGCATTTAAAAATATTCAGAGTGGGACCAGCTCAGTTTAGCAGATATCAGGTCTGCTTTATTAATGGGCACCTGATCTCAGCGAGAGACAGAACGCCTCATCCCTGCCACCACCCAACATCAGACATGCTGACCCCACTGGCAAGGGGAGCACCCCAGCCCCTCAGTGCAGAAGAACATTCTTGCCCCCCCTTCCCCCCACTGAAATGATGGGTCACTCCCCACAATATAGTCATGAGGGTGACCTGACCCTCCAGCTCCTCCATTCCCTCCCCTCCATAAGACAGACACTCTGAGATGAGGTCCCCTTGGAACAAGCCCCCTTGAGGGCCCACCCCTTGGCAGTGCTAACCTTGCTCTGCCCCCGGCACCCTAGTAGTGACACCCTTACTTAGCATCTTGAACTCTGAGGAGGGGATGCAGGGAGGAGGGTTTTGTGCCCATGTGCCCCTCTGCCACTGCCAGGCTACAGAGGGAGGGTCCGCCAAAGGACCTGGGGGTGGGGTGGGCTCAGGCTGGGGGAACGGGGTTGACTTCAGGAATCTCCCCTGGGATGGTTTTCTATTGGCTGCACTTGTCCTTGTTGCTTGGACCTCTGCCCCCCCCCCCCCCGCCCCCCCTTCCACCCCGCAGCTTGGCAGTGGCAAAGGGACAGAGGCACAGTTGGAGGTTACAGTTCACTCCTTATCCCTCGACGGTGTCCACAGCACCGCTCTGTGGACTAGGTGTAATCAGTGCCCTTGGGACTTATAGCTGCAGGAGGAAGAAATGCAAAAGCCTATTGATTCGGGCTTCAAGCCCTCTAATTACATTTAAATTAATTTGGGTGATTGGGTTCTCACCCACTATGGGTTGGAACAGGATCAACGCCCATTGGGAATCATTGAATACTCACTATTAGCTCACTCTTCTGTGTATTTTGGGATAATGGTAATTCAACTGAACAGTGAAAGAGAAGTGAGAGTAGCTGCCATTGGCATCACTGCAACAAAATTAACTATCCAAGAACCAGGAGCTCTTGTCAAACTAAAAGTCTGGGGGAAATTCTTTCTCTTACAGATAATGTTTTCTCCATTTTTTCTTTCGTGCATGCAGGCTTGTTTGTCATTCTTTGAACTTGTGTGACTGAGCACACTGGCATCTTTCAGGGAATGTTGATTGTGCGCAATCTGTTTGTTGTGCTGCGCAGTACATTCTGGATTGCTGCAAGGTTGTGCATTTGCACAACTTAGAGAACTATTAATTAATGGGGTAGTTTTTGACCCACAGGAAGTTGGCTACATTTAGCAGTCTCAGGGTGACACTGCAGAAGATTTTCATTGTAAGAAGTTTAACAACACCAGGTTAAAGTCCAACAGGTTTATTTGGTAGCAAAAGCCACACAAGCTTTCGGAGCTCCAAGCCCTTTCTTCACCTGAAGAAGGGGCTTGGAGCTCCGAAAGCTTGTGTGCCTTTTGCTACCAAATAAACCTGTTGGACTTTAACCTGGTGTTGTTAAACTTCTTACTGTGTTTACCCCAGTCCAACGCCGGCATCTCCACATGAAGATTTTCATGGCAGTGTTTTAGACTCAGCTAACTTCAGTAGTTTCATCAATCATTATAGTGTCAGGAGCAAATCCTGTTCGCAAAGGACTCCACAATGTTCAACTCCATTCACAGCTCCTTCAAATATTGAGGCCTATTGTAGGACCTTAGCAAAGTGGTAGTTAACTTCCATGCCACTCGGGTGCCATGCAATGACTATCTTCAACAAGACAAAGCCCAGCAACCTGCCTTAAACCATCAACAACACACTAGCAATGAGTTCATCACCACCAGCTGTTTGGAAATTACCACTGACCAGAAACATAACTGAACTTACAATATCACGACTGTGACAAGAGCAGGATGGAAAACAAATTGCACTGCAGAATCTCTCTGTCTGGAATTTCATTAAAAGTGTGTTTGTGAAAATTTCCTCTGGTCTTTGTGTGAAGTTGTCTGTAAATTTAAGATTTTCCCAGCTTGGTATTTCTTGCCAAATCATAACATGTCTTAAATGTGCTTGTTGTGACGTTACAAGTAGACACCGATGTAAGTCGGACCGCCTAATTCTTTGACATGTACCTTGTATTATCCTTTGAGAAATTCCAGACAATTATCGTATTTTAAGTAATTTTTTTGAAACAAGTTTCAACTTGTTCAAATCTATTTTTAAAAAGATAAGATTTAACCAACACTGTTGCTTGCTGCTTACATTTTATTTTTAATTCCAATTTAAATTAAACCATGATTGAAAGCTACAAATAACTATTTCTGTTGATGCTCTAATGAAAATTAGATTTGGCATATCACAAGGGACATTCAGTATCCAATGGGTTAACCTTATTTAATATCGTGCTTTTCTTGTGATATCACGTTCATTGTATGATACTTGAAATGCATTTACTTGAATGTAATAACTTTAATAATGCAAAGATCCATTGCTGTTAAAGGAGGAAAAAAAAGCAAAGCATTCAAAATGAAAGCCTTTGAACACAGCTTCCAAATCGATACATAATTATTCTCTGTGGTTATTTAGGGATTGATGCAATTTGGGAAATACGCTGTGGTTCCAATTTCTGTAAGTAAAATCTAAGGGAATGAAAGTTGAGATTTTGCTTTGTACTAACTGTGCCCATTCTGCAAGAACAAAATAATTCCAGTTGTCAAAGCATAAACTCAGATATTTTATATCACTGGCAGCTGGTTTTACATCAGTTACCATTTCTAGAAGCATAAGTTCAAACTGCATATTACAACAGGGGATGAAAACAAAGAGCTCACCATCAACAAGGTTTCTTTTACCATTGTCTCTTTTGATATGCTTATCATCTGCATTGCAGATTTCTCTTTGACTTAGCTCCATTGTAGTACTGTCTTTGTGAGTTCCCTTCCATGGTTTAAAACTCCAACGGAAGGAGTCTGGAGATAATATTATTGAATTTGAGATAGCATCTCCCCTGAGAATATCAACTTTTTAAAAAATAAATGTATTGATTATAATAGGACTTTTCTGTAACTATTTTGCTTGAACTATGGTATTGAGATTGCCCTCATGAACAGGAATAGCAAGAGGAAACCTAAGGAATTGCCAAGTATAGGCAAATTACTCACCCAGCACCATTTCTAGGAAAATATTATAAACAAATATACAGAGCTTGCTATCTCTCTCCTGCACAATCACAATGAATAGAATCACTAACCATGCTTTTGGAATCATGTTAGTTTATATTGATGGAGTCAATTTCACTTTGAATGTCAAGGTCAATTTTATAAAATCGTAGCAAGTATAGCCAATTTTTTTCAAAATGTATTCCCAGCAGATCAAGCTCTCCAACAATGCCATGATTTTCTAAAACTGGGCATGTGCTATCATAGGACCATAAGACATAGGAGCAGAAGTAGGCCATTCAACCCATTGAGTCTGCTCTGCCATTCCGTGAGACTGTTCTGATATAATGCTCAACTCCACCTACCCGCTTTATCTCATAACCCTTGATTCCCTGACTGATTAAAATTCTGTCCATCTCAGACTTGAACATACTTAAAGACCTAAACTCAACAGCTCTCCCTGGTAAAGAATTCCACAGATTCACTACTCTCTGAGAGATTGAAATATGATAAAATGTATTTTGCTGTTGAAGTGTTATTGCATTGGTATATTGGTTCTGTCTGAGTAAGAAATGAAACACTCCATCACCATAGAAACGTTAAAACTTTTAATCTTCTTGATGGTTAATGTTAAAATCATGGCATCATCTGTTCATTAAAGGATTGTAATCTGGTAGTTATACTGGCCGAGCAGCCATCACCTTTCTTTTCTTTTAGTTACTTGCAGTTTAGTCATTTAAATGTACAGAACATTTACATCTATTTGCACAGTGCATAGTAATTTATAAGGGCCAATTTGTGCTTAGTCTGCACAGGACCCTCTCGTTTGTTGTGAAGCTAAGCAGCTTCAAGGGAACATTGCTAGCCACCCAGGAGTTAAGTTTCAGTACTAGATGGTTGCCTGTAAATATGAAAGAAATATGGGAATTTAGGAGTTATCCTGAAAGCTACTGTATTGTCATAAAAACCCAAGTTGTTTGGCTAATGATTTGATTACCTGCCATAAATCTGGTCTGCATTATACATGGGATGTTGGTGTCATTGGCAAGGCCAGCGTATGTTGCCCATCCCTAGTTAAGGTCCACCTTAAGTTAAGCGTCAACCAAATTGTTGTGGATCTGGAATCACATGTGGACCAGACACCAGATAAGGATGGCAGATTTTCTTCCCTAAAAGGCAGTAGTGAACCAGATGGGTTTTTACAACAATTGATGATAATCTCCTAGTCACCACTACTGTGACTAACTTTATAATCCAGATTTTATTAATTGAATTTAAATTCCACCAGCTGCAATGGTGGGATTCAAACCCATATCCCCAGACCATTAACTTTACCCTCCTGATTTCTGGTTCAGTAACATTACCATTAAGCCACCATCTCCTTAATGCCTCTTCAGTGGCTAGCAGGCTACTTGGTTACAAAAATAGTTCATGGTGATTACTGCTGGCCATGTAGTATTACCAGTGTGTGAAAAGCAAAGATTTCCTGAAGGAATGGGGAATCGGGAACCACAAATCACTAACTTACTGTTTCCATAGATGGGGTGTTGTGACCAAATATTTTGGAACACACACAGCAGTTTGAGCTTTATTTTTAAATTTAGGTTCCTTATCATTTTTCTTTCCCTCCTTTTCAAGTTAGAGCAAAAATACACATACAGGTGAGTGGCACCGGATAGTCTATCCTTTAATTCCCCAGAAAATTCCCCACCCATCCCAACCACCACTGCATCCTCGCAGTACGGAAGTGTCTTGCCTTCTTCATTCAGTGTATTTCTCTTTTTTTCCTCGTTATGAACACTGAGCTGTATCTTCTCGCTTCATAATGTAACTCGGTGACAGATCAGTGGACTGGGCCATCTAATCTTACTCAGAAAATTCTGTTTCCAATCCTGACCATGTTGACTCAGTGGATAATTTATTATGTGGTATGACACTGAGTCTGCTGCATGTGAGTGAAGAACGAATCAGTCTGTGCAGCGTTAGCCCACAGGATTAGTTAAGACGCCGAAACTTTCCAAGCTCTTATCTGATGAAGGGCCATTTGAATAAAGAGTAGGAGAATCAGCAGTTCTCAGAAATTCATACTCCAGAAGCTTTTATTGATGGATAAGAAAGGAATTTAGCAAAATGTACTATTCCTGCTGTTTCAATTAAATTATTGACCTAAAAAAATGCAAACCTTAATTGTTACATTTACAAATGTGGCCTAAATTCAAAATCAGGGCCCAAACTGAAACCTAGAATGCAAATGCATCCAGTTAATCTCTATCAGTGGAAGTCTATGGCTTAGACAGAACCCTGAATTCTGGAGCTCAACCTGTGAATGGGTTATCCATACTGCATTACATATTTTGAGCAAATCCTTGTGCCTCTAGGGGCCTCAGACAGTTGTATACAATAAATAAAATCTTTTAAAATAATACTCAAAATAAGATCTGGATGGTAAATTCTAATGCTACCCTGGCTTTCGAACTGGTGCAGACTGATGTGACAGGGTCTTTTGGCTCCTGGCAAAATGTCTGAATTGAGTGTATTTTCAAATTGATCTCTGAAGGCTGCTGATCCAAATTCACACTTGCCTACAGTTTGATACCATGTTCATGCCCTCACTGCCCGAGTTGAAATGTTGCTTTTGCGTCCCACCCAATATTCAATGAAGAGTGAAATTGTGAGGTATGTAGCAACAGTGTTGTTCCCAAAGCAGTTTGTTTCCGGACAGGATTGTTCAGTTCATGTTGCTTCCATGATTTTGGGACCATATGAGAGAGAGAGGGAAATGGAGGGGGGGGGGGGGGGGGGTGGTGTGGGAGTGGGGGTTTATTCTGCTTTTCGTTTGGAGACAGACACTGGGTAGGGAAATTGCCTTCATACCCAACTTTCAAATAGATCTGTATTGGGTGCAAAAACTCAGCCCGTGTTTGAATTTGTCTGATATGAGTTATGAAGCTTCGGATATATTCTAATTTCATAATTATTGTTAATTTGAATGTAGTTGTTGTTCCCACACAAAATGGATAAAATTAATTAATGGATAAAACTATAATTAATGTTCAACATTCACATGTAATTTATCGGATATGGGTTTTGATTTTTAATTAAATTTAGTAATGAAACAAACTTTAAGCAGGCTTCTCTTGATTTAGCTGAATTCCATTGTTTGCAATGCACTCAATGTAGTAAGAGCCAATTCTTGTTTTTATTTTTTTTTTAAATAGCTGTTCTACCATGTCTAATGTTTTATCATTTAAATTTTCATTCTTAGTTTAGCTATTCTTAGAATGAAAATTAATTAGGAAGCTATTGGGATAATGGCGTTATAGCTTGTCCCCTTGTAGTCTTCAGTGAACCATACATTGAAAATCCTGGCAGATCTGCTTCCTGTTGAAATTTTCTTGCTAATTTGTTTCTGTTGATATGCACAGAGCTGCCAATCACAACATGTTACACAGGGAGAGATGAGCAGCACGTCCCTACGAAAGTATAATGTGAACAAGTTGGCTTTATCTTTCCATCAAAGAAGAGAATATATGAACGTACGAATTAGGAGCAGTAGTAGATCATTTGGCCCCTCAAGCATACTCCGCTATTCATGGCTGATCTGTTGTGGCTTCATTTCTACATTCCACCTATGCCTGATAACCTCTGACTCCCTTATTACTCAAAAATCTATCTACCACGCCTTAAAAATATTCATTAAGCTCGCCTCCTGGTGCAGACTGACCTCTTTCTGGGGAAGAACTCCAAAGAGTCACTATCCTCCAAGAGCAGAAAAAAAATTTCAATCTCCACCCTAAATGAGAGACCCTTTGTTTAAACTGGATTTGTTTGCCCTATCTTTTCCTTTCAAGGAATTGTTCAGCCATAGTTTTTCCTGCACCTTTCACCAGTCTAACCTGTCCAGCTCCATTCTTGCCCCATTGGAATTGGCTCTTCCCCTGTTAATTACTTACACTACCTATTTTTCTTTTGTATCTTCATCCTAAATCTTACAATACAAGGATTACTGTCTCCTAAATGTTACCCCACTAACACTTGATCTACTTGGCCCACCTCACTTTCAAGAACCAGGTCTAACAGTGCATTTTTTTCTTGTTGGACTAGACACATGCTGCTGTAGAAAATTTTCCTGAACACAGTCTAGAATTTTTTGCCTCTCTCTATCCTTTTCACTCCAACTGTTTTGTTTATTAATTCATGGGACATGGGTGTCGCTGGCTGGCCAGCATTTATTGCCCATCCCTAATTGCCCTTGAGAAGGAGGTAGTGAGCTGCTGTCTTGAATCGCTGCAGTCCACATGCTGTGGTTTGACCAACAATTCCGGGAGGGAGGTCTCAGTCTATATTCTGGTAATTAAAGCCTTCCATAAAATCTTCTATAATTTTTCCATCTCTCTGAAATTTCCCTGCAGATTTATTCTTCTACATCTTTCTCACTAGTTGGTAGTCTCTGCACTACACCAAGCAACATAACTGCACACTTATTGTCCCAAAGTGTTAGCTCTAGCCAACTTGATTCTGTCCTTGAATTTTCTGGGACATCCTCTTTCTCCAGCTTTCCCTAAACAATGCAACCACCCCTCCCCCTTTCCATCCTTTCCTATCTTTTCTGAACACCTTGTGTCCTTCCCTGATCCAGGTCTCTGTTATCACTACAACTTCATATTTCCACAATGTAATCTGGACTTGTAACTCCCCAACCTTATTCACTATACTTTGTGCATTCGCATACATGCACAGTGACCCTGATTGAAACATCATTACTTTCTCCCTTACTCCGACTTCTGTGTACTGGTGCTTTCTGAACTTCCAAGTATTTTGTGCATCCCGATATTCCTGTCTAATATTTCCCCATGATTCCCATACTCATGTCAAGTTAGTTAAAAGCCCTCCCAACAGCGCAAGCAAAATACTCCACAAAGAACTCAGTCCCAGCTCTGTTCAGGTGCAATAAGACCCGTCAGGATCTTATATGTTTCAGTAAGAGCATTTCTCAATGTTTTAAACTTCAACGGTTACATGATCACACTGTCCAACCCTTCCTCATAAGATAACACACCCCTGCGCCCCCATCCCAGGCAGCAGACAAGTGAATCTTCTTCAAACTGTTTCCAACACCTTTATGTCCTTTTTCTTAAATAGGTCAAAATAGTGCACAGTACTCCAGATGTGATCTCACCAACACCTTAAGCAACCGTAACAAAACATTCCTTCCTTTATATTCTATTTCCTTTGCAATAAACAGCAACATTTCATTTGCCTCCTTAATCACTTGTTGTACTTGTCATTTATGCATCAGGACAAAAATTCCTCTGTACTTTGAATTTTTTTCACAAGAATATACTTTATTCATAAAATATCTGAAAGGACATTACAAATATTTCTAAATGATGTTCACACATACTGTGATAATATTCAGGTTCTCTACATACATCATGTTGCACTCTGAATACAGCCAAAGAAACATTACAGACATTTTAAAATGGTCAGTACAAACCACACAAAGGTAACTAAGTTGGCTATGTAGATGAAGTTGCACTCTGAGGTGCTTCCATACAATTGCGATGCATTGTAATATTCACTGTGTACATTCAGTGTGAGTCATACAACCCAAGGGGATTCAGCACCATTCTACTCCCCTCAGTTCACTGAAAGGTCTTAGACACGGACCTTCCCCCATTGCACCTCAAAGGTGGGTGCCCCAAGCTTTAGTGCATCCCTCACCATGTAGTCCTGGGGTTTGGAATGTACCAGTCTGCAACTCTCGGTCGGGCACAACTCTTTGCACTGAAAGATCAACCGATTTTGGGCAGACCAAAGAGCATCATTCATCGAGTTAATGATCCAACAGCACAGGAACAGGCCCTTCAGCCCACTAAGTCTGTGCCGACACAGATGCCTCTCAAATCTAATACTCTTTTGCCTCGACGTGGTCCATATTTCTCTGTTCCCTGCCTATTCATGTATCTATTCAGATGCCTCTCGAACGTTGTTCTAGAATCTGCTTCCACCACCTCCTCCAGCAGCGCGTTCCAGGCATTCATCACCCTCTGTGTGAAAAACTTGCCCCTTACATCTCTTATAAGCTTTCCTTCTCTCACTCTCAACCTATGCCCCCGAGTAATTAACCCTTCAACCCTGGGAAAAAGACTCTGACTATCCACTCTATCCAAGCCTGTCATAATCTTTTAAACCTCTATCAGGTCTCCCCCTCATCCTCCAATGAAAACAATCCACATTTGTACAACCTTTCTTCATAATCCATATCCCCCAAACCAGGCAACATCCTGGTAAATCTCTTCTGCACCCTTTCCAATGCATCGACACACTTCCGGTAGTGTGGCGACCAGAATTGTGCACAATACTCCAAATGCGGCCTAACCAAAGTCTTATACAGCTGCAACATGATTTTCCAATTCCTATACTCAACGCCCTGACCAATGAAGGCCAGCATGCCATATGCCTTCTTGACCACCTTGTTCACCTGAGTTGCCACCTTCAGGGCACTGTGGATCTGCATGCCTCTGCATGCTAATATTTCTAAGGACTCTACCATTTACTGTATACTTTCCTTCTGCAGTAGACCTTCCAAATTGCATCACCTTACATTTGTCCAGGTTAAATTCCATCTGCCATCTTTTGGCCCAGGTCTCCAGCCAATTTATATCCTGCTGCATCCTCTGACAATCGTCCTCACTATCTGTTACTCCCCCAGTTTTTGTATCATCTGCAAATTTACGAATCAAACTACTGACATTTTCCTCCAAATCATTTATGTATATATATTCCAAACAACAGAGGCCTCAGCGCCGATCTTTGTGGAACACTGCTTGTCACAGGCCTCCAGTTAGAAAAGTACCCTTCCACAGCTAGTCTCTGCTTTCTATGCCCGAGCCAGTTTTGTATCCATCTTGCTAGCTCACCTCGGATCCCATATCACTTCACCTTCTGTATCAGCCTGCCATGAGGAACCTTATTGAAGGCTTTACTAAAGTCCATGTATACAACATCCACGGCCCTGCCCTGGTCAATTTTTCTTGTCACTTCCTCAAAGAACGCAATCAAGTTTGTGTGACACAACCTTCCCTTCACAAAACCATGCTGCCTGTCACTAATAAACCTATTCTCTTCCAGATGTGAGTACATTCAGTCCTTAAGAATCTTCTCCAATAATTTCCCCACCATTGATGTAAGGCTCACAGGCCTGTAATTTCACGCGTTGTCTCTTCTGTCCTTCTTAAACAGAGGAACAATGTTAGCTACTCTCCAATCCTCTGGTACCTCACCCGTGACTAAAGAGCATAAAAAGATTTTGGCCAAGGCCTCAGAAATTTCTTCCCTCGCCTCTCTCAGTATTCTGGGATAGACCCTATCTGGCCCTGGGGACTTGTCCACCTTAATGTTTTTCAAAACCTCCAATACCTCCTCCCATTTTATCTCAACATGTCTTAGAATGTCAACATCCTCCTTTCTACACTCACCATCCACCACATCCTTCTCTTTTGTGAAGAATACTGATGCAAAGTAATTGTTAAGGACCTCACCCGGCTCCACACACAAATTCCCTTCACTGTCCTTGAGTGGACCTACCCTTTCCTGCCCAAGGTCAACGGACCTTTGCATGCCTCTGCATGCTAATATTTCTAAGGACTCTACCATTTACTGTATACTTTCCTTCTGCAGTAGACCTTCCAAATTGCATCACCTTACATTTGTCCAGGTTAAATTCCATCTGCCATCTTTTGGCCCAGGTCTCCAGCCAATTTATATCCTGCTGCATCCTCTGACAATCGTCCTCACTATCTGTTACTCCCCCAGTTTTTGTATCATCTGCAAATTTACGAATCAAACTACTGACATTTTCCTCCAAATCATTTATGTATATATATTCCAAACAACAGAGGCCTCAGCGCCGATCTTTGTGGAACACTGCTTGTCACAGGCCTCCAGTTAGAAAAGTACCCTTCCACAGCTAGTCTCTGCTTTCTATGCCCGAGCCAGTTTTGTATCCATCTTGCTAGCTCACCTCGGATCCCATATCACTTCACCTTCTGTATCAGCCTGCCATGAGGAACCTTATTGAAGGCTTTACTAAAGTCCATGTATACAACATCCACGGCCCTGCCCTGGTCAATTTTTCTTGTCACTTCCTCAAAGAACGCAATCAAGTTTGTGTGACACAACCTTCCCTTCACAAAACCATGCTGCCTGTCACTAATAAACCTATTCTCTTCCAGATGTGAGTACATTCAGTCCTTAAGAATCTTCTCCAATAATTTCCCCACCATTGATGTAAGGCTCACAGGCCTGTAATTTCACGCGTTGTCTCTTCTGTCCTTCTTAAACAGAGGAACAATGTTAGCTACTCTCCAATCCTCTGGTACCTCACCCGTGACTAAAGAGCATAAAAAGATTTTGGCCAAGGCCTCAGAAATTTCTTCCCTCGCCTCTCTCAGTATTCTGGGATAGACCCTATCTGGCCCTGGGGACTTGTCCACCTTAATGTTTTTCAAAACCTCCAATACCTCCTCCCATTTTATCTCAACATGTCTTAGAATGTCAACATCCTCCTTTCTACACTCACCATCCACCACATCCTTCTCTTTTGTGAAGAATACTGATGCAAAGTAATTGTTAAGGACCTCACCCGGCTCCACACACAAATTCCCTTCACTGTCCTTGAGTGGACCTACCCTTTCCTGCCCAAGGTCAACGGACCTTTGCATGGTCTTTCTGCCCGCTACGATTCCTTTGGCGGGCATTATGGGAAAATTCCGTCCCTTGTGTTAGTCTCTCTTCCTTTAAATAATATTCCACTTTTCTATTCTTCCTTCCAAAGTGACCAAATTACATTTCCCCACATTATACTCAATGTGCCAATTTTTTGTCCACTCACTTCATCTATTTGTGTCCCTTTGCAAACTCCTTATATCCTCTGCGGAACTTACTTTCCTATCTATCTTTGTGTCATTAGCAAATTTAGCAATGATACATTCAGTCCCTTCATCCAAGTCATTGATATAAATTGTAAATAGTTGGGACAATTATTGAGGAAGGGTCAGAATATCTCTATTGTCCAACAACAATTACAGTCAAGATTCTGCCCCCAAATTAATGGGATACTGAAGCCAGGAAAGATGTCTCCTTTTCTTAATTCGTAGCAAACGTTGTATCAGAAAACATCCACTTTTCTGTATCATTTTCCTTGATACTGTTTTGGGATTGTGAAGAAGCTCAGCTATCCTTTCTATTTAGATTTTGGATTCTGGGAACGCAGTGCTGACCCTACTATATTTGAACAGCAGTGTGAATATAGTTTAGATGTGCTGAAATGACTAGGGCTCAAAAACTAAGAGTAAATATATTATGTGGTATTTTATATATTTTTTAAGCAATCTGTTGGGCTGCAATGTGGATTGGTGTCAGAGATTGATCTGTCTGGAAGCAAGCCCATTATTTTTGTTTGTTCCTCTGGCTTTCTTATATTGTGATGCTATATTGCTCACCTTGGCCAATAGGTTTTGACATGGGGCATAATATCAGCTGTGCAACCACATTTTTTGACCCAGTTGTGCCTGTCATGCTTTATGTCTGGGAGAATTCAAATAGCCTAAGCTCAAGATAATGGCAAAGTTAGACCACACATGACAGCTAATAGATCACAGCACAAGAGATTTTATTTTGTGCAATTTCGTCAATGTGACATCAGTAAAACCAACAGCACCACAAGCACCATCTGACAAAATAAGCCTCTGAGAGACTAAAATAATGAGCTTTGAAATTGCTAATCTATGCTGAGGCATCTCCTTCAAATCTTTTCGGCATATACAGTATTTTCAGGGAATAATAATTTGTCTGATTGGATTATGTGCAGTTGTCTATCACTAACGTGACTCATAAAGTTCGTAAGTGACTCATGCCTCATGGAATTACATAGGCGTCCAGCACAGAAACAGACAGTTTGAATTAATAGTCCATGTAGAGTTTACGTTGAACACAAGCCTCCACCCAAACCTCTTCATGTAACCCTGAAGTGTTGACACAAGGCTGTCAGCCTTTAAGGTAGTTCAAAGATATGGGGGAATGATCAAGCAGATGATGTGAATATGTTTTACCATAGGAGTTCCAGGCCTGAGAAACAGGGGTTAGCAGAGGTTTTGATAATCCTTGGTAGCTTTTGTTCAGTCCATGTGTCATGAATTCACTACGAGAATTATTTTGTTGGTCTGTTTCCATTTATGGAACATAAGTACATGAATCTGCCAACAATGTCAGAAAGGAAAGATTGATGAAGTGGAAACTATACTTGTATTTGTGGTACTTTGGGTTCCAAAACACCTTATAATTCCTCTGAATGCTCTCTGAATTATATTAATATTTGCAATGAGTTTAAGAGGAGAATTGAAGAGTTGCTCTCTCCCTCTGATGGATTAAAGTACAACAGTAAAACAGCTATATGTATTTGATTGACTAATGCTTCACAGAATGACTCGTCTACTTAAAGCTGATTGAAGTTACATCCTGAGTCTTGGCACGGTGAAATATGCTGATTAAATGTAAATGATAAGCAAAGTAGATTAAAAATTGGTATTAGCAAGACCCTTCAATTTTGAACATGGCCAATTTTCCTGCAGATTCAACCTAAAATTTAGCAAAGAAACAAAATAAGAGCTTTCGTCTAATTCCCAAAGCACTTCAAAATCAGCAAATTACTTCTGAAATGTAGTGTGGTTGCTCTTGGTTTGCAGGCAAACAAAACAGCTAATTTATGCAGGAGCAAAACCTCTCAAACAGCGTGACTACTTAATCTGCATCAATGGCATCAGTTGAGAGATGAATATGCAGGCCCAGTAACCAGGAGACTGCTCTGCTTTTCTTTGAAAAGTGCCTTAGTATCCCTTCCATTAACCGTACAGACAAATTTGTAATAAGTACCAACACTTACTGTTGTTGCTTGGTCGGCATCATTGGGCCAGAATCTACTGTGGCAGGACATATAATGGTGTGTGCCATGAGTTATATTTTCCCCCACAGCCTTCAACTCAAAATGGTTTTGCACACAAAATTGCTGGAGGTCCAAACCGATAGCAGCATCATGAGGGCAATGGGGCAAGTTGGAGGGCAATGGGGCAAGTTGAAGGGCAAGCAAGAGACTATCTCTTAACCAATAAGAAACAAGTATTCACAAATGGACTGAAAGGGTGGAATTCAATGTCAAAGCAGGTACGGAAGGAAAAGTAAAGGAGATAAGGGAAATGGAAAAAGGGATTGAGAAAAAGTAAAAATAGAAAAATTACATCTAAAGTTTGACATTTTGAAAATCTTCCTGAAACTTCAAAACATGAAGGAATGGAACTCCACACTTGTAAAAGTTAATCATGCTGCCAGAGATATTGATTAACTGGTACTACTGCAATAATTAAGCTACTACTTACTGGCACAACATATCAACAGCAGGTTTAGTATATATTTACAGCACACATATCGCCTCAATAAGTCTTATGTTAATGGATTTGGGCAAGAAAGTTGCAGTTGTGTTTCAAGTCAACACTGCTTGTCCAAGAGGCTCTTTTATAGTTCACTCATACCTGGTGCCTTGATGGTGGGTTTCATCACTGATCGCATGTAATTTCCGTACATGCCACTGGCACTTTAAATTTTAATTGTAATCACATGGGAACCAGCAAAAAAACATGTAGCAGAAATGACTTTCTGTTCTGCCAGCAGGAATAGTGTACCATGGTTAAATTCCACCCATGAAATGTACAATATCTGTCCGAAATTGAGCGACATTGCAGAAACAATATTCATGCATTTTCAGATCATAGCCAATGATGTAAGGACACAGCAAAGTACTGTCTATGGAGTGACAAGACAAACTACCAATAAACAGAAGCATTACAGTGGATCCTAGCCTCCAGCTTTCAGACCATCAATAACCACCTTCTCTGAAATTTCTATTCCTTTTCCTTTTTCTCCTTGCCAGTTTCAAACTGCCATGTTACTTAGCATTTTATACTTTAGGGAATATAGCCAAGACTTTCCTCATCAGTATCCATAGTTTGGTGGGAGCTTTTAACTGCTTGATTGTTGTGCTACTGACCCCAGTGAATTTCCTAGTGTCTTCCTAATTGAGTTTCTTGCCAGGCGCTGGGAGAATTGGGGTCAGGTGGGACTGCATCTGTGCTCGGGGGCTTACTACATGCAACAGGGAGCAGAATGTAACTACTCTCAAGAACATTGGTGGCTGCAGCAGTTTGTGGTGCCAATCTTTGTGGACAAATTCTTCATACCTCTGATGGATCATGCAAAGTGAAGGTTGGGATATGTAATTCGATTGTCTTGTGATTGAATTCATTCCTGTTTGTTGTACCTGTTAATTCTCAGATACTTTTGACCAGTTTGCTTACTACAAGGTTTTACCCCGGTGCCCTTATTTGTAAGGTGGACAAAGGACAAACACAAGTAAAGGTTCAACAAGTTTATTAATAACAACACTATTAACCCTTAAATTACCCACATAACACAAGAAGATACCCCAGATTCAAGTATACTACCTGCAAGATGTTTTGGTTAAACTACAGGCTTGATTCTCTAAGTCCCTCTGGTCCGTTGTCATGAAGGTGAGTCTCGATGACAGCTTCTTCCTTCCTTCCTTCTCTGGTCAGTCTGCCGAATGGTCAAGGCCGCCTCCCTCATCGAGTCTTCGCTGCTGGTCTGTCTGAAAATGTGTTCCTTTATCCCCCGACTGCTTGCCTTTCCAGAAACTTCTCTGGCTTCCAGCCAATGAGGTCCCAGGAGGGGGTTTCAATTCCCAGTGGGTTTCTTGATGTCTGCCTGACAGGAAACCAGGGTCCACCCCCAGGTGTCCATCTCCATGCTATTGCTTACATGTAACTGCAGGAATTCTCGGTGACAGAAAGTCTGGCCCGATCTGGGCTTCTAACAATAGGCCGGTGCATTTCAATGAGGTGCAATGATCTCCTGCTAAGTATCAGTAGGGTGCAACGATCTTTGATGGGTGGTTGATGGGTCAGGCCCAGACATGTTTGTGTATTTGTACAATTGGCCTGCCCAAGGTTTGACTGTGTTTGATTTTAAAATGCCCAATTCTTTAATTTAGGATATCCAATTTTATCAGCCTTAAAACTAGGCCCTGTTTATATTACCACATGTTTGTGAGGTTTAGTTTTGAAACGGCTCTGGTGGCTCTAAGAATCACAGAATCTTAGCATTGTTACTATGCAAAAGGAAGCTATTTGGCCTATCAATTCTGGACAACTATTCCATATGTATGTTTCTTATCTATGTCATTCCTCTTATCCCAATGTTTGAATGATGGAAAATGTGACAAATGAAGCAACTTCATCGACACTATATTGTTTGTTATGCTTGCCACTTTTGTTATCTCCAAAAGATAAATGCAGATCAATGTAAGAAGTGTGCTGCTGAGTTGTGTCCTGGCCAACTTTCTTCCCCTGCTGACCTAAGTTATGTCATAAAGTCTATGTCAGTTCAGAGGAAAAATCTTTTTCCCCCTCTTATTCCCTGCATTAGTTCTGCATTACTCCACATTGGTATTTTGATCATTACCCTTCATCTTCAGTAGTTTGTAGTCCTAAAGAAGATGGCTGTGGTTGTTGAAGGTTGATCATCTCAGCCACAAGTCATCACTTCAGAGTTCCTCAGAGCAGTGTCCAAGACCCAACCATCTTCAGCTGCTGAATTAATGACGTACTCTGCACTTACTGGATGAATGCAGCTCCCACCAACACTCAAGGAGCTCGACACCATCCAGAACAAAGCAGTTCACTTGATTGGCACCCCATTCACCACCTTAGCCATTCACTCCCTCCACTGTGAGTGTCACCGTTGCTGCAGAATGTACCCCTAATCAGATTTATGCACTACAACAATTTGCCAAACTTCTTTAATTGCTGTAATTTTGTTTGTTCTTTCCGGAAAAGTAGGGGGTTTTAGTTAAGTCGGGCAGCATGGTCGGTGCAGGCTTGGAGGGACGAAGGGCTGTTCCTGTGCTGTAATTTTCTTTATTCTTTGCTCTTGGACAGCATCCTTGATGTTGAGAAGAACAAGGGAATCAGGTATATGTGAAGACCACTACCTCAAAGCCCCCTCCAATTTATACACCATGCTGATTTGGAAATATATCATCTTTACTTTGTTGTCCCTGGGTCAAAATCATGGAACTTCTGACCAAAGAGCACTGTGTTTGTACCAAAAAATGGTACTGGGGCAATTAATGGGATTGAAAGTTAATAAATCCCTGGGACATGATGACCCACAACCCATGTTGAAAGAGGTGGCCAAAGAGATTGTGGATATATTGGTGGTCATATTTCAAAATTATATAGATTCTGAAACTCTGCCTGCAGATTGACAGATTGCAAATGTAACCCACTATTTAAGAAAGCAGGAGACAGAAAACAGGCCTCAACGGACCTGTTAACCTGACATCAGTCACAGGAAAAATGCTAGAATCTATTATAAATGATTTGATAACTGGATGCTCAGAAAATAATTATCTAATTGGGCATAGTCAACATAGTCTTTTATGAATGACAAGCATAGAAACTAGGTGCAGGAGTAGGCAATTTGGACCTTCGAGCCTGCTCCGCCATTCAGTATGACTGCGGCTGATCCTCTGTCTCATTTCTATATTACAGCTTTCTCCCCATATCTTTTGATGCTATTGAAATCTAAAAAAAAAATCTATCTCTTTCATGAATTTATTCAGTGACTTGGGGAGGGATTCTCCAGCCTCCCAGCCGTGTGTTTCTTGGCAGCAGAAGGCAGCGTGCCTTTCGCTGGCAGCAGGATTCTCTGATTCTGCTGCTGTCAATGGGATTTCCCAGTGAAGCCACCCCATGCTTCCGGGAAACCTGCGGGTGGGGATGCACTGCAGGCGGGACGAGACAATCCCGTTGGCTTGACCAGCTGGAGAATTTCACCTTTGGTCTCCACAGCCTTCTGTGATAGAGAATTCCACAAGTTCATTACCTTTTGAATAAATCTTTCCTCATCTCAGTCCTAAATACCCTGTAATCTGAGACTCTGTCCCCTGGTTCTGGACTCCAACCAGGGAAAACATCCTCCCTGTATTTAGTCTGACCAGCTCTGTTAGAATTTTATATGTTTCAATCAGATCTCCTCTAATCCTTCTAAACTCTGGTGAATACAGGCCCAGTTAAACCAACCTCTCCTTATAAGACAGTCCCACCATGCCAACTTCAGTATCAGCCTAGTCATAAGTCACTAAAAAGCTAACATGTGGGTACAGCAAGTAATTAAAAACGGCAAATGGTATGTTGGAGTTTAACACAGGAGGATTTAAATACAGGAGTAAAAATTTATTGCTGCGTTTATATAGAACCACGTTCAACCACGTGGAATATTGTGTACAGTTTTGGTCCTCTTAGCTCAGAAAAATATACTTGCAAGTGAGAGCATGCAGTGGAGATTTACAAGACTAATTCCAGGAATGGCAGGACTATCCCATGAGGAGAGATTGAGGAGGCTGGGCGAGAGTTTAGAAGAATGAGAGGTGATCTCATTGAAACTTAGAAATTTTCGAAGGGACGAAACAGGATAGTGACAGAAAGAATATTTCCCCTGGCTGGGAGGGTGTAGAACCAGGAGGCACAGTCTCAGAATGAGGGGCAAGCCATTTAGGACTTAGATGAGGAGGAATTTCTTCACTGAGGGTGGTAAATCTTTGGAATTCTCTCCTCCAGAGGGTTGTCGAGGTTCGGTCATTGAGTATGCTCAAGACAGAGATCAGTAGATTTCCA
The DNA here is from genome assembly GCF_964213995.1 of Mustelus asterias. Taxonomy (NCBI): domain Eukaryota; kingdom Metazoa; phylum Chordata; class Chondrichthyes; order Carcharhiniformes; family Triakidae; genus Mustelus; species Mustelus asterias. Next base: position 41,904,712 of record NC_135817.1, read on the forward strand.
TATATTAAAGCTATCAGGGGATTGGTGGGTAGTATGGGAAATTGGGCTAGACGATCAGCCACGATCTAGTTGGTTGAATGGCGAAGCAGGCCCTATTCCTACACCTACAATACATGGACTGCGGCAGTTCAAGAATTTCTCATCAGTACTTTCTCAAGAGTAATTAGGGTTGGGCAATAAATGCTGACCTTGCCAGTAACATCCACATCCCACAAATGAACTATCTGTCCTGTTTTCTCTGTGTTGTATTTTTAAATATGATTCACTTGTCTTCCATCGTTCCTCTGTCCAACAGCACTTTTCTATCAAATTTCATGAGCTTACCCCTCAAGCCCTTTACCTGTGGATTGCTTTTATTCGAGTCGCTGTTCTTCTCTGACTCTACCATCTCAAGGTCGTTATTTTATATTATTATAAAATCAAAGAATTTTTACAGTATATAAGTTGACCATTTGATGCATCACACATGTGCCAGCTATCTGAAAAGCTATCCAATTAGTTTACTTCCGAATTTTCTTTCCCCATATCCTATTCACCAGAGAACCAGAGAGTAGGGCCAGTAAGACCTAGAGGAAGAGCAGGCAGGGTGTGGTTGCTAATCAAAGAAGGTCTGGTGGACTGAAGTGCATTTGTTTCAATGCGAAAAGTGTGACAGGTAAGGCAGATGAACTTAGAGCTTGGATTAGTACTTGGAAGTGTGATGTTGTTGCTATTGCAGAGACTTGGTTAAGGGAAGGACAGAATTGACAGCTTAACTTGTCAGGATACAGATGTTTCAGGCGGGATAGAGGGGGATGTAAAAGGAGTGTGGGAGTTGCACTACTGGTTAAGGAGAATATCACAGCAGGAGAACACCTCGGAGGTCTCATACAGTGAGACAATATGGATAGAGCTCAGGAATAGGAAGGGCATTGGGGGTTTACTATAGGCCACCCAACTGCCAGCAGGAGATAGAGGAACAGATATGTAGACAGGTTTTGGCAAGGTGTAAAAGTAACAGGGTTATAGTGGTGGGAGATTTTAACTTCCACTATATTGACTGGGACTCACTTAGTGCTCGGGGCATGGATGTGGCAGAGTTTGTAAGGAGCATCCAGGAGGGCTTCTTGAAACAGTATGTAAGTAGTCCAACTAGGGAAGGGGCCGTACTGTTCCTGGTATTGGGGAGTGAGCCTGGCCAGGTGTTTGACGTTTCAGTAGGGGAGCAGTTTGGGATCAGTGACCACAATTCAGTAAGCTTTAAGGTACTGATTGATAAAGAGAAGTGTAGTCCTCAAGTGAAGGTGCTAAATTGGGGGAAGGCTAATTACAACAATATTAGCCAGGAACTGAAGAATGTAGAATGCAGATGTTTGAGGGCAAATCAACATCTGGCATGTGGGAGGCTTTCAAGTGCAAGTTGATAGGGATTCAGGACCGTCAATTCCTGTAGGAATGAAGGATGAGTTTGGCAAGTTTTTGGAACTTGGTTAACGAGAGATATTGTGAGCCTAGTCAAAGAGAAAAAGGAAGCATTTGACAAGGCTCGGAGGCTGGGAACACATGAAACAAGTGTGGCGGCACGGTAGCACAGTGGTTAGCACTGCTGCTTCACAGCTCCAGGAACCTGGGTTCGAATCCCGGCTTGGGTCGCTGTCTGTGTGGAGTTTGCACATTCTCCCTGTGTCTGCGTGGGTTTCCTCCGGGTGCTCCAGTTTCCTCCCAAAATCCAAAGATGTGCTGGCCAGGTTGATTGGCCATTCTAAATTGCCCCTTAGTGTCCCGGGATGCATAGGTTAGAGGGGTTAGTGGGTAAATATGTAGGGATATGTGGATAGGGCCTGGGTGGGATTGTGGTTGGTGCAGACCCGATGGGCCGAATGGCCTCTTTCTGCACTGTAGGATTCTATGAATACAAGGAAAATAGAAAGAGACTTAAGCAAGGAGTAAGGAGGGTTAAAAGGGGTCACGAAATATTATTGGCCAGCAGGATTAAGGAAAATCCCAAGGCTTTTTATACGTATATAAAGAGCAAGAGGGTAATCAGGGAGAGGGTTGGCCCACTGAAGGACAGGGGAGGGAATCTATGCGTGGAGCCAGAGGAAATGGGTGAGGTATTAAAGGAATACTTTGTGTCAATATTTACCAAAGAGAAGGACTTGTTGGATGATGAGTCTGGGAAAGGGTGTGTAGATAGTTTGAGCCATATTGAGATCAAAAAGGAGGAGATATTGGGGTTCTTGAGAAACATTAAGGTAGACAAGTCCCCAGTGCCTGATGGAACATACCCCAGAATACTGATAGAGGCAAGAGAGGAAATTGCTGGGGCCTTGAGAGAAATCTTTGTATCCTCACTGGCGACAGGGGAGGTCATGATGTGGAGATGCCGGCGTTGGACTGGGGTAAACACAGTAAGAAGTTTAACAACACCAGGTTAAAGTCCAACAGGTTTATTTGGTAGCAAAAGCCACACAAGCTTTCGGAGCTGCAAGCCCCTTCTTCAGGTGAGTGGGAATTCTGTTCACAAACAGAGCATATAAAGACACAAACTCAATTTACATGAATAATGGTTGGAATGCGAATACTTACAACTAATCAAGTCTTTAAGAAACAAAACAATGTGAGTGGAGAGAGTATCAAGACAGGCTTAAAAAGATGTGTATTGTCTCCAGACAAGACAGCCAGTGAAACTCTGTGGGGGTTACAAATAGTGTGCCATGAACCCAATATCCCGGTTGAGGCCGTCCTCGTGTGTGCGGAACTTGGCTATCAGTTTCTGCTCAGCGTGAGAACACCATCCACCAGGTACACGGTACATACTCTTGCAACTCGGCCAACGTTGTCTACCTGATACGCTGCAGGAAAGGATGTTCCGAGGCATGGTACATTGGGGAAACTATGCAGACGCTGCGACAACGGATGAATGAACACCGCTCGACAATCACCAGGCAAGACTGTTCTCTTCCTGTTGGGGAGCACTTCAGCGGTCACGGGCATTCGGCCTCTGATATTCGGGTAAGCGTTCTCCAAGGCGGCCTTTGCGACACACGACGGCGCAGAGTCGCTGAACAGAAACTGATAGCCAAGTTCCGCACACACGAGGACGGCCTCAACCGGGATATTGGGTTCATGGCACACTATTTGTAACCCCCACAGAGTTTCACTGGCTGTCTTGTCTGGAGACAATACACATCTTTTTAGCCTGTCTTGATGCTCTCTCCACTCACATTGTTTTGTTTCTTAAAGACTTGATTAGTTGTAAGTATTCGCATTCCAACCATTATTCATGTAAATTGAGTTTGTGTCTTTATATGCTCTGTTTGTGAACAGAATTCCCACTCACCTGAAGAAGGGGCTTGCAGCTCCGAAAGCTTGTGTGGCTTTTGCTACCAAATAAACCTGTTGGACTTTAACCTGGTGTTGTTAAACTTCTGACAGGGGAGGTTCCAGAGGATTGGAGAATAGCCAATGTTGTTTCTTTGTTTAAAAAGGGTAGCAAGGATAATCCAGGTAGTTACAGGCCAGTGAGCCTTATGTCAGTGGTAGGGAAATTATTCCAGAGGATTCTTTGAGACAGGATTTGTGGATGTATTAGCGAGAGACAACATGGTTTTGTGAAAAGGAGGTCGTGTCTCACTAACTTGATCAAGTTTTTCGAGGAAGTGATGAAGCTGATTGATGAGGGTAAGGCAGTGGATGTTGTCTACATGGACTTCAGTAAGGCCTTTGACAAAGTCCCTCATGGCAGACAGGTGCAGAAGGTGAAGTCGCATGGGATCAGAGGTGAGCTGGCAAGGCGGATACAGAACTGGCTCGGTCATAGAAGACAGAGGGTAGCAGTGAAAGGGTGCATTTCTGAATGGAGGGCTGTGACTCAAGTGGCATTCCTCAGGGATCAGTGCTTGGGACCTTTGCTGTTTGTAATATATATACAAATGATTTGGAGGAAAATGTAACTGGTTTGATTAGGAAGTTTGCAGATGACACAAAGGTTGGTGGATTTGCAGATAGTGATGAGAACCATCAGAGGATACAGCAGGATATAGATCGGTTGGAGACTTGGGCGGAGAGATGGAGTTTAATCCGGACAAATATGCATTTTGGAAGGTTTAATAAAGATAGGAAATATACAGTAAATGGCAGAACCCTATACAGTATTGATAGGCAGATCTGGGCCATTGAAAACGGCAACGCAGATGGAGAAGGTAGTCAAGAAGGCATACGGCATGCTTGCCTTTATCGGCCGGGGCATTGAGTTTAAAAATTGGAAAGTCATGTTGCAACTTTATAGAACCTTAGTTAGGCCGCAGTTGGAATATAGTGTTCAATTCTGGTCACTACACTACCAGAAGGATGTGGAGGCTTTGGAGAGGGTACAAAAAATATTTACCAGGATGTTGCCTGGCATGGAGGGCATTAGCTATGAGGAGAGTTTGGAGGAACTTGGTTTGTTTTCATTGGAACGACAGAGGTTGAGGGGTGACTTGACAGAAGTCTACAAGATTATGAGGGGCATGGACAGAGTGGATAGTCAGAAGCTTTTTCCTAGGGTGGGAGAGTCAATTACTGGGTGCATAGGTTTAAGTTATGAGGGGCAAGGTTTAAAGGAGATGTACAAGGCAAGTTTTTTTTACACAGAGGGTGGTGGGTGCTTGGAACTCGCTGCTGGGGAGGTAGTGGAAGCAGATACGATAATGACTTTTAAGGGGTGTGTTGACAAATACATGAATAGAATGGGAATAGAGGGATGTGGTCCCTGGAAGGGTAGGGGGTTTTAGTTTAGTCAGCATGGTCGGTGCAGGCTTGGAGGGCCGAAGGGCCTGTTCCTGTGCTGTAATTTCCTTCTTTTTTCTTTGTTCTTCTTTGTTGTTCTTCTTCTTCTTTGTTGTTGTTGTTGTTCTTAATTGTAACATTTACCCGCTTTCTTTTTACAACTTGTTACACATTGTGCTCTACTGTTGCTCATGGTAGGGATTTCTGTGCCCTTAAGTCTTCTGCACAGTGTACAAGAGCAATAAGATATGGAAGTGTAAGTTGGTAGCAATTTGCCTCCGATTCAGAAGTTGAAAATACCAGGTCCCATTATAGACTTGAGCACGTGTTCTAGGCTGGTACTTCACTGAAGTGCTAAGAGGAAGTGCTATATTATTGCAGGTGGGAATTAAACTAATTGCGTAGCTTTCCAGACAGCTGGCACAAGTGTGATGGACCAAATTGTCAATTTATATGCTGTAAAATTCTTTGATTGTTGCAGGTGGCATCTTTCAAATGAGATGTTAACCCTGTCTGCATGCTCAGGTGGATATAAAAGCTCCCAGGCCATCATTCTTCCTTTAGTTACACCACCAATAAAAATGGGTTAACTGGAAATTAACTGTCTCTGTGACTTTACCATCTGCACATTGGTTGCTGTGACTATACTTCACTCCATTGGTTGTAAAATGCTGTTTTGTTCTGAAGATTTGAGGGGTACTTTGGTTCTTTCCTTTTGCTGAATCATAATGCATTTCAACAGATGGAGCCATTGCTTGAATATTCTTCTTCTCTGTTTGATTTTGTTCTTGATTACATGATGTTCTTTGCTCTTTCATGGGAGAAACAAAAGATTGTGTGGGATCACAAGAAAAGTTTGGAATAGATATTCATTATGTTTTGTTGCATTAACATTATAAATCGTTTTACCCTGGTAAATGGACAACCATGATTCTTTCAAGACAATACTCCTTGAAAACATGGCAGCAACTAATTTTATCATTTGCAAATAATATCCTCTCTGCTGAAGACTGTGGGATGCTGCATTGGTCCCTGAATGGTCAGATAGGTAGAATTGGTAGTCATCCTCCCAATCAGGTGACAAATTAGAGGTATCTGTATGGTGATACCGTGATGTGATGTTATTAGTAACATGTTGCAGTGATACCACGTGGATTAGTGAATTTAGCAAATTAAAAGTAAGCTGTGAGGGGAAGCCACTAAAGAAAAACGAATAAACAAATTGGCAGATAAATATGGTGTCTTTTGCTGGTTGCAAAGCTTTTGCATGCCCATCTACTGAATCATAAATTTAGTAATAAAGAGGGCATAAATTATACCATCTGGCTGTTCCTCAGTGAAATTGAAGTGATTATACGACAGTAAGAAGTCTCACAACACCAGGTTAAAGTCTAACGGGTTTATTTGGAATCACGAGCTTTTGGAGCGCTGCTCCTTCCTCATCTAAGGAGCGCTGCTCCTTCCTCACCTGAGGAAGGAGCAGCGCTCTGAAAGCTCGTGATTCCAAATAAATCTGTTAGACTTTAACCTGGTTTTGTGAGATGTCTTACTGTGTTTACCCCAGTCCAACACCAGCATCTCCACATCATGATTATACTATAGTCACAAATTCTTCATTGCAGGTGTAATTGTGCATTAATAATATGCAGTACCCATTTTGGAGTTCTGGTAGAATTTAGTGTTGGATAACAATGAAAATGTCACTTTGTTTTCTTTTGCTAAAATCATCTCCAGTCAAATGAAAGGTATTTCGTTTTTAGAGTTGCAGATAATAAATTCAAAATGTCATCACTAGTTCATGACAGCCTTCAAGTATTAGATTTTAAAATAAGTTACCGCAATAAAAATTCTCGAGCTGAATCAGTTTCATTTTTCTATCTTGTGAGTCAGATTATTTTGATGATTTTGACAATTTTTATGCAATTATATTTTTACACATTCAAACAGCAGCAAATGTGTGGAGCGTGCTAACATACAACTCCAGTTATCCAGGTCTTTTACTCTAATTATTTTTGGGGGTTTTATTCTCTGTGTGGCAAAAAAATACAACCATAGCTTGATATGCATGGGATAAACTCTCCACAACTTGCAAATGTAGTGTACAGTGTTCTTTTCACGTGAACAAGTCTTTAAAAACTAACCAGTGTCAATTTTTTTAAATTGCCCTCAATCAGAATGGGCAGCAGTTTCCAATCTGGAGATGAAATGTAGGATTTTAAGGATGGCAAGCAATTGGCACTCACCATCCTGAGTGTGCCAGCGTAACGCACACCCGCTGACTCTCAAAGTTCCACTGCACTTGAGAGTCCACCCTTGCAAGGAAGTGCCACCTGTGGGAGTTGTCAGCCAATCTGATTGGCCAACAGCTCTTCAACCTGGCCAGGCATAGCACAGTAAGAGTTTTAACAACACCAGGTTAAAGTCCAACAGGTGTTAAACCTGTTGGACTTTAACCTGGTGTTGTTAAAACTCTTACTGTGTTCACCCCAGTCCAACGCCGGCATCTCCACATCAGGCATAGCACTGCAGTGGCTGGAAGCACTCTGCCTGCAGCGAAGCTCCAGATAAGGTAAATCCCGGGAGTCCCGGGGATGGGATAATACCACATGTCCTGGAGGTTCGGTCCACTCCATTGCTGCCCAAGATAGAGAATAATTTGATCGACACTTTCCCACCCTACCTGAAACTTGAGGCTGGATGGGATAAGACCCTTGTGGCTTTAAGTGGCCACTTAAAGGCCTTAATAGGTGAAAGGGTGGGACTCTTGCCAGATGTATTGCCCACCCAAGTTTGAAATTGCATCTAAGTTTGAGCAGGGAGAAATTCCATCATTTACTGTTATGCTTCCTGCCTCAGAACCTGCCTCAGAGGAGCGTAAAATTTTACCCAAGTCTGGGGGCAGGCGGGAAATTTGGGATGATTCCCGCTGGGTGGCAGGATGGCTGGACATGGACAACCATCTGCTTTTCAGCTTATTAATTATACATTAGCTCGGATCTCAACAAATCTCGAGGCAGGACAGGCAGAGATCGTCCAACCTATAACTGTTGGAAGGCTAGCACACTGCTCCTGCAAGTAATTTCTTACGTTTATCACTTCTCATCTCTACCCAAACCACTCTGCACCCTGGTTTCCTGGTGCAGATTTGTAACATTAAAGAGAGAGTGTCAAAGTTCCTCCTTGTTCTCCAGCAGAGGTTTACACATCCTGCCACACCTGGGCCAAAACTTCCCAAGTCCAACAATTGCACCGCTCTGCCTGGGTTTTCCCCTTCTGATCGGCACCAGCGAGGTACACGTGGATGTGTCCCCATCTCTTTCACAGTACTATGATCCTGATGATCCAGAATTCCAGAGATTCTTATAACCAACGCCTTTAAATCATTTAGTTGGCTATTTTCATTTATTAACCTGTTTTCCCCATATATTAGTTTTCCTTTTGCTCCTCATCATTTCCAACAGAACCAGGAAAATGTTTTTCTGGGGGACTTCTAATTCTTTATTTCCTGTTTCTGAGCAGCAGCTTTTCTTTTGTATTGTAGGTTTCTGTCAGTGGTGCTATAAACTGCAACTAACACCTTAATGGGTTTCTCTTTTGAGATTTTCTTCCCTTTCAACTCCCAGCCCCATGGCAACCTGAAGTCACATGGCCACTTCTCCAAATTGAGGTGTTTGGCAGGAATTCAGCACAGCAACCCTTCCTTTTCAAAGCTCTCTGTTTTACTTTGCATTAGAAGTATGTTTTAAAACTTGCTCTTGCAAAGTTCAGCATTTGTGACATTATTGATGATATTTAGCAAGCCTCAATTTGTAGTGTCGGCTTGTGTTTATTGCATACAAATGATCAATCACAATGTCCAAAGTCATCACAGACAGTGACTCTAAATCCAGAGAATTGAAGTGCATTAGATTTGATTCTTGTTATTAGTGCAAACAGACTATCCCTGTCAAACAAAGGATTTATCTTGATCCTATAGGTACTGCACTTAGTGAGTGGATCATTGTGCCAATCCTATCTGTTCTCTAATATTTCAAGTTTATACAATATTGTAAAATATTAACTCTATCGCAGTGTATTTTGTAAATTATTGTATTTGTATTTTCAGCGGCATGCAGGCATCGGTAATAATTAGCTCAAATAATTAGCCTGTCTAGCAAATGCTGACCATAAACTTCACAAAAATTGGGACGGCTCCTAAAAAGCTACTGACTCATGAGCAGTCCCTTACGGTGATAACCGTATGACTTGGGAAAGTAACTGGTTATCGGGTCTTTGTAGCTGAGGCGGTTTATGTACACAGTTTATTGACTTGAACAGCAGGAAAACTCGATGAACTTCTCTTCGTATAGTGGTGCGAGATCTTTTGTATCTGCCAGAGATGAGCAGATGGGGCCACAGTTTGTGTTCTGAACAATGAGACAGCACTTTCTGACAAGGCAGCCATTTCTCTGCCAAGTAAATGGTTAAACTTTACTTGCAAGCATTAAGGTTTATTGTGATGGGAAAAGGTGTATTTTGCTTGCACCTTGTGTATTTTAGATATGGCAATTATAAAGATTCCATGTGGAAATATACCTTGAAAGTTTTTTTCTTGGAACAAATCTGTTTTTTTACTTCTAAAAATAGTAAGCCAAAATATGGATTTTTTAAATGCAGTTTTGTTCATTCTACCTTCAAAGATATTAGTACGATGGAGAAGCTTCAGGGAAGAAAAAGAAAGATCAATCGTGGTTTACGGATCCAGCTTATGAGGAGACACTCATTGAACTGAAATTGTTTTCAATGGGGAAGATTCAGAGAAAATATCACAAGACAGATATGGTGGAGGAAGGCTTTTCGATACATTTTAGCTAACTTTAAAAAAAACTATAATTCCCCATATTGCACTATAATTCCCCATCCACGCTCAACATGATTATTATACTAATTCCTCGGATGTTTGTCCTTTACAACTTCAATGCAGACTATCTCAAGCTTCTGGAAAGTTCATAATTGAATCACCTTGGGTGGAAGCCTCCTCCTTGAATGGACGAGCCCAGACATCACCCCCTGTTGAATTCACACCTGTCAATGTCCACTCTAAACTTAAAAAAAATCATTGCTCTTCCAGATTTCACAGCCGGGATTCTCCCAAAAGTAATCTAAGTTCCCAACGTGTGGGAAAACGGGAGTAATTTCCGTCGGTTTCTTCAGCTTACTTACCAGAATAAATCTCCGACATTCTGAGCACTGCAGCAGGATTCACTCTGGAAAGTAGGGGGCAGGACCTATTCCCGCCTGAGAGGCCGGCAGCATAGCGCCTAGCGGGCCACTGCACATGTGCTGATCTGTCAGAGTGGAGATTGGCACGGAGATCGGCACATGTGCAGTGGTGCCCCATTGCTGGCCTCCCAGTTGCTGTCCTTGTCACTCGCTGGCCAGTCCTGCAACCCCCTCCGATCACTGGCATCTGACCCCGCACCCCCAATTGCTGGCCTCCTGGACCTTCCCATGCCAGCCCCGATGTCGTCCACCCCTCACCCTTTCTGGCAGCTCCGACACGCCCTCCCAGCCCGATGGCCAGCCCCAGCAGGCCTCACTCCCTCCCTCCCCCCACTGATCCTCTTGCAGAGCAGTACTGGGTCTCCCATCCCCCCACTAATCACCCTCCCCCAGTAGGCCTCACACCCTTGGCACTGCCTGGTGCCCAGTGGGCAGTACCAAGGTGCCCAGTGGGCAGTGCCCACTTCCCCCTTGGGCAGTGCCAAGGTGCCAGGCTGGCACTTCCCAAGGGGCACCTTCCCACTTTCTCCCGACCACCCTGGGGGGCCTCAATGGCCTCCGTATTCTCCAGCAGGTCAGGCATCTGTTCCCCATTAATGGGGAGTAGTTGTAAACGCCATTGGAGGGAACCACTCCCGGCCGAGGGGGTGGGGGAGATGCTAGTAGGCCCAGAGAATACTGCCCTGTGCCTGATAATCATATTGAAATGCTGATCTCAATATGATAATCAGCTCCATGCCGATTTCCAGAGCTGATTACGCTCAAAAAACTTAGCCTGGGTGACGCATGGAGGCCCGGGCACCCAGCGTGAATCCTGCAAAATAGCCGCCACTGATGTCTCCTGACCCGCTGCACTGCTCGAGTAGCTGGGAGAATCCCAGCCCACATCTTTAAGTTTGCAATTTAATAAAAGAGAACTGCAGAAAAACAGTTAACCACAAGTGGGTGTGAAGAACCATAATCTATCTTCATTGTACAGTAATGGGTCTCAGCTTTAAGCCATTCTGGATGGACAAAAGTGGCTCATTATCCCAAATCTTTTATTATCCAAAGATACAGAGAGATCTGGACAGTCTGCCAGGAACACCTTGCAGAATATCAGCTGCAGACCAAGGGAGTGACACCAATGTATTTTTAAACTTGGAGGCTGCCTCATCTTAAAAAGGCTCACAGCCTGATCCCTAAATCCAAGTCCACCTGAACAGTAATTTGACCTCCTCATATGAAAACCACAAACCACTAACTTCGTGACTAGCTAAATATTCATCTCTTCGAGGGAATCTTGTAATAATCCTGATATCTGATTTCCTACTTTTTGAACTCATCTAAACCACATTTCAAGCGTGGAAAAGACTCACATGAAGAAAGAGCAAGATTAACCATTCAGTATCTCAAGTCTGCTTCAGCAATTAATAAGATCATGGCTGATCTGATAGTAACCTCAAATCTGTATCCCGCCTATTTCCAATAATTCAGCACCCCCAGGCTTACAAAGAATCGACTCACCTGTGTCTTAAAAATATTCAAAGACTATGTTTCCCCTGTCCTTGCAGGAAGAGAATTCCAAAGACTTACAACCTTCTGAGAGAGAAAAACTCATCTCATTTCCATTTTCCTGGTGCTGTGAGGCACAGTGGTTAGCACTGCTGTCTCACAGCACGAGGGACCCGGGTTCGATTTCCGGCTTGGGTCACTGTCTGTGTGGAGTTTGCATGTTCTCCCCGTGTCTGCGTGGCTCTCCTCTGGGTTCTCCAGTTTCCTCCCACAGTCCAAAGATGTGCAGGTTAAGTGGATTGGCCATGCTAAATTGCCCCTTAGTGTCAGGGGGACTGGCTAGGGTAAATGCATGAGGTTATGGGGATTGGCCTTGGGTGGGATAGTGGTCGGCATGGACTTGATGGGCCAAATGGCCTCCTTCTGCACTGTAGGGTTCTATGGTTCCATTTTAAATTTCCATTTTATGTGCTCACAACATTTAAGAAGCATTTAGATGAGCACTTGAAAGTATACAAGGCTATGGACCAGGTGCTGGAAAATGGGATTAGAATAGACCGGTGCTTGATGGCTGGTGCAGACACAATGGGCCGAAGAGCCTCGCTGTGCTGTAAAACTCTATGATTCTGTAACTCTATGCATTATCCCTTTATTTTTTTAAACAGTAACCTCTAGTTTCAGATTCCCCCACAAGAGGAAACATCCTCTCCACATCTACCCTGTCTAGATCCCCTCAGGATCTTATATGTTTCAATCAAACTGCTTCTTACTCTTCTGAACTCCAGCAGATATATGTCCAGCCTGTCCAACCTTTCCTCATGTGTCAACCCACCCATTCCAGCTATTAATCTGGTATACCTTCTCTGAACTGCTTCCAACGCATTTATATCCTTCTATGAATAAAGTGACCAAAATTGTAGACAGTACTCCAAATGTGGTCTCACCAATGCCCTTTACAACTGAAGCATAATTTCCCCACTTTGTGTTCAATTCCCCTCGCAATAAATGAAAGCATTCTGTCAGCTTTCCTCATTACTTTTTGTACTTGCATACTAGTCGTTCGTGATACATATATCGAGGACCTGGATAAGATGTTCTTTTGGAGAATGGGTGCAGACTCAGTGGGCTGAATGGCCTCCTTCTGCACTGTAGAGATTCTAGGAACAAAGTTTGTACAATGTCATTTTTCAGTTGCATATTTTCAAGGCTGTAAACTGGAAATCTCTTCACTCTTGTTTCAAAGCTCAGTACTCTGATGCTAGGTTTGTTGTGTTGGCTAACCTTTTTGAAATGAGTTGGATAAGTAACTGGTGAGGAATGAAATGGGATTTTACAGGAAGAAGTTTGGATAAAAATGATAAGATTCTTCGTGCAACTTAATGTTCTTTAATGCTTCTGGCAGAAATTCTGTTTATGGAAAGGAACCACCTCAATTGAATAATGGAGATTCAAGGAATCGATAACTATCCCAACATTTTGCTTCATTTCTTTAGAGGGCTAGGGGAACGAAAACAGAATCATCTTACTTGTATGAATACAAAAATGAGTTTCTGGCTTGCAAGCTTGGGAGTGCCGATAACATAGCTTCTTATTTGCATAAAGTTCAAGTTTTCATTGTATGCTTTGCGCTTCATTTACAGACCTCCAAATGACAATCAGATACTGCAGAATGAACAGAGGCTAGTAATAGTACAGAGGAAAATGTAAATCGTTGGCAAACTAGATGCAGTTTGTTCCAATCCCTAGCTTCTACCCAGAGCTGCAGATGAACAAAGGCATGATGAACTGTAATCTTTCCACTTGCTTATTGCTTGAGCAATTCCTAGAACAATAAAATTACACATCCAAGTAATTAGGAATTTGTGAATGTTAATAGGTACAGGGGTTCCTACCTGACAGTCAGTCACAAGGTACCTTTTAAGCCTGGGCTTCACTTTGAATAGAATTATTAACCTTGATTTTTTTTATTTTCAAAAATTCCACAATTCTATGGCATGTTTCATACTGTACAGACATTATTATAGTGTCCCTCCATATTTCATCTGGAACTTCAAGTGGTGTGATTGTGTTCTTGCTTTTGATTAACAACTTGCACTCTGATGCGCGATATAACTCACGAGGCTGGAGATGCTCGAGGAAATAAAGGCTTTTATTAACTACTACAATAGAGCTACCATATATAATACACGATCCCAGACTGAGGGGTCCCAGACAGAGCAGTGACCTTTATACCTCTCCCAGGAGGCGGAGCCCGACTGGGATGTACCATAATAACTATAATACAGGTGTAACAGCCCAACCCTAACCCCAACAGTAACATATGTACAGACTCGTAGTACTGGCCAGACCCTGGCTCAGTACTACCTGGTAGGAACCAACGATGGTTCACCACACACTCGTATTTCTTTGTATAACTTTGTATATCTTCACACTTCTGTAAAGCACCTTGGAATGTTTTTCTACCTCAACAGCACTCGAGAAAAGCAAGTTATTCTTAATTTTACATTCAGAAAGGTTGCTGGGAAGTTCGGTAGTTTCTTGTGAACCTTTATCACTTCTGTGCTTATACTTATATGAGGAATATTATTCATGTGGTTTACAATTATTGGCAGTAGGCCAGCAAAGGAGATCACAAATCACCAAGATTTTCTACTGGCACTGTCTCACTGAGTACTTTTCAGACTAAATAATCTTCAATAGTGCCTCAACCAACAGTGTGTGTGGAGCTACATTCCAATTGTATCCACTTATGTGGGTTGCACTGCTGGGCTCAGTGAGGAGAAAGCCAATGTTGGAATTTATTGAAGTTGATGGGAAAATACCCAAAAGCTGATTTGAAAACAATTCAGCTAAATAAACATGAAAAATCATTCACCATTCCCCAATGACTCATACAGATAAATCAGTGGGTAACTAAGCAATGTAGATCAGGGCGATTTGATGAATAGCCACAGTGCATCCTTTAGATTGCGCATACTGCAGCTATGTTACACTGACGGTTTTGTGTGCGTGTTGGGGGTGGGGGACGCTGCAGTTGTGGGGTGGCTGAATGTTTAAGCCAGTAGATGAAGTCCCGATCAAGCGGACTGGTTTGCCTTGGTTGAAATTGAGCCGCTTGTGTTACTGTGATGCGCGACAATCAAGCACGTGGAACAAGGCTTCAGCTATTGAAGGCTTTTATTAGCAAACAATGGAACTAACTAACACGAGTACACCAGTTCAGACTGGAGGGGTCCCGCCGGAGCAGAGGGTCTTATACCTCTCCCCAGGAGGCGGGGTCCGACCGGGATGTGCCATAACAACATTTACCACAGGTAAACACCCTAACCCAACAACATTATACAACCCCCACAGTGGCAACACCCTAACCCAACAGTAACATAGAAACAACCCACAGTGGTAACCAACGATGGTTCACCACATACTGTAGTTGCAGCTACTTAGACAATCAAACAGTATTTGATCATAATCCTCAGCTGCGCCTTGTAGATGGCAGAGAGGTTAAGGGGAATCAGCAAATAAGCCATTTTACTTTAGAATCATGTGTTCTAATGACCACAGCATTTATTGGCTGATGCAGTTCAATTTTTGGTTCCCTGGTGGGCGCCAGAATGTTGACTCAAGACTCAACCATTCAACTGCTTCTCTGGTTGGCTTCTCAACTTTCAGCCTCCACAAGATCATTCATAACTCTGCTTTGCATTTCCTAACTTGCATCATATCCTGTCCTCCCATTATTATTGACCTACAGTGGCTTTTGGTCCACCAATACTTTGACCTTAAAATTCACATTCTCATGTTAAAATTCCTTCATGGCCTCACCCTCCTTATCTCTGTAACCTACTCTGGGTGTAAAATCACACAGAAATATCACACAGCAGGAGGAGACTATTTGACCCATCATATCTGCATCAGTTTTCTGAAATAGCAATTTGCTTAGTGCCATTCTTCTGCCTTCTCTATGTGAATCTCACGTTTTCCCTTCATTAGATAAATGTCTAATTCCCATTTGAATGTTTCAGTTAAACTTGTCTTCACCGCACTCTCAGGCACTGAATTCCAGACCTAAACTACTCACTATGTGAAAAAGATTTTCATCATGTTGCTTTTGCTTCTATTACCAATTACTCTCAATCTGAATCCCCTCACTCTTGATCCTATCCTGAATGGGAACAGTTTATCCTTAACCACTCTGTCCTGCCGTGATTTAGAATATCCCTAACAAATCTCATCTCAGCCTTCTCTTCTCAAAGGAAAACAGTCCTTAATTATCTTCATAACTGCGGTTCCTCATCCTGGGAACCATTCTCATTCTGACAAGTCTGCATTTTTCCAATGCTGGCTTCTTATGCTTTTTTTTGACTTACTATTGACAGCTGTGCCTTTAGTTGTATTGGCTGTTTGCTCTGAAGTACTCTTCCTACCTTTCCACCTTTCACTTCTCATTTCAAATCTCCTTAAAGCCCACCTCATTAAGATAACTTTTGATCACCCATCCTCTTAAATCCTTCTTTGGCTCTGTTTCAGTTTTTGTCAGACTACACAATAAAACACCTTGAGACTTTTTGTTTTCTTTGAAGGCATATGGAAACACAGCAAGCCACAAGTTCCTCTCTAAGTCACACATGATCCTGACCTGGAACTTAATTACTGTTCCTTCACTGTTACTGGCTTAGAATCCTGGAACTCCCTCCCTCATAGCATTGCAGATCTACCTACATTTTGATTTGATTTATTTTTGTCACATGTATTAACAGTGGAAAGTATTGTTTCTTGCAAAAAATACCGTTCATAGACAAGGAAATGAGAGAGTGCAGAATGTAGTGTTACAGTCATAGCTAAGGTTTGGAGAAAGATCAACTTAATGCAAGGTAAGAAATTGAATTAAAGCATTGTTAGAGAGTTTAAAAGAGTTAGAATGAAGTTTTGGATACATAGAATGAGAGTAAAAGATAGAATTAGAAGATACGCTGGGCACAGCTTGCAAGAAGTCACCTCGTTCCGGTGCCATAGTTTAAAAGATGACGCACCATCACTAAGGGCAATTTCGGATTAAACAAGAAATGCTGGCCCAGTGAAGCTCCCATCTCACAAACAATTAAAAACAAAGTTTTTGTTAATGGGGTCTTAGTGATTGTAATGCCTTTGATTATCAAGGGCAGGTGGTCTGGCTCTTTATTGTTGGAAATGATGATTGTCTTGCACTTGCACAGTATCAAGTTGTTACTTGCCACTTAATAACCTAAGTCGTGATATTATCCAGGGCTTGCTGCTAGGAGCATGCAAATAGAGACATGTGATTGTTACCATAATAAACTAGTTCTGACCTTTATATGGAAGGAAGGTCATTGATGAACCAGCTGATGATAGTTTGGCCTACTATGCTGCCCAGGAGCTCCTGCACTGATTTCCTGGGGTGGAGACGATTAGCCTCCAATAAGCATATGTATCTTATGTTGTACCAGGTGTAACTCCAGGCACAGAAGAATTTTACCCTGATCTCCATTTATATCATAATTTCCGCAGCTGTTTATTGCAAATGCCTACACAAACCAAAAGGAAGGTATCTTTGACTGTATGCTATGGTGCATGCTTGGGGGAAAGTAAATGGGCAAACGAGAAGGGTGTTAAGGAAGATTTTTATTTTCCTCCCTTCCATTAATTTCACTGTATTCATTTATTTTGAACACACTCAAAGGCTTCTGTTATGAGGCAGTCCTTCTATTCCTGTCTGTCCACTTTTATTTTCTGTCACCTTCTGCAAGTGTACAGGCAATTTTAAGATGTTAGAAGTTCCAGAAATAGATAAAATGACGCCCAAAAATCAACTCATATTTGTTTTGTGAGGACATGAATGTGCAACAAACGGCTAGGTTTGAAAAAAAATTACTTTTGTTGTCCATTATAACATCCATGTATCAAGAATTTCAGACTGCTGTACAGTCATGCATGGTTAATGTTAAAAGGACTGGAAGGTAACTTGGAACGCTTTGTTCAGGATAGCTGTCAATGTTTCACATGAACCAGAAAATTATTTTCTTTAGGGTGTAACATGACCTCAGTGATGGAGACATATTTTAAAGATGCAATATATTAAAATGGCATATTTTGCAAAATGTATTACAGAAAGGAAAACAATTGTTACAAATGTGATAATCATCCAACCCAATATCCACAAACTTGGAATGTCAAATGGAATAACTCTCCTCTTGCTCAATTTTCCTCGCAGCAAATTCACCTCTGGGGCAGGGAGCTTTGGTGCTCCGTCACTTTGCTGACTCGTTATTACACTTAATAGTACCAAATATGCTTTGATTTTTTTGAAAAATAATTTCCCATTGAAATGGGTGCTGTAGCCCTTTAAAAGCCTGCAGCAAAAATTGATATCTTAGCTCTGAAACTATGATCTCCCATTCTCTGACAGATTAATGCTGAAACCTTGTTTTCCATTGCCTATGAGGCTTGATCCTGAAACATGTATAGGGTCAGCTGTGCATGATTTGGACAGGCACAATATTCATTTTGCAACATTTCTGTCACTCCATGCTCTGATTGCAAATATTACCCCTTTGACTTCACACAGAAAGGAAGAACTTGCCTTCTTTCAAAGAAGCAAATTTCATAGCCTTACAATGAGCCAAAGTGCCAAAAGAGTTGGCACTTTGAAGTTGAGGACTGTTCCAATGGAAGGGATTTGTCAACTGATCTCCACAAGGCACGGTCTCACAAACAGCAATGAAAAAAGTTATCAAATAATGATCCAGTTTCTGCAATGATGGTGAGGTTGTCAGCGCATGTTAGATTTTTGCACTTGTTTGGAAACATGGCCACTTGTCTGTTTCCTCAATTGGTGAATAACCTACTCACTGCTAAAATTACCAGGAGTGTATCATTTAACCCTGCCAAAACTCAATCTGCAGCATCATGATTGACTCCTGAACTGTGACCTCCGAACTAACCTGCGTGTGCATTATCATATCTCACACATAATTTAAAACATGAGTCCTTTACAGGATTTGAAATTTAATTCAAAATTGATTAGGGAATATTACCAAACTTTTTGAAGAATTCCCAAAGCTGGTTTGAAGACAAAAACTTGCATTTATAGCAAAAGAAGGAACAGGACTAGAAAAGTACAAAAAGTGAAAATGTCCCTATTTATTTTGAAGTATTAAGTTATTCACTACATTAAAACAAAATAAAAACAGCTTATCTCTTATGACGCAATGAGAAAGGATTAGTTGGCAGTGTAGTTGTGAGAGAACCCTTGGGAATGAGTGACCATAATATAATAGAATTCTTTAACAAGGTGGATGGTGAGGTAGTTAATTTTAAGACCAGGGTCCTGAAACTTGATGAAGGTTATTATGATGGTATGAGGCATGATTGGCTATGATGGACTTGGAAACATTACTGAAAGGAAGAAAGGTAGACATGCAATTGTAGGCTTCAAGGAATGAATAGGTGAACTCCAAAAATTGTTTATTCCAATTGGCATAAAAGTGGAAAGGAAACTGTGACCAAACTAGGCTTGCAAAGAAAATGAGAGATAGTAATTGATACAAAGAAAAAGCATACAAATTGGCAAGAGAAAGCAATAGACCTGAGGATTGAGAGCTGTTTAAAATTCAGCAAAGGAGGACCAAGGGATTGATTAAGAAGGGGAAAATAGAGTATAAAATAAGCTAGTGGGAATCATGAAAACTGACTAAAGGTTTCTGTAGGTATGTAAAAAGAAAAAAAGATTGACAAAAACAAATATAAGCCTCTTGTAGTCAAAAACAGGAGAATTCATATTGGTGAACAAAGAAATGGTTGAGGAACAAAATGTCTTTAAAAAGGAAGACATGAATAATGTACTGGAAATTCTAAGAAGCACAAGTTTTAGTGAGAAGCTGCGGGAAATCAGTATTAGTCGAGAAATAGTTTTGGGGAAATTAATGGGATTGAAGGCAGATGAATCTCCAGGGCCTGCTGATCTTCATCCCAGAGTACTTAAGGAAAGAGGCCTTAGAAATAGTAGATTCATTGGTGGTCAGTTTCCAAAATTCTTTGGACTCTGGAATAATTCCTATAGATTGGAGAGATGTAAGCCCACTATTTAAAAAGGAGATAGAGACTAATGAGCCTAATGTCAGCAGTAGGAAAGTTGCTAGAGTCCATTATCAAGGATTTCATAGCACAGCATTTGGAAAGCAGTGATACGATCAGACAAAGTCAGCATGGATTTACAAAAAGGAAATCATGCTTGACAAATCTACTGGAATTATTTGAGGATGTAACTAGGAGAGTTGACCAGGGTGAACCGGGGTGGAACTGGTTTATTTAGACTTTCAGAAAGCTTTTGACAACGTCTCACAAAGCAGATTACTATGTAAAGGTAAAGGGTATGGGATTGTGTGTAATGACTTGAGATGGATAGAAAGCTGGTTAGCACACAGGAAGCAAAGAGTTGGAATAAATAGGTATTTTTCCAATTGGCAGGCAGTGACTAGTGGGGTACCACTGGGATCTGTGCTAGGACCCCACCTGTTCACATTATATACTAATGATTGGATGTATGTGAGGTAGCAGAAATAGAAAGGCAGATTTCTATTTGATTGGGTGTAAATTAAGAGAGGTGGATACTCAGTGAGACCTTGGTATCTGTCACTGAAAGTAAGTGTGCAGGTACAGCAGGCGGTGAAGAAGGCAAATGGTATGTTGGCCTTCATAGCGAGAGGATTTGAGCACAGAAATAGGGATGTTTTACTGAAATTGTTCAGGGCGCCGGAGTATTGTGTGCAGTTTTTGTGTCCTTATCTGAGGAAAGATGTTCTTGTCATTAAGGGAGCATAGCAAAGGTTTGCCAGGCTGATTCCTGGGATGGCAGGTCTGTCTTATGAGGAGAGACTAAGTTGGTTAGGATTATATTCATTGGACTTTAGAAGAGTGAGAGGGGGACCCATAGAAACTTATAACATTCTAACAGGATTAGACAGAGTAGATTCAGAAAGAATGTTCCCGATGGTGGGGAGTCCAGAACTAGAGGTCATAGTTGAGGATAAGGGGTAATCCTTCTGGGACTGAGGTGAAGAGAATTTTTTTTTACCCAGAGAGTGGTGAATGTGTGGAATTCACTATCACAGAAAGTAGTTGAGGCCAAAACATTGTGTGATTTCAAGAAGGAATTAGCTATAGCTCTTGGGGAAAAGGGATCAAGGGATATGGGGGAAAGGCGGGAGCAGGGTATTGAATTTGTTGATCACCCATGATCATAATGAATTGTAGAGCAGGATCGAAGGACTGAATGGCCTACTCCTGCTTCTATTTTCTATGTATGTTTCTATACATGCTTTTATGTGAATGCAAAGTTATTTTTTATTCATCTGTGCATAACCATGTAATGCACCTTTCCTGACTACAAAAGTCCTGATATTTGACCAGAAATCACCTGAAAACACAGTCTGAATGATATTATAAAGATAGATTGCAGCATTTTCTGGAGAATAAATTGGCAGGAGAATAGAAATAACCTGCCATGTGAATATCAAAGATATTTACTGTGAGAGTTCATTTCATATAGAGCAAAACACTCCAGTTGACATTATATTCGAAGACATCTTTTTTCAGACTCAGGGATGTTTGGTCTGCTTTAATTGCAACTGCTTGTGAAATATGGATTTCTGTTAAAAAACATTTGAGGAAATGTTAGAACGATTCATTATCGAGAGACATTGGAACACTAAACCAAGCAGGGAGGCCACATATATAAAGTTATCAGGAGGGGGATGTTAGGATAATATTTTTTTACGATTGTTTTCCCTATGCACTACATTTTTCAGAAACATGTCATTTTAATATATTGCAGCTTTAAACGTGCCTCTGTCTCCAAGATCATTTTACACTCTAAAGAAAGCAATTTTATGGCTCATTAACTGCCCTGTCATCTTGATCTTAGAATGCAGTTACATTTAAGCCTCTTTGTGTACTTTGATGTGATCCATATCAAGCACATTGTACGATACCACCCCTGTGTAAAATCACAACGTCATTTTGTTCGGTATCATTTACTTATTATTGAACCTAAACCATTGGTCAGCTTTTGATAATTAATCAAGTACTTGTTCCAAAAATGGTTCTTTTTAACTCTATTAAATTTAATATATTTAATTTGATTGATTTTTTTCACTTGATTTAGTTCTGCTACAAATGATTTAAAAATGCATTGAATCTAACCAGCTGTTCAGTAATTAAATGGTTTACAGTCAATGAAAAGTCCCCATTCTCTATCCAGAACCCATTTTAAGTCATTGTTCATACTCCTCAAACAGGAAAATATGAACTCATTCTGGATCATGAACTTATCCATAACATCAGTGTTGCTCCAACACTGATGGACAGGAGTGGACAATTTGAGCAAGACTTAATTCTTCTCCTTCAGGATCAGCTACTAATAGTTACCAAGATGAGCTGGACAAGTCTTGAGGGAGCACTCAACTTTGGACTGATATGCAGATCTCACTGACAGGGTCACTGAGATTCAACCATGTGTTTTCTGCCACCTTTCACATCTCAGAGTCCAGTGATGAAAAGCTGTTTAATATTCACCATCAACCTATTCAGGAAAGTGGTGGTGCTTATTCAATATTTCAAATATCACGTACTTCTCTAAACAGGTTGATTTGCTAAATTGGTGATAAAAATGGTTTGCATTCAATTTGGTGGATGTATTGTTATCTTTTAAGATGTCTTCATTTGCAATTCCTGCTTATTTTAAATTATAAGCTAAGAATATAGTCCATATGCTCTTTCCTGAAAACTTCAGAGTTTCAGACTCTTAGATGTCCAACCATCAATTTTCTTTACGTCTGATGAATAAAATATTTGGTCCATGATGAAACAAGCAGGGAACAGGTAGTGCAGATCTGCCATTATTAAGGCTGGGCCATATGGAAAGCTAATTTTCGTTGTGCAGATGGAGCTAACCCATCTCTTTCCAAACTTAATCCGATTTTGTTAAATAAATTTTAAAAGAGTATTTTAAGTCCCCCCTCCCCACAGATCAGTACTGCTGAGGATAGGTGGGCTCCGATGGCAAGGTACTGGGGAAATGCACATATTCTGAACTCAACTCTTGTCCCATCCACACCCATAAATTAAATCACATGTAGAAAGGCTTCTTGTCCAAAAGCAACGGAGGCAAAATTTTGGTGGCAAGTCAAATACTGATGACGTGCGTGCCATTTTAGTTACAAATCAATTAATGGCAGCGCAATCTTGAACCTGACAGCAAAAATTAGTTACAGGCTGCTCTGTGCGTACAGGAGACACACACAAGTTCTTTTACAGGTTACCCGGGAACACTTTTCAGCCAGAGGGAACACTCAGCCACATCTCAGCCAGAGGGAACACTTTTCCTTCTCTTGGCACTGAAGGATACCTTAGACCTCCCTTGCTCCAACTGCAAATTTTTACAATCCTTTCCTTTGTTACTTAAGTTGGCTCCCTGGCTGCTATTGTCCACTCCTCTACCCTTGAATATCTGCCAGCTTGTAAGCCATTCCTAACAGTTTTGGAGTAGTTGGTGTTGTATCATGCAAATAAATTCAAGGAGTTAAAGGCCTTAGATCACGGATGTCCAGAAGGAACGAGTCTGCTTCAGCCATTAGTAATTGAAACCTCCCTAAGGCAAAAATAGAGACACTAAAACATCCTTAACAGGGGAAAGGAAAGGTCAATTATGGCTCAATTTGGTCGCTCTTCTGAACCAGAAGATTGTGGGTTAAGTTCACTGCAATGCCTGAGCACAAAAATCAAGGCTGATACTCCAGGTAAAATACTGAAGGAGTGCTGTGATATCAGAGCTGCTGTCTTTGGGGTAAGACATTAAAACAGGACCTCACCTGCCTTCTCAGGTGAATGTAAACATCCCATCGCATTCATTCAAAGATGAACAGGAGAGCTATTCCCAATGTCCTGGCCAATATCTATCTCTCAATATCACAAACACAGGTCATCCGATCTTTAATATTGTGGGAGTTTGTTTTGTGTAAATTGGCTGTCACATTGGCTGCATTACAACAGTGACTGCAGTCCAAATGTACTTAACTGATTGTAAAGCAATTTGGGATGACCGATAGTTATGGAAGGCACTAGATAAATGCATGATTCTCTTTCACTATTTTTTAAGGAGTGAAATTACTGTGTTCATTCTAATTAGTGTCTCTAGTAGTATTCACTGTGCCTCAGTGGTAGCACCCTCATCTCTGAGTTAGAAGATTTTGGGTTCAAGACCCACTCCAGAGACTTAAGCACATAATCGCAACTGATAGTTCATTGCTACACTTTTGGAGCTGGCGTTTTTCAGATCAAGCGTTAAAACGAGGACTCGGTTATCCTCTCAGGTGAATGCAGGTTTGTGAGTTATGCTCAAAATGCTGGAAATGTACCATCTTATTCACAACTGCCTTCTTTGAATTTCCAGCACTTTGAGATTGATTTAGACATCCATTTGTGAATGTTAACAGCTATATCCAAACCTAAAATAAAGAGTCTGAAAGACATTCCTCCTTTTCTTAAATGTTTTGTATGGCGTGTGATCATATTTCACCAGGGCTAAATCAGTATAGCTCTGGAGTACACAATTTCTTTGCAAAGAAATACCTATGGATTAGCATTACATATCATAGCAGATGATCTCAGAAATGTAGAAACAATGTTGACGGAATACAGAGACAAACCACTAAGAACCAGAAGCATTACAGAGGAGCCTAGCCTCCAGATCTCAAACTACCAATAACCACCTCCTCTGAAATTTCTACTTGTAGTGATTTTTCATTCCTCGCTCCATCGTGCTGCCCTTGAAAGAACTTCAACTTCCGCACCAGGATGGTGCTTATGGTGGAACTCTTTATTTTGGAGACTAAGTACTGTTGCGGCACCTTTCCCACTGGCCAGAATGGCAGGATCCCACAACAGGTTCTGTGCCTGGAAGCTTATTAATTATGCACAGGTGACTTCCCCTCCAAAACCTCCGGTGAGCCAGTAGCTGATTCCCCCCACTCCCCCATCTCTGCTGTCAGCTGGCAGGTTCAAAGGTCTTGCTGCCATATTTAAATACCAGTCCCTCCTACGTACCCATCTTCACCAGACCACGCAGGATTCCAGCTACTCAGAGGAAAAAGGCTTGCAGCCTCAAGAAGATACCTGTTCCTTGATTCAACCACCCTCCCTTGGAACTCATTATCTGTGAGGCATGCATACTCCACTTGGACCTTTACCCACCATATCTTGAGTCTTTCCAGTAAATGATGTGGTATCCCTTTGACCCCATAGTTGGCGAGCTTTTCACATTCTCTCATCAGTTGCTTTCTCACGTTCTCTCATCAGTTGCTTCCTATGAATATATTTAAGGTACCTCAGTCATAACATTCTCACCTCTAAGTCAGAAGATTTTTTTACTGATGCGCGATAAATCACACGGGAGGCTGGATGTACCCGGGAAATAAAGGCTTTTATTATTACCAACAATAACGGAGCTACTATATACAATATACAATCCCAGACTAAAGGGTCACCAGGCAGAGCAGTGACCTTTATACCTCTCCCGGAAGGCGGAGCCAACTGGAGTGTACCATAGGACTATATTACCAGGTAGAACAGCCCAACCCTAACCCCAACAGTAACATATCTACAGACTCATAGTGCTGGCCAAACCATGGCTCAGCACTCCTGGTGGTAACCAACAATGGTTCACCACATTTACTCAATCCATCTGGCTGGAATTTGAGTACAGGCAGTCCTTGGATTTGTGACACAATTGGTTCCCAAAAACTGCCTGGTAAAAGTTGAAATGTTGTAAGTCGGGATCAGTTTTCTGATAGGTACAATGTTATAAATCCTGAACCAAGGTGTAATTCACTGAGTAGTGAAAAGTTTTTGAGATCTTGCTTCGGTATAATTTCATTACCACAGTGCATTTTCCATAATGATAGTGCCTGTACTTTCAAAAACACTGCTGTCCTGTAATTGAGAAGCAATTTGCTCTTCCTGAGGTTGTGACAGGTGGAACAGAAAGGAACATAACAGCTGGTAAAAACCAACACTTTGCTAATGTGGTGTCATAAAGAACATAAGAACATAAGAAATAGGAGCAGGAGTAGGCCATCTAGCCCCTCGAGCCTGCCCCGCCATTCAATAAGATCATGGCTGATCTGACGTGGATCAGTACCACTTACCCGCCTGATCCCCATAACCCTTAATTCCCTTACCGATCAGGAATCCATCCATCCGCGCTTTAAACATATTCAGCGAGGTAGCCTCCACCACCTCAGTGGGCAGAGAATTCCAGAGATTCACCACCCTCTGGGAGAAGAAGTTCCTCCTCAACTCTGTCTTAAACCGACCCCCCTTTATTTTGAGGCTGTGTCCTCTAGTTTTAACTTCCTTACTAAGTGGAAAGAATCTCTCCGCCTCCACCCTATCCAGCCCCCGCATTATCTTATAAGTCTCCATAAGATCCCCCCTCATCCTTCTAAACTCCAACGAGTACAAACCCAATCTCCTCAGCCTCTCCTCATAATCCAAACCCCTCATCTCCGGTATCAACCTGGTGAACCTTCTCTGCACTCCCTCCAATGCCAATATATCCTTCCTCATATAAGGGGACCAATACTGCACACAGTATTCCAGCTGCGGCCTCACCAATGCCCTGTACAGGTGCATCAAGACATCCCTGCTTTTATATTCTATCCCCCTCGCAATATAGGCCAACATCCCATTTGCCTTCTTGATCACCTGTTGTACCTGCAGACTGGGCTTTTGCGTCTCATGCACAAGGACCCCCAGGTCCCTTTGCACGGTAGCATGTTTTAATTTGTTTCCACAGTAGCAATTTATAAACGTTGTCTCACCTGAAGAAGGGGCTTAGAGCTCCGAAAGCTTGTGTGGCTTTTGCTACCAAATAAACCTGTTGGACTTTAACCTGGTGTTGTTAAACTTCTTACCATTATCACATGGTCATTTGTGGAACATGAAATAGTCCAACATTACAATGGTGACTGCACTCCAAAGTATTCATTAGCAATAAAGTGTTTTGGAATCACCTGAGTTTGTGAACAGCACTATATAAATGCAAGTCTTTGTTTTTTAATAAGTGTACCCCAATGTGTTTTAATTTTCTATATTTGCATCATGGATTATTAATGTTGCTTTCATGATACTCCCTGATTACCTGCATGGTTAAATAGTGTTAATATATGTTAATAGAGGGACTTCTGGTTGCTGGATTGTTAAGCACCAACCTTACATCGGTCTTGTTGTTATCCAATGTGGTTGGCATCAAATTCTGCTGGTATCAGCATAATTTCCACATGAAACATAGAGCATATCATTGAGTTGAAAGCAGCAATTTGACTATGGATTCATTGGAACATAAGAAATAGAAGTTGGCATAGGCCATTTGGCTGTTGAAGCTTACTCCACCATTTAATAAGAGCATTACTGATCTTCTCCCTGAGCTCCACCTTTCCACACTTTATATCCTTTGATTTCACCAGCACCCAAAAGTCCATCAACCTCTGTTTTGGAGCGACTGAATGACTTAGCATCCACAGCTCCTTGGGACGGAGAATTTCAAAGATTCACAACCATTTGAGTGACAAGATTTCTCCTTATCTCTGTCCAAAGTAACAACCCGCTTAATCTGAGACTGTGTGTCCTGGGTACCCAAACAAGGGAAACACCCTCCCACATCTACCTTGTCAAGCCCTTTAGGAATTGTCTCAACAAGATCACCTCTTATTCCTCTAAATTGTAGGGAATACATGCCTAGTCAACCCAATTTCTCCTCATAGTGCATCCCCTCATTCCGGGAATTCATCTAGTGAGCATGTGTTGCCTTCCTTCTAAGGAAAGTGTACATGTTGGGTGGAATTTTACTGCCTCACTCATCCCAAAACCGTAAAATCCTGCCCGATGTCAATGGACGTTCCCATTGTCCGCCCCTCGCTTGCTCCAATTTCCGTGGCAGGCGGGTGGTAAAACTGTGGCCGTTTTTTGGTAAAGAGGCCAAAACTGCACACAGTACTATAAGTATATTGTCACCATGGCACTATACAATTTCAGTCAGACTTATCACTCTAATGCTCCAATGTCTTCAGTAAAATAGTTAACATACAATTTGCTTTCCTAATTCCCTGCTGCACCTGCATATTAACTTCCTGTGATTCAAAGACAAGGACATCCTCTGAATACCAAAATTTTGCAGTCTCTCACATTTTAAAAAAAATCTCCCTTCAAAGTGGATGACTTCACATCTTCTCTCGATTACATTCCATGTCCTTGTACATTCACTTAATTTGTTTATATACTTTTGCAGCTTTTTTATATCCTCCTCTCAGATTACTTGCATCTAACCATCAGCCAACGTCAATACATTGCACTCAATTCCTTTATTAAAGTCATTGATACAGGTTATAAATAGCTGAGGCCCAAGCACTGCTCATCATTATCTTGTTTATCAGCATCCTGCTAGTCATAGCCTGCCAACCTGAAAACTATCAATTTATTCATTCTCATAGAGTCATACAGCAGAGAAACAGGCCCTTCGGATCACCATGTCTATGTTGACCATCAAAAACCAATCTATACTAATCCCATTTACCAGTATTTGGTCCACAGCCAACTATGTGTTGACGATCTAAGTGCTCATCCGGATGCTTCTTAAATGCTGCAAGAGTACCTGCCTCCACCACCTGCTCAGGCAGCGCATTCCATATTTCTCCCACCCTCTGGTGACAACATGTTTCCTCAGATCCCCTCTAAACTACTTACTCCTCACCGTAAACCTATGCTTCGTCACGTCTGCCATAGGGAAAGGATTCTTACAATCTACTCTTATCTATGCCTCTTATAATTTTTTATTCCTCTATCAGATCCCTCCTCAACCTCCTCTGCTTCGGGGAAAACAAACCCAGCCTATCCAGTCTCTTTTGGCTGAATCTTTCCAACCCAGACAACATCCTGGTGTATCTCCTTTGCACCCTCTCTAGTGCAATCACATCCTTCTGATAGTTTGGCGACCAGAACTGCACATAATAGTCCATTTGTAGCCTAACTGATATTTTATAAAGTTGTACCAAGACCTCCTTGCTCCTGTATTCTATGCTCCAGCCAAGAAAGCATTCTGTATGCCTTCTTCACCACCCTATCTTCCTGTGCTGCCACCTTCAGTGTTCTATGGATTTGTACGCCAAGGTCCTTTTGCTCCTCCATATGCCAGAGGGATCTCCATTCATTGTGTATATCCTACCCTTATTGGACCTCCCAAAATGCATCACCTCACATTTACCAGGATTAATTTTCATCTATCATTGCTCTGCCCATATTAGCAGTGATCAGTATCAGTCTGTAGCCTAAGACTGTCTCCTCACTGTCAACAACATCAACAATTTTTGTGTCATCTGTAAACTTACTAATTGTACCTTATACAAAACTCATATCCTTTCGAACTCCATTCAGTTCAGGATAAGAGTTATAATGGACTCTCTTCATGGATGCTGCCTGACCCATTGAGCTTTTCCAGGACGTTTACAGAAAAGCCTATCCTTATTCATGCTTTCACATGACTAATAACCCCATACTGCATTCATATACAGTACAACATGGTCTCCACAGGATTACAGTCTTTGTAAGAAACAGTCTCTGCCAGTTCCAATGGATTGATGTTTCCTCTTTGTAATATCTGGTGACCATCGAAATGCACCTCCCTCGGTTTTTATGAGAATTTCCAAACCAACTACCAGCAATAGGATTTTGTCTGGCAATTTCTCATCCCAGCCTCATCAGGATAAATCTTCTGGAGGTTTTAGAATGCCATCGGAGGCATCTCTTGAACCAGGGTCCATTGTTCAAACTGAACTCTGCCTGGTAGCTCACGAGGAGCTCCAAACACAGGAGTACTATCATTTAGAAGGACAAGAGCAGCAGATACCTGAGAACATCACCACCTGGATCTGTCGTCACCATCCTGATTTGGAAATATATTGTTATTGCTTCACTGTTGCTGGGTCAAAATCCTGGAAATTCCTCCCTAACAGCACTGTGGGTATATCTACACCTCTGGGACTGCAGCAGTTGGAAAAGACAGCTCACCACCATCTTCCAAAGGGCATCTAGGGATGGGCAATAAATGTTGGCCGAGCCAGTGATGCCCATATCACATGAATCTTTTTGAAAAAATGAATGTTTCGCTTGCCAGCAATGCCCACGTACCATGAATGAATAAAAACAATCACTGTCGTACAATATAATGGGATGCCTCTTAAATCTCCATCCACAGTTTGATTAAAGAAACATACAAAGCAAGCATACTTGAAAAAGGCTTGTCAAGTGTTTTATTTTTATAATTATCTTGCGAAAACCCTCTAGTAACTTGTAATTGCCCAGCTACACTACACAGTGATGAGATGGGGGAGTTAAAAAGCTGGTGCGTTTAAAAAATCTAATCAGTAAGTGCTCCAATGCAAAGCAGAACAACATGTGATTTCACTTTCATTGTCTTTCTGGGATTAATTCCATAGATTCACTGTATTCCTTTGACGTAATTACCATTGTTCTTTCTCTCTCATTAAGTTATTTTTTTCCTCACTTACTGATCATAATTCTACTCTCAGTTACAAAAACAGAATATTGTGGGAGAAGTAAATGTGAAATAAAAACTGAAAATGTTGGAAATACTCAACAGGTCAGGCAGCAACATTGGAGGGAGAAAGAATGGGCTGGATTTGTACTCTTCAATCCCCAAATAAAAGTTGGAAACTGACTGATGAAGATAAGGTCTGCCCCAAAGCAATAATATGCTGTAGGTGGCAACAACTAGGTAAGTGTGGGGCTTCCACCCCTCATTAGGAGGAAGTCCTGCCCTTGGGATTGGCCAGCATCTCCAAAATGATTGGCAAGCAGTCCCAGGTTGAAGGAAAGCCGGGGCATTGGGCAGAGAAGGATTGGGCACATTTGGCATTGTGGGTGCCAGGGGGTTGTGGGCAGTGCTGAGCAGGGCAAATGGAAGGGGGGATAGTATCTTTGGGGTGGTGCCCTCTTTCTGCACTGTAAGAATTCTAGAGTTCTATGGATATGTTTTGCCTTCTGTTTCCATCCTCGTCTTTATAAATCTTTTTGGCACCATCTGCACTGCCTCTGCATCTTTTTTTATATGGCCAGAACTATAGTCAGTACTTTAATTTGGTCTGGTTATGTTCAATACAAGATTTGCATAACTTCTTGGTTTTTTCAATTCTCCGCTTCAGAAATAAACTTTTGTGTTGGTTAGTTTTATCTGTAGCCTTGTTAGCCTGTGTTACTACCTTTAGTGATGTGTGCATTTCTATTTTGAGATTCCTTTGTTCCTCCACTCCATTGAGCCTTGTACCTTTTAAAATATGTGACCTCCCTATTCTACCTATCAGTACATAACACGATACATTTATCTGCATTGAACTTAATTTACTGATTATTTACTTATTCTATACATTTATTAATACTTTCCTATAATTTGTAATTTATTACTTGTCACCCCAAACTTAGAAAATGTGTTTTTAATTCCAGTATCCAAAATGTTGATGTAAATTGTGAACAACAGTGGTCCCAGGACGGATCCTTGTGGAGTATCACTTCCCACCTTTTGTCACTTTGAATGACTATACTTTGCACCATGCTCTGCTTTCAGACTTGAAGCCAGCTCACTCCAGTTGGCTATTTTTCCTATGACTCTGCATTTTCTAGCTCTGCAT
The DNA here is from genome assembly GCF_964213995.1 of Mustelus asterias. Taxonomy (NCBI): domain Eukaryota; kingdom Metazoa; phylum Chordata; class Chondrichthyes; order Carcharhiniformes; family Triakidae; genus Mustelus; species Mustelus asterias. Next base: position 41,935,992 of record NC_135817.1, read on the forward strand.
GAGTCAATTCCGTGGGACCTTATCAAAGGCTGTTTGAAAATCTAGATCAATTATATGCGCAATATTATCCTTCGTTACTTTCTCCACTTACTCTTTAAAAAAATCTGGTTGGTCAAGCATAACTTTTTCTTTTCAATTCCTTGCTTAGTTTCACCTTGAAGGAGTATTTGGGGTCTGGGACAAGTGCTTAATGTTCATCTTCATTGTTTGCATGGTAATTTGGTCTGAAAGACGTGCTGGTTAGGTGCATTGGCCATGCTAAATTCTCCCTCAGTGTACCTGAACAGGCACCGGAGTGTGGCAACTAGGGGATTTTCACAGTAACTTCATTGCAGTGTTAATGTAAGCCTACTTGTGACACTAATAAATAAGCTTTAAACTTTAAAACTTAATTTGGCAGGGCAAATCCCCTTCTTTTTATTGAAGTTGCCTGATTTTCATTCCATTAATTTGAATGTTCACCCCATAGTTTTGCCTCATGAGTTAACAGTTTTTATCATTGGGACAATAGGATAAAAATTAGGCCATGACATTTTGCATAGGCAATAGGGAGATCATTGCAGGAGCAAGATGATGAACTGTGCATATTGTTACTGTGTTTAACTGTGATATATTACACATAATGGAAAATTAGACTGGAGGATGTCATTTTGTCCCTTTTATTGGAATATTAGAATAGCCTTACCTGTTAATAATCACATTGAAGCAGCCATCAACCTATTGATTAATTGGAGTTGGAGTGGATCTATACTAGTTAATTAATGCATAAATAGTACTTACTCATTACCAAAAAGTAACTGTGCAGAAATTCAATTCACTAATCTGCAAAGAGGGAGCATTTAGTTTATTGCAAGTCAATACATTTAAACAGTTTCATGGAACTCTTTGGAAATAAAAACCTGGTAATTAATTGAGTGTTGATATATGCTCCACAGATATCTTACCCAATTTTCTGATCAATAATGTTCAGGTTTGAGAAGCTACAGTAGTTTAAGAGAATTGCCTCTTAGGAATTATGCTGCCTCATAAGCATTGCAGTCCTTGGTCTTTGACTGCTTTTTCAACATACAATGTAATCTAGTCTTCATGGTGCTCTAATTATTAATATTTGATACACATTAATTTCTTGGCTTGCCAATAGGAATTTTTCTTCTCTTCATGCCCTCAGCAAGAATACTGCATCCGCAAACTGCAATTTCGATGTTGCTTATTTCCATTTTTATTTCTAGCCAGTGAATTATAGTCTCAGAAAAGGAATAATGATGACATATGTAGTATTTAGGTTTTGACATCATACCTGCAAGTAGAATTGGAAAGATTTCAAAGAAGCCAACCAATATTGGTCTAGTATTTAATTAATGAACTTTTTAGAATGGGAAATGAGAACAAAAACCAATTTTATTGGGGAAAAAAACTGCTGTTAAGAATTTTAGGTCATGAAAGGCATCAGTAAGTTATCTATGGAAAAGTTTCTTGTTTTCACCAGAATAGAACTAAACAACATGATGGATGAATTTGTCAAAATTAATCAGAATTGCAAAGAGAAACAGGGCCTAAATTGGGCAAAGAAATTATTGGACCTCATTACCTTAACTTCAGTTTCCCTGACTCATCCCTGTTGGAGTCACAAGTGGTGGCACAGTTACCACCTGCCAAATGTTAGCGCATGACCTCGAAGGACATTGGATGAAAATCATGTTTTATGCCTTTTGGAAGAGGGTCAGGAAATTCCAGCACATGTTTGAAGTGAGGACTTCAAACATAGGTGTTAAAATCACTGTGTTTGAGATTCGTGATGTTCTTTCAATTTCCTTTGTCTATTATTTTAAAATATACCAACAGTAAATTCACAGCACCGTTTCAACTTCTCATTCACAGCACCGTTTCAACTTCTCAATAGAAGAGACAGCCATGCAGCACAGTCAATGTAGGCTCAGTTGAAACATTCGGGATGCAGTTTTAATTTTAATTTTAAGATAATCAAATTTTGGCTCTAGCGCAAACAATAGACATTGATATTTCTTAGACATCAATAGAAGTGAAATCTGGCTCTGCAGTGATATGATGTGGTACTTCTCTATTAGTTGGCATCTTTTGTGTTCATTACAAAGCCCTTTCACTTTGCTTACAATTATTACTTTATTTCCATACAATCTGGCAGCAATATTTCACAGTAAGAAGTTTAACAACACCAGGTTAAAGTCCAACAGGTTTATTTGGTAGCAAAAGCCACACAAGCTTTCGGAACTGCAAGCCCCTTCTTCAGGTGAGTGGGAATTCTGTTCACAAACAGAGCATATAAAGACACAAACTCAAATTACATGAATAATGGTTGGAATGCGAATACTTACAACTAATCAAGTCTTTAAGAAACAAAACAACATGAGTTTTGTTTCTTAAAGACTTGATTAGTTGTAAGTATTCGCATTCCAACCATTATTCATGTAAATTGAGTTTGTGTCTTTATATGCTCTGTTTGTGAACAGAATTCCCACTCACCTGAAGAAGGGGCTTGCAGCTCCGAAAGCTTGTGTGGCTTTTGCTACCAAATAAACCTGTTGGACTTTAACCTGGTGTTGTGAAACTTCTTACTGTGTTTACCCCAGTCCAACGCCGGCATCTCCACATCAGCAATATTTCAAGCAGTCTTCCCTCCAACCAAAGTGACCAACTGTTGTTTCAACTTAATCTGAAGGAGGGGCTTTCACATCTTTATGTCAAAAATTACATGGGATGAGAACAGCTGCAAGGGGCATCAGACATAACTGATCATTAAAGTTTTCTGTTATATTTAACACCATCTTCTTTTGACACAATGCCTCACTTCTTACCTGCCACTTTCAAATGAAGGGCCAATCTCTCATCCCCATCTGAGATCATATTCTCATTGCCCTATAAGACCATGTCAAAAAGCATCAAATCAGTAAATGGCTCAAAACAGTGTGCCCCTGTGGGTATAAATTCACTTTGGGCAATAGAATAAAATGGCACATTTCACTTTCTGTCTGATTTTTTTTCATTGAAATCAATCAAAGCAGAGTGCAAAACTGGATGATGACTTATTCTTATCTATTCTACACTGCTGCCCAAGATGGATTTACAACCCAAGGGGTCTCCAGATATTGGTCACCGAGAACTGTACAGGGCGGAATCAGAAGTGATTCGCAATATAGTATTTTCTTAATTAAGAGAAACTCCCTGTTCTGAATTTATAGTTCTGTATTTATTGTTTTGAATATTAATAAAACCATTGAAGAATAGATATTATCCATGTAAATAACTCTTTCAAATTAAGGTGATCAGCTGAATATTATATTTTCAAAATTAAAAATTTTGTACACATTTGGATCATGAAGACCCTAAATGTGTATTGTTTGGGTTTGTGCATTTAGTTCAATTCAACTCCCACTGGATGTTGATTACATTCAATTCACATTTGTTTCAATGCAACTTGACAATGACCAAAGGTAATCAACCATTTTCCTGCAACCAATACAAAGCTGCCACTTTCTTGACAAAGTTGTTGATTTTAAAACAATTGAAATAACAAAGGATAAAACATTCATATTTGTCAATAGCTATCATACAACATATTTAAGCAGTATCTTATTGCATCATTGACCAAGCATATTTTCAATGATATTAAATTATCTACAGTTGTCAAATTTATGTGAAGCTGCATTACTCTTTGTATATGTACCACAAGGTTTGAGAATGGATCCAGGGAGGAGGCACTTCAGTTAGGTTAATAGGGGAAGCTACATAGGACCAGAGGGACCTTGGAGTGTATGTCCATAGGTCCCTGAAGGCAGCAGGATAGATAGGTAAGGTTGTTAAAAAGGCATATGGGACACTTTCTTAGCTGAGGCATAAAATAAAAGAGCAAGGGGATTTTAATGGAGCTATATAAAATGGTTGTTACGCCATGGCTCGAATATTGTGCACAGTTCTAGTTGCCAAAATATACGAAGGTTGTGATTGCACTAGAACGTGTACAGAGGTGATTCATCAGGATTGTAATAACTTCAGGGTTGACTTCTTGTGACTTCAAGTTAAGAAGGTTTATAAACAACTATATACGTATGCACAAGTGATAGTCTGACAAAACTACAATACACTTCGACAGTATTTGGCCCCTCGGCTCCATCTGAGGTTCCTCCATGGCCCCGGTTGAGTGCCTTGGCAATCATTGGTTCAGTTCCTCGTACTGCCTCTCCATAGGGTCGGGCCCAATCATGTGGCTCACAGGGATCGCCCCTTAAAAGGGCCATGCTACCACAAGGATGGTGCCTGGGCTGGAGCATTGCCGCTGTGAAGAGAGGCTGGTTCGGCTGAGGTTGTTCTCCTTAGGGCAGAAAAAGCTGATGGGGGATCTGATTGAGGTGTACAAAATTATGATGGACATAGATGAGGTAAATGGGAAGAACCTTTCCCCTTAGTAGAGAGGTAAATAACCAGGAGGCATAGATTTAATGTAATGGGAAGAGATTTAGAGGGTAGTTGGGCAAAACATTTTTCACCCAGGGTTTTGGGAATCTGGAACTCACAGCATGAAAGGATGGTAGGGGCGATATCCCTCACAGCATTTAAGAAGCATTTAGATGAGCATTTGAAATGCCATAGCATACAAGACTAAGGAAAATGGGATTGGAATAAATAGATGCTTGATGGCCGGCTCAAACATGATGGGCCAAATGGGCTCTTTCTGTGCTGTAAAGCTCTATGACTATGCCTCTATGATTCCTTAGAGAAGAAAAAGTTGAGAGGAGATTCGAGAGAGGCGCTCAAAATAATGACAATCTAGACAGAGTAGAAGGCGTTCCCATTGGTGGAAGGGCCAAGAACCAGAAGACACCAATTTAAGATGAATAGCAAAAGAATCAACATGAGGAAAAACATTTTTATGCAGTCACTGGTTAGGGTCTGGAATGTATTGCCTGAGATTATGTTAGGGATGCCACAGTGGTTAGCTATTGTGCAATTCTGCATTTACTGCTTGCCCCCTCCCCCACCAATTGTAAGTCAATAACTTGTTCAATAAATCAGGATCATAACCTGACAAGATGGATCTGCAGGTCTGTGTACGTTCTTCTCATTCTTAAGAATACAGCTGGAACAAATACTGACCAATGTTAGTGGTTTTAATATTGCTGATGGGCTCACTGTGTGAAAACTTTGGGGATGCCTGAACTTCAATGCTTCAGGCTTTTTGACTCTTACCAAGGGCTGAGCATAAACCTGAAATCCAGAGTCATTGAGATGTAGTGAGGAAAATACGTTACAGTTCCTAAATGTCCTTTTAATGTGGACAAAATGATGTAAAAGCATAAAATTACTGGAGACTTATTATTTTTAGTTTTGACTTGTTTGCAAAATGTTGTTGCTTTAGATAGGGACCCCTGTGTTTTCAGAGGGTGGGAGTTCCACAACAGCTTTCACGTTGGTGTGACTTCCTTCTTGGATTAACCTGCCACTGCCAATAATGCAATGGGGTTCCCAGCATAAATAATAGGAACACTAGTTAAATTCATTTTAATATCATTAGTGGGCTTCCCCAATCTATTATCCTCCACATTAGGATTCTAAACCCGCCTCCTTGCCTCCTATGTTGGTGGGGTTTACAACTGTTTTGTAAAACAGGACCCTGGTGAAAGAACCTGGCGGGGACGAACAGGTATGTACAGAACCCAAGGGGAAGAGGGTCATACCTGAGCAGTACCCTGGCACTGCCCCTGGCATTTCCTGGGCCCTGGCAGTGCCAAAAGAATTGTCAGTACCCAATGAGGTGTCCGTTGGGGAGGTTTGTGGTTTGGGGGGAATCACTGATGGGAGGGGTGTCCATGGTGGGCAATCTTGTTTAATAAGGCCTTCTCAACCTTGTCCCTCATCTGAGGTATGGTGACCCTCAGATTAAAATTGCCACAAGTCAGCTCTCCCCATCAAAGGGAAGAGCAACCTATGGTCATCTGGGACTATGGCAACTTAACCTTTACCTTTTACATTGTTTAATTTTTTAAAATCAAGGTGCTCTTTTGAACAGGCATGCTGACCTCCTGAAAGCTGAGGTTGCTGGTGGGGCGAGCATATTCCAGCATTTTGTTTTAAAAGGTTTGAAAATTTAGCGGGAAAAGCCAGCGCTGCTTTTCCTGCCTGAGACAGCACTTTGAAAAAAAACAGAAAATTCTACCTCTAAGAGTAATCAGGGTCAAGGTGCTCTTTGTGATTAATAATGTTCAGATATAAGATTAGGTTTAAGAACGCTAGTTCTTTTTATAATTTCAAAGCATTTAATCGATTCAAAATATTTGTGGGGAGGAGTATTGCACAATTTAAGATATCCATCAATGTTACCATTGTTACCGCAAGGAAGAGCATTTCACTGCATTAAAGGTTTTATTTTACTAGAAATCCAACTGCCATGGATTTTTTATCATTGTTAAAAATCAAAGAAAATCACCTGCAAAGAAATGTTATAAACAGGAAATGACAATGTCTTGAATCATTTACACTGTGGTATGTCCAAACTCTTATTGGCCTAAAATATACCCCCAAGAGGAGGTCTTGTAGCAGAAAGAGTAGCTTCCCTGCCTTTGAGCCAGAAGCTCTGGATTCAAATGTCTCTCTGGGATAGATATCAACTTGGAAGTCGTTCCAACATATGCCAATAGCAGGCAGTAAGAACAGAAATGGTTGCTGGTTAGTCATGGAAAGAAATTGGGATCTCTGACATCACTATCCATAGTCCCAGGCTGCAACATGCACGTAAAAGTGTGTGTTGCCACAACTTGGACATCTTGTTGGCTCAGTTGGCTAGATGGCTGGTGTAGATAAGATTGATGCTAACAATATGGGTTTCGATCCCTGTTCCATTTGGAGTGTATTAGGGACCTGGCTGCTTTGTCTACACGTGAGTAAAGTCATGGTGCTATGGGTCAGACTTGCCTTAGGGTAGACAACTCAAGAATAATATCCCTCCATAAGAGCTCTTTCATATTCATATGAATTTGTGGTGTAATATGTAGAGTTAACACTGGTGTCTGATAAACATTGTTTCATTCTGCCACTAGCTTGAACAATTATCAAGGAACAGTACTCCTACTTCACTGACAGCTTTTCTGTACAGATTACTCTTGACTAAAGGTGATGAAACTGTTCCTTAAAGAAATTAATTTCAGATATTATCCATTTTGTTTTAGCTTTGCACCAATTTCCTTGCTGGAATGATGATATTTCCCTTTTATTTTTGCATTATCTGAAGAAATTGATTTGATTTGCTGTCTTTTTTCAATAATGTGCAATGAGAACTACAATAAGGCTAAACTTTTTTAGCTAGCAAGCTGACAGTCATAGTGCACTTACAGGACTTAATTGTGTACACATAATGTGGTCCTTTACAGTGGTTGATGACTAAGATCACAGTTCAAACCAAAAGCATAATTGTAACAAAAGGACTTTTAAGATACTGTGTAAATGGAATAATAGCTTAGTTAATTGCAGATATTATAGGCACTGCCAGAGATTAGACTGTAGCTAGCCTCTGCATGCTCCCTTGTATTTTACCAACATCAATTCAATATCATGAGATTGTCATATTATGTTGTATACCTTAGCAGTTAAGAAAGGAATAGAACCAATGCTTTATTTACAGTATTGTCTGAGAAAATAAGAACGTATATGCATGTTCTTTGTTTTTAACTTCATGATAATGAGTTAATTGGGTCAGAACTGTTGAGTGGCAATCACAGTCCGATCGCCATTCTACCCCTTTTCACTTAGCTTAGATGGGAGCTGCACATTTCTTAATTGATCTTCTGTCAATATTCCATTGTGCTCAGTAAAGTGACATTACCATCTCTGTGTGCCAAGATGTTTTCAACACCTTGCTTACGGTGATTCACCATCACCAGCAGACCACTGTTCAGGCATTCTGACAATCTCCATTGCCATCTGTTCCATGTGTCGGATACATGTCAGCCAGGCTGACCCATCCCTAATCTGGGTCAACTCCATGGTGTTTTGACATGAATTTATATTAGCCTGATGTAGAGCGCACTGAGGGATATTGCTCTTCACAGCGTTTGGGCATCACAGTGCTCATTCACATGTATTCTGTGCACACCAAACATGAGCTGTGTACACATATAAGCCTCAATGCTGAAGCAGAGATATGTGCAAGCTCTTACATCTTAGCTGCAATATGCAGATACAACACTTCCCTTGGAGCTCTGTGTGGATGAGCCAAGCTGAAAAAAATCACGGAGCAGCTGGACCTACTCCGTCTCCTGCTTCTCCTCTGTGTGACAATCTCTGATTAAAAATGTAGCCATTTCACCTTCAGATTACAATGCTTTCACTCACTTCTGTGTGCTTACATATAGTCCACCATTTTCATCATATGATCAATGATTAGTGTTAAGGTTTTGTGGAGAAAATGGATCTACACAAATGCTTGGTGCCATAGCATACTGTGTTCCATGAACACTGCAAACCTTACGAGTTACCTCCCTCATAGTCACAGTGATATGCCATGCCATGTGCAGAGATGAGAGCTGTCAAGGCCTAACAATGTGGGTGAATCCTGACAGATGAGTGGCAAGAAGGCAAGTGGTTGGGATAATAAGCATAGTACTGATCATCTTTCATCCACCCACTGAGTCTTGGCTGCTAAATACATGATTACATAATATTTTTACTCGGTCATGGTAGCAATACGATGCCACGATCATAATCCGCTTCATGCATTCTGTGGGTCAATAGAGTACAGGTTGATTAAGCAGCAACAATGACATCACTCCCACGGGAAAGCCCAAGATGAGCTATCCATTCTAGGGTCAGCTAACAATCCTCCACCACCACCACCACCCCCCCCCCCCCACCCACCACCCCTCCCCCCTCTCAAACTGAAAATGAGAAGTTTTTAGTGGTCAGGTTTCTGGAGCTCGGAATTCTCCTCTCTCTATGCACCTGACCTGGGATTACATAATATTTTCTTGTGCGTGTTGAAACTTTGGAAAAGGTAAGAAGAGCTTAAGATGTGTGCAGTTTAATTGGACCTGCTTTAATTGGAGAAAGCTGAAGTGGAGGATTTTATCTCCATTCGATGGAGCAAGGGCTAAAACAAGGCAATTCCTTTTGCTGTTCTGATTCTGGTCCAGAGCAGTTCTAAAGCAGCATGTTTGAGGCAACCATTTAACTGGCAGTGCCTTATTAATATGCAATATAAGGATCCCACTGCTCAGACAGCTTGAAACAGCTGCCATTGTCACTCTGACCAATGAAACTCACTGGACACCAAGCAGTATACACCAAGTATATAGGAACATTTCATTGAGGTATCAAACGGTACTCTGTGCCGCATACAAAAGCATTTGGGCTGAATTTTAACCTAATTCTTTGAAAGGGAAACTGATTGAATCAGGCTGGCTTTCAGTTTTACACCCTACCCAATTATACTCTGCAATTAAGACATGTGGAGAAGCGGGGAGACAGGAAGGCTGGCAAGATGGTGGTGCAATATGGCAGGTGGCATGGCCTGAATCTTCCTGCCCCCATGCCATCATTCCAGCAATGAGTAAGGTGGTGGATGGCCCTCTTGCTCACTGCCTGACTAAGCCACTAAAATAAACAGTTAATGATCTGTTCCCACCGCTGCTGCCATTTGGCCAGTGGGGGAAGGTTCTGCTCGTGCTTGGGGAGACTGGCCTTCTGGCAGAACACAGTAAGGAGTCTAACAACACCAGGTTAAAGTCCAACAGGTTTATTTGGTAGCAAAATAATTACATTATTTTTCAATTAAAATTACTGACAGGAGAAGTTTCAGGGCAAATATTTTGCTTTCCCATCAAAACTCCCTTTTAAAAGTTATTATTTAATTGACTACCCCACTCTTTCAGGCAATGCATTCTGGATCTTAACAAACTTCTGTAAAAAAAAATCTGCTCTCCCAGATTTCCACTCCATCTGACGAAGGAGCAGCGCTCCGAAAGCTAGTGGCGTTTGCTACCAAATAAACCTGTTGGACTTTAACCTGGTGTTGTTAGACTCCTTACTGTGTTTACCCCAGTCCAACACCGGCATTTCCACTTCTGGCAGAATCCAGGGGGTAGCTGGAACATTGTATTCCTGTTTGATCATCTGAGTCACACCTCTTCATATTATTGCCATTGTTTTTATTGCCACTTGTTTCTGGGTTTTAAGACGTAGCTGGGGAGCAACAATGTAGCTAATTGAATTTGATGTTTTTTTGTAAACAAAATGAGAGCAGGCTGATATATGATGACAACTATATATGATATAACCAGCTATTCTCCAGTAGTATGGGATTAATTTCTGTCCACAGACAAACAAACAGCAAATTCCTGTTCTCAGTCTGTCAAATGTATTGCGCGAACGTGCCCACAGAATGGGATATTGATGAATTTGTGAGTTAATCCAGGTCACTATCAAAAACCTCTATAAATCTGTGACAGAGCTATACTGGCAAACCCAAGAACTGGCCTGTGTCCAATATTTTGGATGAGAATTAATTCAAGGGATAGCACCAATCATCAAAGAGCCTCCTTGATTTTTGCAAACTTGATTGTTTACAGCTGCCTTATTGATAAGTATTATGCACAGTTGCAAAATATCATATTTGCAGGAAAGATTTCTGGGAATAACTATGCAAAGTTAAAGTTCTTTTTTTCAAATTAGATACTGGTGAAATTTCTCCCGATAATTTTACTCTTGAATGAGCACAAAAGAAAAAATCCTGCTTTGCATTCACAATTACATTATTTTTCAATTAAAATTACTGACAGGAGAAGTTTCAGGGCAAATATTTTGCTTTCCCATCAAAACTCCCTTTTAAAAGTTATTATTTAATTGACTACCCCACTCTTTCAGGCAATGCATTCTGGATCTTAACAAACTTCTGTAAAAAAAAAATCCCTCACCTCCTCTTTGGTTCTTTTGCCAATTATCCTAATTTTAGTTACTTGCACTTCTATCAGTGGAAACTGATTTCCTTATATATAATATCAAAAATCCCTGAGAATTTTCAATGCAACTATTAAATCACCCCATAACCTCTCTGTTCCAAGGAGAACAAGAACCCCAGTTTTTCTTGTCTTTCCACATATCTGAAGTGCATCTTCCCTGGTACCATTTCTGCAAATCACCATTACAGTCACTCCAATGTCTTGAGATTCTTCCTAAAATGTGGTGCCCAATATTATACACACTACCATAGTTGATACCTAACCAGTGAGTTATAAAAGTTTACAATAACATTCTTGCCTTTGTCCTCTTTTTTTCTATTTGTAAGGACAGGACCCCATATATTTTCCAATGGGCTTCCAGCTTGTCCTACTACTTTCAAAGATTGGCTAGAATTTTACCGCCCTGCGCACCATGGGAAACGGAGCAGGTGAGGGGTGGACCATGGAAAGGTCCATTGACCTCGGGCAGGATTGTACGGTTTTGGGACGAGCAAGACCATAAAATACCACCCATTGTGTCTGTGAAACTCCAGATTTCTCTGTTCTTGCACCTCTTTTAATTATCAGTGCAATATTTGTTTTGAGTAATATCATTTGATTTGACTGACTTGCATTATTAACAGCCGTAACATTTGAACTGTTATGAGGGTTCAGATGTGAAAGAGTCATTGGTAAAAGGTATAGGATTATAAAATTCTTGAACTAATTCTATTGAACTATGATTCAAAGTCACAAGGATATGAATGACACATTGATAGCTGATGAATAGGTGAATAACATTAGGCAGGGCCAATTAATGAAAAGCAAAATCTTATGACTGACCTCTTTCAGTTTAGTTATGTCCTTATTTTATAACTGCTCCACAGAAGCTGAATCTTCCCAATCCAGTTTGTGTTTTATCTTTTAAACTGCCGGACAATTAGACTCTTTCGTCCAGAACTCTTGTTTTATTTTAAATTCTGACATCAAAAGTTTACACATCAAGTCTGGATGATATCCATAAAACTTTCCTCTGACCCACCCGAGCTGGTACCTTCTAGTCCCTGTTCACAGCTGGAGCGCTGATCAGATGCTACGGGGAAAAGATGAAACTACATTGGCCAACATCGGGCTGTACAGCAATGAACAAAGGAAAGGTACACCTTTCTTAGACCACTGTACATGTAATCAGTACCTGCAGCAATCAGGGATTGGTTACTCCTTCCATGGTCAACTCTATGAGTGGTCAAAAGCAATGTCACCCCAATGGACAGAATCCTGATGAACTGGTTTAAAATGCCCTTTTGACAGTAACAAGACCCCCAAAAAAGCTTAGCATTCCACATGGTTGATCAGCATCATCTGGGTGTACATATCTTCACACTGTTTCAAGGTTTCTCATTCCCCTGACCACAGTGACAAACCTTGAAACCAGAAGAAGTTTCAAGATTTCCTTAATAGGATTCTTCCTGTCAGTATCTTGATAATCATAGGGATTTGCACTATTGGAATGTTTCCTGACTCTTATAATTACAGGCTTTTGATCATTTTATTACCTATATCCTGCCTTAAGAATGCAGCACACACAGGACACAAAACATTTCATATTGAATTCTGTTTCACTGCTTGCTTGTAGAGGTGAATTCAACATTACTATTTTCCAGCACTTAACCCTCGTGTTCCCACAAAGATCAAACCAGCAAATTGAACAGTGGCTAATCCGACTTAATATGTCATGATTTATGTATAATCTCATAGCATGACACACATAATTATAGCCATAATATTCAACCAAAAATGATCAGTCACATTGTCATTTCAATCCACATTTATACAAGAGAAAATTTCTCCAAAATTATATTGATAAAAATATTTACCATCGTAATGTATATTAACTTAGAGAGACCTATGTCCCTTGTCATTATTATTAATTTGTCATGAGTAATAGAAGTGATGGTGAGTGACAGACAAATATTTGAGAAAATCCTAATGATGACAGTGAATTTCTGTTATTCCATTTCGCTGTTTGAGTGAACCATTTAGATATTTTGTACAACTGAAGGCTTGGAACACCCTCATTATCTTATAGAGGAGAATAGTTGTTAAAATGTTCAAGGCCTTGTGATGAATTCTGGAACCAATAAGAAATTTTAAATAATGATCATATTGTGCAGCTGATATCACTGCCATTATTGGTCAACAGAGCATCCATTTCAAATGTTGTTATACAGGCAGATCTGCTGAAATATTCTGCAATGACTGCAATAAATAATCTTCATTAGTATTCATTAGCCACCTTGAGAGGAAGTAGAGAACACACTAAATTCATATAAGCAATAATATTATTCTAATATATGTTACATTCTTATAGATTTATTTATATTTTCAAACTAATTTTCTTATTGTACCCTCAAGGATCTTTAACTATCAAGGATAGTTGTACCCTTAACTATCAAGGATGTCATTAAGAGACCTTCTTCAATTCACACATATGCTGTTGTGCTTTTAATATGTAATAAAATTTAATTTTTTATTGAAATCTCAAAGCATGCTACAAAAAAGTAGTCATTTTGGAGTCGCAGTTAAGTAACAGAGAGAAAAGGTTGAATGGTGTTGGTTGATTTTTGTCTAATTTTGCCATCCATTTCTGTCCCCCACCAAGGAAATGCTAATTTTGTCACTACCTCTTCTCCCTTTATTGTGATAAACTGCATTAATATAATTGAATTACAGCACCGCCTTAAACATTTATGACATCTAAATGTAACATCAGACATGATTTCTTGTTTCCACAAGACTAAGAGAGAGTTCCAGCTCCCCTTCATTGCCACTTTGAGATTTCCATGTCTGGCATTCCAGATCACTCCACTAAAGCTCAATACAAGCTCAAATATAATCCATCTGGTGCTTCTTCTGAGGCAAGACAGTCACTAAGGATGTTAATCAGGCTCCATGGAGACGGAAGGCATGCCTCAAACTAATTAATGGCCCAATAACCGTTAAATGGTTGCCAAGCACGGGGGGGGGGGGGGGGGGGGGCTTGCCCTTAATATTTACATGGGGATCCCTTCCCCTGTGTAAAATTCACTCTCTGTTCTCTTTCTGATTTTTTCCTGAGCTCTCTTTTGACATTCCTACAGCACTTCACAACCTTGCCAACCTTTAGATATCACTTTTCTCCCCCCAGCTTTTGAGCTTCTAAAAGAATTTGTTCAAACACTACTGAGGCTACGAGCAATTTCTTCTTGCTCAGTTAACGTGGTTGACTCACAGCCTTTAGTTGCTCTTCCAGCCTCTCATCGCTGTTGCTTTGCCTAAGAATAGAATGGATTCCTTGGGTTGCCTTTAGCTGATTTTATATTTGTATCATTGGGCTGCTTGAACCTCGGTTTCTGGACTGCATGTCTCACAAAGCTATTGACCTCACCAACATGCAGCCAATAGATTGACCAAGATCAGTGTCAAAGGACCAATATATAAACTGATAAGCGCAAAACTTGAGTTTGCTTTCAGATACTGATCACTTTCTATTTCTAACATTTTCTGTTATTCATTTAGATTTCCAGTACTTGCAGCTTTTATCTTTTTTACCTATTACTCTTAACAGCATTGAAGGCCTGATTGTTCTCTTGCTTTGCGATTTAGGGGATAAATTGCTCGTATAATTCAGTTTGCAAGTTTTCTTTGTCCACCTCTGAGCTACAGCTTCACTGGTGGTAATGGCTAACATTAGGATCTTTATGTGATGATGGTCACAAAAGGATTCCATTGTCCTTAATATAGTTAAAATATATTAATAAATTATAATAAATTAGTAAAATGATGTAGGCACAATTATCTGCTGAATTTCTTTTCTTCACAGTCACATTCATTAATGCTGCAATCTAGGGACTTTGATAATTCAAGAATTTAGGACTCTGAATTATCAAGGTTGACTCAGAATTGAATATGTTCATTGTGAGAAAAGATTGAGAGGAGACAAAAAACAAAAGGCAGAGATAACACAGGTATACACAGAGTATAGAGTTAGAAGAAATGAATACAGAATGATTAAATCTCAAGTGAGACTATAAATAAAAAGAGTGTGAAGATCACAACCCTCTGAGGGAAAAGATACCTCCTCATCTGTGTCTTAAAATGAACAACCCCTTATTTTTAAAGAGACACTTCTTGTTCTAGATTCTGTCACAAAAGGAAACAACCTCTTCACATCCACCCTGTAAAGATCATTCTGGATCTTAAAGGTTTCAATCAAGTTGCTTCTTACTCTTCTAAACTACAGTGAATACAAGCCTAATCTGTCCAATCCTTCCCCTTAAGACAATCCGCCCATTCCAGACATTGGTGAAGTCTTCTCTGAACTGCTCCTAACACATTTCCTTAAATAAGGTGACCAATATTGTACACCTTGCTCCAGATATGGGAAGGGATTGTCTGCCCTCGCTATGGTGTGTTTTGAGGCAGTGGAAGTAACCTGTCACTGGCCAATAATGGGATCTTCCAGTCCTGCTGCTATCAACAGATTTCCTTGGCGTTCGCACACTTTTCCACTGGAGAACCTTTGGCAGGGGGTCGCCATTGGTGAGACTGGCCAGAAAACTTCAGCCAGGGTCTCAACAGTGCCCTGTACATTTGAAACATTAGCTGGAACTCTACTACCTCACCCGCCACAGAATCGGCATGAGCGAAGGTCGGACAATGGAAATCTCCCTTGACCTCGGACGGGATTTCCGGCCTCACCCAAGCAAGGCCGTAAAATCTTGCCCATAATGTCCCTATTTTTGTCTTCAATTCCCCTTGTAATAAACAATGACATTCGACAGTATTAGTTTTCCTAATTACTTGCTGTCCTAGCCTTTTGTGATTCATGCATTAGAACACACTGATACCTCTGAATCTCAGAGCTCTTCAATCCTTCACCATTTAGATAATCTTATATTATTCTTCCAGCCAAAATGGACCATTTCACATTTTCCTGCATTCTATTCCATTTGCCACATTCTTGTCCATTCACTTAATCTATCTCTGTCTCTTTGTAGCTTCCTTATGTCCTCTTGCTTTGCTACTCATCTTTGTGTCATCAGCAAATTTCACAACCATACACATGATTCCTTCATTCCAATATAAATTGTAAAATGTTGAGGCACAGCAATGATCCCTGTGGCACACCACTCATTATAGTCTGCCAACCAGAAAAAGACACATTTATGCCAACCCTCTAAAATAGCAAAATACTCTGAATGCTGCAATCCAAACAAGAAAGGTGTAAAAGCTCAGCAGGTCTGGAAACATTCGTAGGGAAAGGAAACAGAGTTTACGTTTTGAGTCCTTATGACCCTTCTTTCGACCCAAAGATTAAATATAAGAAGGGGTGGAACAGCTGGAACAGAGATTAGTGGGAGCTGTGAGAGATTGCAACAAAAATGTACCAATATTTACGAACAAGTGACAGATGGTCCTGCGTGTGTGTGTGTGTGTGTGTGGTGGTGTTGGGGGGGGGGGAGGATTTTTGCATGGGAACAAGAGAAATGTTTGATTTGATTTGATTTATTATTGTCACATGTATTAACATACAGTGAAAAGTATTGTTTCTTGTGCGCTGTACAGACAAAGCATACCATTCATAGAGAAGGAAATGAGAGAGTGCAGAATGTAGTGTTACAGTCACAGCGAGGGTGTGGAGAAAGATCAACGTAATGCAAGGTAAGTCCATTCAAAAGTCTGACAGCAGCAGGGAAGAAGCTGTTCTTGAGTCAGTTGGTACGTGACCTCAGACTTTTGTATCTTTATCCCAAAGGAAGAAGGTGGAAGAGAGAATGCCCAGGGTGCGTGGGGTCCTTAATTATGCTGGCTGCTTTGCCGAGGCAGCGGGAAGTGTAGACGGAGTCAATGATGGGAGGCTGGTTTGCATGATGGATTGAGCTACATTCACGACCTTTTGGAGTTCCTTGCGGCCTTGGGCAGGGCAGGAGCCTTACCAAGCTGCGATACAACCAGAAAGAATGCTTTCTATGGTGCATCTGTAAAAGTTGGTGAGAGTCGTAACTGACATGCCAAACTTCCTTAATCTTCTGAGAAAGTAGAGGCGTTGGTGGGTTTTCTTAACTATAGTGTCTGCATGGGGGGGACCAGGATAAGTTGTTGGTGATCTGGACACCAAAACATTTGAAGCTCTTGACCCTTTCTACTTCGTCCCCATTGATGTAGACAGGGGCATGTTCTCCTTTATGCTTCCTGAAGTCAATGACAATCTCCTTCATTTTGTTGACATTGAGGGAGAGATTATTGTTGCCCCATCAGTTCACCAGATTCTCTATCTCATTCCTGTACTCGTCATTGTTTGAGATCTGACCCACTATGGTGGTGTCGCCAGCTAACTTGAAAATCGAATTGATGGGGAATTTGGCCACACAGTCATAGATATATAAGGAGTATAATAGGGGGCTGAGAACACAGCCTTGTGGGGCACCGGTGTTCAGGATGATCATGGAGGAGGTGTTGTTGCCTACCCTTACTGATTGTGATCTGTGAGTTAGGAAGTTCAGGATCCAGTTGCAGAGGGAGATGCCGAGGCCCAGGCCACAGAGTTTGGAGATGAGTTTCATGGGAATAATAGTGTTGAAGGCTGAGCGGGAGTAAATAAATAGGAGTCTGACATAGGTATCCTTGTTATCCAGGTGTTCCAGAGTTGAGTCCAGGGCCAGGAAAATGGCGTCTGCTGTGGACCTGTTGCGGCAGTAGACAAACTGTAGTTTGGGATATTAACAAAAAAATAGATATGGAGGAGAAAGATCATGTCTAACGTTAGTGAACTCAATCTTGAGTCCTGGGGGCTGTAATGCATCTCATTGGAAGATGAGGTCCTGCTCCTCCAGTTTCCATTGGGTTTCACTGGAGCATTGCAGGAGGTCAAGGATGGGCATGTGGGCAGAAATGGCAAGCAACAGGAAGGTTGGGGTTATGCTTGTGGGCTGAGTGAAGGTGTTCAACAAAGCAGTCACCCAGTCTGCATTTAGTCTCCTCAAAGTGGGGGAGACCACATTGAGAGAAACACATAGAGTAAACCAAATTGAAGGAGGTGCAAGTGAAATGTTGCTTCATCTGAAACCAGTGTTTGGGGGTTTGTTGTGGAGTAATTTGAGATGGCTAATTATGTTTAACTTTCACAAGGCAAGTGTCTCTGCATTATTTAAAACAAAAACACAACAAATAGCTGCTTGGAGATCACCAAAAGGATTAACCAACTCTGGAATAGAACGGCAGAACCTCTCCGATGAATCTGACATGTACAATCAAAAACCGACCAATTATAAATTTTCTTATTAATCATTCCTGCCTCGTATTAATTTAAAGTCAATTAAATTCAGTATATATACATCAATAATAATCCCTGACCTCAGCCAATTGCATTTTGCTATTCAGCATAACGATATTTAATTTGTCCATTCAACCCAGACACTAACTCCCATCTTGGCTGAACTCACTTCCCTGTTACTAAGTAACTATAGACGCTCATCATAGAGGTCAAAGTGAACATTCCCACCGGCTCACTGCCAAGTTGAATAGGCATGTGATCCTGCGCCCACGAACTTCTGATAATTCTGCGAACTGCTAAGGTTCCCAGGCCTTTGGTTTTGAACTCTTCACATTTACCATCATCCCTTATGGTAACCTGCTCTTGGCTAACATAAACAACGATTCATACAATACCTAAAATACATTTCAGTAATAGTTTAAAATCATTAATTACTTGTTTGATTTCTTACTGCATTTATACATGTGTAAAGCATTTATCTCATTAGCTTATTAACTTTATTTCAAGAATCATTTAACTCTTTACTGGGAGTATTGTCAGTACCTTGTTAGTCTGTCTTAAACCTCAGTCGCTGATTAATAACTTCCCCCGACAGGCTTTGAACAGTGAGGAGAGAGGAGATAAAGGGGCAGATGATGCACCTTCTGAGATTGCAAGGGAGGGTGCTGTGGGAAGGGATGAGGAGTTGATCAGGGCGTCGTTGAGGGAATGGTCCCTGTGGGATGCTGACTTAGGGTTAAGGTGATGATGTGTTTCATAATGGCATCATGCTGGAGTTAGCAGAAATAGCAGAGGATGATCCTTTGAGGTGCCCTGCTATACAACATATTTAATGATAGCTTCTAACATTTTGTCTTCGACAGTCTGTAGGTTCCTGCTTTCTGTCACCCTTCTTTTTTGAATAACGGAGTTACATTAGCTATTTTCCAATATAATTGAACCTTCTCCGAATCTATGGAATGTTGGAAAATTAAAACCAATGCATCAGCAATCATCAGCCATTTCTTTTAAGACCCTAAGATGAAGTCCACCTGGATCCAGGGATTTGTCAGCCTACAGCCCCAGCAATTTGCTCAATACCACTTCACTGGTGATCATAATTAATAATTTTTCTGAGTTCCTCCCTCCCTCTGTCCCTCCCTTCTATTTCCTGATTTACAGCTATTCCTGTGATTTTACTTGCATTCTCTATAGAGAAGACTGCTGCAAAATATCTGTTCAATTCATTTGCTATCTCCCTACTTTTCATTATCAATTCCCCAGATGCACTTTCTATAGGATCAACACTCACTTTACTGACTCTTTTGTTGTTTGTATGTCTATCGAAATTCTTACCATCCATCTTTATATTCCAAGCTACCTTTCTCTTGTCTCTAACTTGTTCTCTTTATTAATCTTTTTGTCAATCGTTGCTGTTCTTCGTATTCTGTCCAATCTTCTGACTTATCACCATCTTTGCGTAATTATATGCTTTTTCTTTAAGTTTGATAATGTCATAAATCTTTTAGTCCACCACTGATGGTAGGCCCTCCTTGGGAATTTTCTTTCTCATTTTTTTCTGATGGTACAAATGATCTTTTCTCTTTTGTTTTGCATTTGTTGGTTTTAATCTTATAGCCACTCCCATTTACTGTATGTAGTTTTTTTCTCTCTGTTGGTCTCTGAACATTTTAATATGGAATGATGGTATGTAAATATGTAAATGCATTCTTTTTTCCACAGTAAGGTGTCTTATCTTTAAACAAATAAATGAAATGACAAACTCCACATAGTTTGCTAAATGCCATACTAGCTCCTCGGGTGTGGAAATCAGCAGGTAATTTTAAAAACGTCCCTTCCACTTATATGCTCCTTACAATGCGCCTGTCAAACAAAATTGTGTATGTATTCCTAATACCACTGCTGTCTTCAACAAGAAAATGCATAGTACATTGTCAATAGCCATACTGGGAGACTAAATGAAGAGAAGCAGGACATTAGTTAAAATGCACGCAGGTACAGGTTAGTGCTGTTAAAAGTGGGTTTCTGGTCAATATTTGAAAACTTGATATTGACAAGCAAATGCTCACTGATATTTTTACAGGTTTTAGTCAGAAAGTCACCAGGGGAGTCTGATAATTATTACAAGAACTGTAATATTACATGCATCGTGTGATCAATACCACCCTGTTCAGAACTTTCACGTGATTGCCACGTGTTCACAATGCAGCTGAAACCAGTGGTGATGTTGACTTGCACACTTGTCAACCTTAAAACAATTGTATGAATTTTGATAGAAAACATGTTACATTTAGGGTTTTATGAAAAACAGCAGTTTAAATGTGGCATGTAATATGCTAAAGTCTGCCTTCCATTTGCCATTTCTAGTGCAGCCATGATGGGCCGAATGGCCTTCTCCTCAGTCGTAACAATTCTGTGACTCTGTGATTTGTGTTTAAAAGGACATTAGCCAAGCTATGCAAGTTTTAAGGCATTAGTTGAACATGGTAATGTTACAGACAGTCACAGGATGATGACATTCTATCATTTCATCAAAGTGTTCTGGACTTGGTCTTCTTGAAAGTTTGATCTGAAGAAAGGCACCAAAACTGAAGTGGATAATCTCCAAAAGAGCTCTGTGGAAGATATGAAGGCTGAGAGGCAGTAATAAAAATCAACTGTTCAGCTTACTAGGGGCTACACCATAGCATGTGGTTGTTGATGAAACATCCCAATCCAACAGCAGAATTAAAGAACTGAGCAATGATCGATGAAGGGTGAGCAAACCTTAAAAAAAGTTCAAAATCATCAAAGTAACATCACGGTAAGCAGGTAGCACTGGAAAATTTCACTTTTAGTGAGCATGGGTTTCAATACACCCTGCAGTCTGAGTTCAAAGTCAGCACCCTTACACATAGCGATCACAAGGCTGCAATTGGAAAATATATTTTTGGCTGCTTAAACACAATTCCCCAAAGGGAAGAAAGTACTGACCAACAAAGCTTCATAGTAACTTCCAGCAATCATTTAAAAAATTCTGCAGAGTTTAGAAACAATTAGCATAAAGTGTCAGTGACCACAGCGGACATCAGGGAGAGGCTGATCAGTGCGGGAAAACTCCATTCCTGCAATAGAAGCTTAAACAATCAAAGCAAACCTCCTAAAAGCTTAAAACAGCAATGGATCCCAAATTCAATTTGCCAGCCCAATGTAGACATATGGAATGGACAGATCAAAGGCAGGATTAGGCATGATGGAGGAAGAGATTTTTAATGAATCTCACCCAGCTTGAACAACTAATCTGAGGCTGAACAAGTCAATATATTACTGTTCTCTATTGCAGCAATTGCTGATGGCATTATAACAAGACAAGGCATTCAGGGAACATCAGAAAAATTCAAAGAAGCCTTAAAAGCCTTTGATTACGTTAATGTATGGAGTAACAAGATATTAGAAAGAGTCAAGTTTAACAAAAGAGTTCAGAGGTCAAGTGAACCAGTAGACTCCTTTATCAGTGACCTGCATTGACTGGCTGAAGGTCGCAAATATGGTGAGCTTAAACCCCAGCTGAGACCTTATCATAGTCAATGTGACAGATGACACTCGATCTGATCTACTGCAATCCAAAGAAGAGTTAACATTGGAAAAGTTGATACAATTCGTGTGGCAATCAGAGGTCCATAAACAAAATTGCGCCATACTAAGAGGGGCAGATATGTTCAGAAAACCCCCCATGACAGTACAGGTTATTGAACAAAAGAATGTTACAGACATCCCCGGGAAAAAGATACCTTATCGAACAAAAGCTCAAGATGCCATTGAACCATGGCAGCACAGTGGTGCCAAGAAGCCCAAATGTCAAATTTGGATGGTTCCTACTGTGAAACAACAATAGTTACCCAGAAATAATACTGTATAGACCCACACTGACCTCCCCACAAGACTCCCCTCACCCCTCTCCTACTGCCTCCGCTATGAAGACTCCCCTATGAAGGCTGAAGCATGCTGTTAGGATGCACACCAAAAGCGAGCATTTATCAGTTTAAAAACATGCTGCTCTCACCAGATACCCTGACTTACTATCAACCACAATAGTAGCTGATGCCTCATCTGCAGGACGAGAAGTCTTGTTGCAAGAGCAACTGAATGGGTGCCATCGATCAGTCTGTTACACTTATCATAATGTGGAGATGCCGGCGTTGGACTGGGGTGAACACGATAAGAAGTCTCACAACACCAGGTTAAAGTCCAACAGGTTTATTTGGTAGCAAATAACATAAGCTTTCGGAGCACTGCTCCTTCGTCAGATGGAGTGGAAATGTGCTCTCAAACAGTGCAAACAGACAAAATCAAGTTGCAGAATACTGATTAGAATGCGAATCCTACAGCCAGCCAGGTCTTAAAGGTACGGACAATGTGGGTGGAGGGAACATTAAACACAGGTTAAAGAAATGTGTATTGTCTCTAACACTTATCATACACAGAAATTAGGTATGTGGTCATAGAGAAGGAGGCTCCCACAGTCACGTGGAAGTGTGAGAAATTCACTGATTATATCATCAGGCTACAAATAGTCATCGATTTGATTTATTATTGTGACATGTATTAGCATACAGTGAAAACTATTATTTCCTGCACGCTATACAGACAAAGCATTCCACTCATAGAGAAGGAAACGAGAGAGTGCAGAATGTAGTGTTACAATTATAGCTAGGGTGTAGAGAAAGATCAATTTAATGCAAGGTAGGTCCATTCAAAGGTCTGACGGCAGCAGGGAAGAAGCTGTTCTTGAGTCGGTTGGTACGTGACCTCAGACTTTTGTATCTTTTTCCTGATGGAAGAAGGTGGAAGAGAGAATGCCCGAGGTGCGTGGGGTCCTTAATTATGCTGGCTGCTTTGCCAAGGCAGCGGGAAGTGTAGACAGAGTTAATGGATGGGAGGCTGGATTGTGTGATGGATTGGGCTACATTCACGACCTTTTGTAGTTTCTTGCAGTCTTGGGCAGAGCAGGAGCCATACCAAGCTGTGATACAACCAGAAAGGATGCTTTCTATGGTGCATCTGATAGACCATAAAAACCATTGGATTCTTCGCCGGATAAAAAAGGACTTCTCAAACTGCCCCATGAATCCAGAGATTTCACTTTTGACGACTGTGATTTGCCTATGACACAGTGTATGTCCAAGGCAAGTTACAAATGTCTGCAGACACATTGTCCAGGGCCACAGTTGACCATCTGGCGACACAGGACATTAATCTCATCAATGATTTAAAGTCATATTCCCAGTTCATGGCAACACAATTGCCAGTAAGCTCAAAAAAGCAGGATGAGGACTGCATTTACATTCGCCAGTACTGCATGCAAGGTTAGCCACAGCAACATCCTTGTGGAATGGTAATAAAAATATACTTGAAACAATGGAGACTCTTACCATAATTGATCTGCTGGTGTTCATGAGCAGTTGGTAATTCCCATCTTACAGCGACCTGAGATAGTGGTCTTATGGCACAGTGGTAATACTCATACCTCTGGACCAGGAGCATTGGTTTTTAGACTAATACCAGGATTTGTTGGCCATGGAAGGTGCATTCATAACACAGCTCAATGGGCTGATGATAAGCTTGGGAATCTTTCCACCACTTTACCACTATTCTCCAAAAGGGGAAAAGCTATAGGCATGTGGCCATGCTTACGTAGATAAGCTAAAGGAACAAACTCCGACCAGAGCTTCTGGAAACAATCTACCAGGGCCACATGGGCATCACAAAATGTAGAGCACAAGCACAGTCTGCAGTGTGGTGGTCGGGACTATCGAGATCGCTAGACGAGATGATTTCACAGTATCAGGCATATGTGGCGCACAAACCAGAGAAAAGAGTGCCCCTTCCTTTATCCCCATTTGCTTTCCTACCAGAATGCGGGAATGTCTGGGAATGGATCTATTTTAGTACAATGGGAAATTCATCCAGGTGGTGAGGTGAGAAGTTTTGAGGACCATGGCACAGTGGCACAGTAGGTAACACTGCTGCTTCACAGTGGCAGGGACTCGAGTTCAATTCCTCGGGTCACTGTCTGTATGGAGTTTGCATATTCTCCTCGTGTCTGCATGCATTTCCTCGAGTGCTGCGGTTCCCTCCCACAATCCAATGATGTTCGGGTTAGGTTGATTGGCCAGGCTAAATTAACCCTAGTGTCAGGGGGCTTAGCAGGGTAAACATGAGGGATTATGGGAATAAAGCCTGGGTGGGATTGTGCAGACTTAATGAGCTGAATGGCCTCCTTCTGCACTGTAGGGATTCTAGATTCCGTGATTCTATGACTTTGTGCACCATTGTCTTGGATCTCAGTTCTGGTTTTTAAAAAAAAGTAGATGTGCTCTGTAGATGGCATGAAGGCATATGCCAGCAGCTAAGAGAGGAATGTGCCAAATGGTGCAGTGCCAGAATACAACCCTGTTTGACCCCACTGCAGATCTCAAAGGATTTTCATATTTCTATTGATTGAATCTACAGATAACACAAACTATGATTATCATATATATCCCTCCAAAGACAAACCACTGAAGTAACTGGAATTTAAATATTTGAACAATCAAGCACTTGGGTCATAGATTTTGACTCATCCTAACAGTAGTAATGATTTCTGATATGAAGCTTTATCTTTGAACCACTAGAATCGAGGTGAGTTGTCGGAAAATGTTACCATTCATTGTCTAATCAGCACTGAAATGTCTTTCTGACATGATAATGATCCTTTATAACAGATTTTCCTGATTCCAGTGAAAATGACAAATATATTCCTACAAAGCAGAGGTTCTATAATAGCTCTGGACAGCAACAGTAGCTTGCAGATTTTCCATACTTTCAAAAAATATATATCTCTATATATTGCTACAAAGAATTAATGGTCCATACATATTATGACATTTAATAGAAATCTTCACACACTTGGCTTTGTTGTTGATGGGAGAATAATGATGTTTTAGTAACATTGTCTTCATTTCATCAGCACAGTCCCATGATTAAATAATGCTAGTAAAGTCTCATTATCGATCAACGAAACAGAACAAAGTAAATTTTCCTTAATGCTGCTGCATAATGGTAGGTGGGAGAGGCTCTAGGGTGAGACTGACCAGCAATACTGTAAAACAAGAGGTGAGAAAATTAATAGTTGCCAGAGAATTATTTGGTTGAGTGGTTTGTCATGAACTATTGTGATGATCCCTGCAGGGACCAGGAAGTCTTTAAAAAGAAAGGAATGCCCATGAGCCAACGGAAATAACCGACGGACAAAACTTGGTAAAACTTTCACTCTAACAAATGAATTAAAATCAACATGACCCAAACATTAATTAGCAGGCAGATCATATTTCAAACAAAAAGGTAAATTTTACGTTAATTGATCAATACAACACAGATATGACTTATAGGACCACAACACCCACGTCAGACCCCGCACATGTGGCACCACAAGCAGCTCTAAAGTCCTCGAATTCAGCCTTTGGTATATAGGATCTCTCACTTCCTACTTAATCAATTTGACCCTCCAGTCACTTTCACTAGTAGCCATATTCTGCCCAAAGTTCCTGGATACAGTTGACAACCAAACAGCTTACACTGCAGAACCTCTTTAGGTGGGTTCATGATATTTTTGGTGGTACAGAATCCCCAGAGTCACATTCTATTACTTTAAACAGTCTGGCGGTCTCTGGTAAAATGACACAGCAACAGTGGTCTTGTTCAATCCACAATTACTGCTCTCCTAGTCTTAAACTGCATTACATACACAGCTCCTTGTAAAAGTGTCTCCTCTGTCTGGCATAGTGACACAGTGGTTCACACTGCTGCCTCACAGTGCCAGGGACCTGGGTTTGATTCTGGCCTTGGGTGACTGTGTGGAGTTTGCACATTTTCTCCATGTCTCTGGGTGCTCCAGTTTCCCCCCAGAGTCCAAAGATGTGCAGATTGAGTGGACTGGCCATGCTAAATTGCCCCTTAGTGTCCAAAGATATGTAGGTTAGGTGGTCCCCTCAACTGTAGGTTCGGTTTTACTTCAAGATTTCTGTCCGACTAGGTTGCGATCAGTTGTAATCCAATAACAAATAAGTTAACTATTAATCCTTTGCCTCAGCTGCATAGCAACCTTGATCATATGAGCACTTCTCAAAAGAGACATTGCCAGAAGCATCTTCATTTCACTTTGAATATAAAGGGATATTCACAAGAGCAAAAAATCTTTTCCCAAAGCACAAGGTTCATCACACAGTGTAAAGTGGTAATTGTTGGTGAACATTAGCAGAATTCTGGTTTCAATTGACTTGAAGGCACTTCTCAAACATTTTGTCCACACAAAAATATAACTTCTAGCTTGATTTTCAATAACTTGCAATTACAGATTGCGTTTAATGTAATGAAATGCCTCAAGGCACTTCACAATTGGCATCAAACACTGAGCAGAAGTTTGAGAGACTTTGAGAGGTGATTGAAAAGGTAGATTCTGAAGAAGTTTTTGAAGATGGGGGCGAGATTCACAGATGGAAGTTTAAAGGTTCTGTCACTGCCAGTGAAGTAGAGGAAAAATGGATCATAGCACATCACAGCTGGAAGAAGCTGCTGAAAATATATTGGGTGAAACAGGGATACTGAGCAGAGAATGACATGACTTTGATGAATAAGTTTTTTTTAAAAAGATAATCTACCATATTTGCCATAATTGGGGCAACAAAGGGCATCTGCCATTAGTTAGACTTGCCCTTGCATATTCAATCTCAACAATGTGTGCATGAATGGTGCAGCAAAGGAAACTGGGCTTTTGAAATCTTGAGTGTGGAAGACAGCAGGCTGTGTATTTCCTTAACTATTCAGACTGAAGGATAGTGAAATTAGCAGTGCAAGGACTATGAAGAAACTATAAATTATGGTAGCTGAAGTCAATGCCAAATCAGATGAAAGAAAAAGAAAGGGAATGAAAGATTTGAAGATGAGAGGGAGAATAAGGTGACAGAAAGATAAAGTAAAAATAATTTTAGATTCTATATTCGTAGAATAGCCAACAATGATTAAAACCTGAAGGAATAGACTCTATACTTGTAACAGTTCATTTTTATCGGCAATACATAGCACTTAGCACATCATTATAAGGATCTCTAACAGCTAAGCCAGGCTTAATTAAAATGCTTTGACCTTAAATGGCTGCAAGACAAGCTTTGTGTCACTTCAGACCAGCCCTACCTTCCTGCAGCAAGTTTAATTTATATCGGCCATGCAAATACAGCAAAATCATTCTGTTCAATGCATTTCAATAGTGAGACAGACCACACTGTTTTTTGCAAAGTTAACAGTGGAGGACTGCGACTTAGACAGCAAATTTAGCTTGCACGTTTGCCCCTTGTCTGTAAATGTTGTAGTGTTTGTTTACACAAAGGAGTGAGTACCATTAGCCTTGATATTGTTTTGACAGCAAATTATGGACCAATATTACTAGGGATAATATGTATTAAATTACTGATGCTTTTGTTTCATAATTATCGTTTTCTCTAGTAGATCACAAGGAAACATAATGTGGCAAATTAGCAAATACAGTTAAAAATGTGTGTGAAAAGTATACTTGAATGACACAAAACTCATGGCTTAGCAGATCATAGACTTAAAGTTCTGTCAACAACATTTTAATGAACAATTTCAATTAAAAATGCTCTTTTATTTTGAAATCGTAATTGCAAAATGATTGATTCTTAATTTGCTGCTGATGTCACAATAAATTATTGCTCAAAAAATTGGAGATTGGAGTTCGCTGAAGCTGCATTAGTATTTGGCCTTTATCTGCCAAGCATGTTGCAGGTTCTTTAATTTGATGGATAGCATATGAAGAACTGAGCACTACCCATATGCTGCACTAATTTTCATTCCAGCTATCACACTTCACTGTTAATATATCTGAGTTATAATAAATGAAAGAATTAAAATATAATTCAAATCTCTTTAGTAACCTGTCAGAAACAATACAAATAAAGCAGTTGCATTAATTTCATTGTAGCCATACTGTTCTTTCCAGAGTACTTATAATGTAAGTGTTTGACAGCACATCATGCTTAAGATCAGGTGAGTTGGTACAAAAGTGGCTTTCTTGTTGGATGTAATGTACACTCTGAATGTACGTTTACTCTAATCATTAGGGCAATTGAACATTTTGTTACATGACTGCATGGCCCTTCCTCCACTACTCTGTCAGATATCAAGCCCTGAATGGCCCAATGAGTTCTCCAATTCAACATTGGTTGAGGTAAAACACACCTTATTCCATTCCTTTCAAAGCTTCTTCCTGACTGTTCCTTATGGGAACCAACCTAATTATCCTGTTAAACCTTCAGTTAGGTTTAACCCCATAGTCACCCATCAGCAAGGTTGCTTTTTCTCACCTCCACAACATCATCTCTTTGTGTTCCTCCCCATATTGTCTCTTCTGCTGATAAATTCTCATTCGTGTCATTGCCACCTTACAGCTAAATTTCTTAAAT
The DNA here is from genome assembly GCF_964213995.1 of Mustelus asterias. NCBI lineage: Eukaryota > Metazoa > Chordata > Chondrichthyes > Carcharhiniformes > Triakidae > Mustelus > Mustelus asterias. The sequence goes on from NC_135817.1 coordinate 41,964,761, forward strand.
GCTGAGGGTCAGTGATCGTGCGGTGGGGATGGGGGGGACGGAGGGTCGCATGGCCGGAGATGCAGGGTGACAGGGAGGGGAGGGGGTCGCATGGCCGGAGATGTGGGCGGGGGGGGAGGTTGCGGGGGGGGTCGCATGGCCGGAGATGCGGGGTGGCGGGGAGGGGAGGGGGTCGCATGGCCGGAGATGTGGGCGGGGTTGGGGGGGTCACATGGCTGGAGATGCAGGGTGGCGGGGAGGGGAGGGGGTCGCATGGCCGGAGATGTGGGCGGGGGGGGGGGGGGTTGGAGGGGGGGTCGCATGGCTAGGGTGGCGGGGAGGGGAGGGGGTCGCATGGCCGGAGATGTGGGGGTGGGGGGGGTCACATGGCCGGAGATGGAGGGTGGCGGGGAGAGGGTCACATGGCCGGCGATGTGGGGGTTGGGGGGGGGGGTGGGGGGGGAGGGGGTGGGGGTTGGGGGGGGAGGGGGTTGGTGGGGGGGAGAGGGGTGGGGGGGTGGGTGTTGGGGGGGGAAGGGGTTGGTGGGGGGGAGGGGGTTGGGGGAGTGGGGGTTGGTGGGGGGGAGGGGGTTGGGGGAGTGGGGGTTGGGGGAGTGGGGGTTGGGGGGGAGGGGGGTTGGGGGGGAGGGGGGTGGGGCGGAGTGGGTGGGGGGAGGGGGTTGGGGGAGTGGGGGTTGGTGGGGGGGAGGGGGTTGGGGGAGTGGGGGTTGGGGGGGAGGGGGGTTGGGGGGGAGGGGGGTGGGGCGGAGTGGGTGGGGGGAGGGGGGGAGGGGGGGAGGGGGTGGGGGGAGGGGGAGGGGGGGTGGGTGTTGGGGGGAGGGGGTGGGGGGGGAGGGGGTTGGGGGGAGATGTTGGGGGGGGTTGGGGGGGGGTTGGGGGGGGGTCGCATGGCCGGGGTGGCGGGGAGGGGAGGGGGTCGCATGGCCAGAGACGTGGGGTTGGGGGGGGCGATCGCATGGCCGGAGATCACTGGCCAGCGATCGGGAGGCCAGCAGACAGGGGCCACTGCGCACACGCCGATCTCTGTGCTGACAGATCAGTGCATGCACAGTGGCCTGCTCAGCGCTATGCTGCTGGCTTCTCCAGCGGAAATAGGCCCGGCCCCTTGATTTCTGGAGTGATTCACGCTAGTGCACTCTGCAGTGCATAGAGTGTGGGAGATTCATCTTGAAACACCCATTGAAAAAAACCAATATGATTTATTCCAGTTTTTACACGAATTCGAAACTTAGAATTTTTCTGGGAGAATCGCCCTCGTCGTTTCTATTATAATATATTGGAAATTAAATAATGTGGTTGAGTTTTATTGACTTGTAGTGGTGTTATAAACTAGGTGTAGTTTATAATGTGCATCTGCTGTCTGGATTTAAGAAGCTGCCTGATGCCAAATGTATATGGTTATCCTTGCCTGCTGAGCTCACTTAAATCTACTGAATAATGCAAAATTCCACACAATTCAGATCCTGCCTACTTTGATAAAGGGTAAACATAAATCAGGAACCTATTTCAAAGCAGAGACAAAGTGAGAGAATAACGCATAAGCTGACTGCACATCTTCCAGTGACTCATTAGAAATCAGCTCTGGAGGAAGTCCAGGGAGTACATTACTTGTCGATCGTCTTGGTTGTGGATGGTTCATCGTGAGCTGGTTCTAGTTTGGAAAATGTGAGATTGCTATGAAGCACTCATTAAATGAAACAATATTATCATATAATGTAATAATATTCATTGCTGAACTGAAGGGAAGGTAGTGCTTGATGTTTCTTTTCTTCCAGTTTTTGGAATTTGGTTTGCTTATTCTCCTTTCTACCTTTTAGACTTCCCTCACAGGTAATATAGCTGAGAGTGTTAGTCTATAAGCTATTTCCAAGCCTGCACAGTGCTATTTTTGTGCTGTCAACGAGAAAATTTCTGTATACATTGTTGTAAGATGTTGGGCATAGGTGTTATTAAGGTATTCAGAATTATGCGTAGCTCAATAGTTAGTATTTATTAACTACTAGAAACTATATACATAAGTACAGTAAAGGCCCAAGCTAGCAGCTGTCTCCATGCTTGCTTCTACATATGGCTCAGTCCAACTATACTGACCCCGAGGTACAGATCATTGTTCTTACATTACTGTGCAGTCTGTACTCAGTCCCACATTAACCCTGCATGTGCCAGACTCTTAAATTGCCATGACTTGGTTGCCTAATCACCTGATTTTTCTCCCATGGGAACACATCCTGGCAGTCTACGAACACCTCTTTTTGCCCAATGGATGAGTTATAATTGTAAAGTCACCAGACAAAATCATTACTTGCCTGATACAGTGTCAGTACCTGCACACACTTGGCCATGACAAGCTTGCACCTAAATATTCAAGTCTTAGAATCTGCCTTTCTTTTGCTTTTGTAGTGTGAGTGAAACAGTGAGCTGCTATGAGTTTTTTTCAATCAGAAAAAGGTATAATGACAGATACCACCACAAATTTGAATGGCGAATGAGTTCTCATTCATAGACGTTATGGCCATGGGGGTTTTCCCTACATGGTGGCAGCTTGTTACTGGCCACTGGCGGGATATTCCGGACCCATCAAAGTCAATAATAATTTGCATGGCTCACCCGTTCCACCACTGGGGAACCCATAGCAGGGATCAACTTTGGTGGGACTGAAAAATCCTGTCAGCGGGAAGAGCTGGAAAATCCTGATATAAGACCCTTATTGGAGAAATGCAGCATTGATTTTCTGCTGTCAATTGTCAGCAAGTTCCTCTATAGGTAGTGGAAAGATGTAACAGTGGGCTGGATTTTACAGTGCCCTAGTGGGGTGAGGTGACAGGGAATCTGTAAAATACATTGGGTTGCTAGCCCACCACCTTCCCACCATGAAGCTGACCTCCATAATATGCTAGATGGGCAGGTTCTGAAATCAACAGCCCACACACCATATTTAAATGAATAATTAATGGTCAATTAGGCTTGTTAGCAAGCCTATTAACCAGGATAATATGTGACCCATGATTATAATATGGTTGGTGTGGACAGTATTTTTTTTGTGGCCTAGATGAAAATCAGCAGGGAGGGCACTTCAGTGGGGGAGGGAGGAAGGTGACCTGTGAGCATCAGGGGCAACCATGCCCAGTATGTCACCCTTCTCTCTCAACATCTGTTCTCCATAACATGCCCTCCTCCTCACCCCTCTTCTCCCCTCCCTGGGCTCTCAGATCCCACCCCATCCTTAGAGCCAGGGACTTGCAATTGTGTGGCAGCCGTTGCTCTCCTTGCAGCCCAGATTCCACCCACTACTGAGCTCCAGAACTGAGAGAGATGCCGGTCATTCAGATAGGCCAGTACCTCCCACTGAGGGGTTGAAGTCCCACGCTCACCTGGTTTAGTCTGCTCCTGGCTGTCGAGCAGCTTCTTTCCAGTGTTTCGACTTTCCTTTCAGAGGTGTGAGCAGGGGATTTTCACAGTAACTTCATTGCAGCGTTGATATAAGTCTACTTGTGACTAATAAATATATATATATATATATATATTCCCTGAACTACACCATGTGGTGGCAAGTTTCACATTTTAGCCATTTTCCTGAATTCCTTATTGGATTTATTACTATTTTCTATTTACGACCTATAGTTTTGGACTCTATCCTTTCTGGAAGAAAGTCAACAATCTTTGTAAACCATTTAGATCCTGTTCCTTTCTCATGTGCCTGAAGAAAGATGTGTCAGAAATGGTGATCGGGCATCTTGATGAAAGGCAGACATCTGGTCAGTTCAATGGCTCTACAAAACTCTTAGCAACTTACTACAGCTGCAGGGCCATTCTCCTGACTTTGATCTCTTTTCAAAAATGGTTGTTTATTCTAAAGTTGTTTTCACAAACAAATTGACTCATCAATTATCCTCCCAGTCTCACCATTTCAACAGGTTTATCACATTTAGAACCACAGCTTAATAAAACATCATACAATTCTCTTTGGGTTTTTTTTCTGAAACTCTGCAGTGCAGAGAGCATGCTTTCTTACAAAACTTCTAGCTGTGCAGAAATATCAATTTAAGTTTACACTTTGATTATTCAGCATATTTGGGCACCATTTACTTTGTTTTTATTCCATCAGAAATAATAATTAAATATTGCATTTTAAATGATAAGCTTACTGAATCTTAAAAGTATGTTGCCTCTCAGCGAGAGGAATCCATCACCAATTTTCAGGCAAAGCAGATGTGCCTTCTCGAATGGACAGTGACAATGGAGGAGGAATAATAATGAGTACTGATGGAGCAATTTTGTTTATCGCCTTACTGCAGAATTTTGTTGGACCTAGCCAGGTGCTACTAAAAAAGGTAATCCTCAAAACAATCTCCCTCTCTACTTATTTCCATCAGCAACGTAGGTGTTCCGTAATCTCTATCAACCCAATGATAGAGTAATCAAACTAAAGAGAAAGACCCATGCAAGTTAGGAGCCTTTTTTAATGCTAATTTTACAACAAATTCAGAGGCATCAAGCACATGGTAAGGACTTGAGTTGTGTTGTCTCATCTCCATTGCCCAGTTGAGTGGGAATGCTCTTGCTTGAATCCACACACAGTTTCTAATCCTAACCAAGACATCGCTTCTCGGCCTTTTGGCTAAGATCAAGTGTAGTATCGGATCTGCACTTGGTTGAGGTCATGAGGTTACGCTGAGGCTTCATATGTTTCATATGAAGCAATTTTTAAAAGCGGCATCTCGGCCTTTTGGCTAAGATGCAAATGAGCTCAAGTCTTGGAGGAGGATCCTCCCCCTTCTCCAATCAGCTTGACTCATGTAGATCAGGCCCAGGACAGGGTGGTTTAGTCGCCCGCCCTGTCTTGTCAGCCTGGATCGGAAATGTCTCAACTTGTTGAGACTCTGAATTGGATTTGATTTGATTGAATTGGAGAAGTATAAAAAAAAAGACATCTCCAGCACTGGTTTCTCTTACTGCCCTTGCACAGTTATTTCTGTAATCCTCCAGAATCTAGTCATACAATCCCTACTATCTTTCATGTTGCTTATCAGTGACTTCATCTGAAGATATGGTATCCAGTTCCACATGTACCCAACCAGCTCCACCTCACCACATATTGCTGGACATCTTCAGGGTATTTCTTTGTAGAGGGTTTATCAAAGATCCAGTCCTGGATGAACCTCAATTTTTTCCAACCGAGTCCCAGGAAGAGTGAGCCAAGATCTTTGGCTCCTCATAGTAATTTCTCAATTTCATAACACAACTCTGGTCATTGTCTCAGGCTGAACCAGACTGTTTGAAACCTTATGGCCTTACTTGATCCTAAGCTGGGCTGGCTTTGATAAATAGTAACAGATCCAAAACTGCCACAATCCTAAACCAAACTAAGTCCCGCTCATCCAGCACTCCTTTGTTCACTGACCTATACTGGCTCTCAGTCCCCACAAACTCCAAGTAAAATGTTTCATCTTCATTTTCAATGTCCCCCTCCACTTTCCTCATCTCCCTGCCGCTCTCCTCCGCTGACTTACTGGGTTTGGCAGCTGTACTTTTTTGTCATAAACAATGAAGGAAATTAACTCCCCCACCCGGTCAATGTACACTCAGAGTCCGATTTGCGAAAAAAGAAGGGAAAAAAAGCTTGGCATAAATTCTCCAAATTCAAATCCATTAATGGTCTCATTCCTCTCTAACACTGTAACCTTTCTAGCCCTACAATCATTTGACAACTTTGAATTCCTCCAATTTTGATCTCTTAAGCATTTTCTAATTTCTTCCCACCACCATTGTCAGCCATGCTTTCAGCCACCTACGCCCTAAAGTACATAATTCTCTTCTTAAACCCCTCCTCTTCTCTTTTCTCCAGTAAGACTCTCCTGGGGGCTAGACTTAACTTTTGCATGCCTGGTGGATCCCTCTCGACTACTTCCCATTTTTTAAAGACTTGTTGTAAACCTTGCCGACGTGACATCACGTTGGTGAAAGGGGAATACCTTACTTGGGGGGAGCATATGATGGGGAAGTCCTTTTCATGTTAATTTATTTAAATACATTTAAATGAAGTTCCCAAGTGGGAACCTGATCACATTACTGGTGAGGGGGTGGAAAATCCGTCTAATTTGTGAGTGGCACTATAGCACTTTATTACAAAATGCTTTATAAGGTATCAGTTGCCGTTATAGTAAATTTTGTGAGAGACTCAACCTTGTTACATCAGCTTCCGCTCCATAAGAATCAGGGCAACAAATTGGAATGAGGTGGGAAATAAACTTAATTGCTACTGCTAAATTTTGGGGGAAATTGTACTGCTCCACTACCAACGATTAGAGTGCTCCATTCTTTTTTTGGTTGCATTTTTGATTTCTTTTAATTTATGGATGATATTTTTGTGGAAAATTTCATCATGTTCTCATTTTATTAATTGTACACATAAGGATTGTTTATTAACCTGGAAAAGACTTGGTAAGACACGTTCCAGGCAACAATACTGCTTACAAACAAATGTTTAAATAAGAGGATGAGTCTCATAAGTGTTCCAGTAAAAATTGTTTGCCAGAAATTACTAATGTTGGATGTCACTCTGTTTTTTCATTTAAAATTATTTCCTACCATCTCTCCCTCCATACCCACACATACAATCCTCCAATTATCTCATTTAATCCTAAAATTCTCATCGTATTAGGATGCAGTTTTGTGAATGCACCTGTCCTTTGATATTTCAGCAAAGTGCGATATTTAATGTGCAAGTGTAGACAATGACTGCATGAAGCAATTTATCTTGGGGGGATATTGATGCTGTGTCTGATCTTGTCTGATGTCCACATGTGCAAACTTTCCAGCATGAAACATTAGATCTCAATGACAGATTGGAGACTCTGATCAACCTTCTCCCTACCTAGTGCAGAATAGTGTTTCAAAGCCTACTCTGCTTCAGATCAACTATTTCAGCAGAGATAAGGGATCAAATCTGGGACTCTCTTGAGTTGGTGTGCTTCAATGAAAAGTACCATTTAGGAAGCTGTTCAAAATCTTTACTTATTGCACATTTCTCACTAAAATTTAAATAGCTTTACTTAATGGTAACATGTAATTTGTGGAAAAAATACTTCTTTGGTTTCAAAATGCTTGCCATCTACACTGAGAAACTGTGGTGATTTGTACCTTTAAGTGGTGGAGGTGAACTCAATAGAGTCTTTTAAGAGACTCCTGGATGAGTACATGGAGCTTAATAGGATGGAGGGTTATAGGTAGGTCTAGAAGGGAGGGATGTGTTCGGCCCAACTTGTGGGCCGACGGGCCTGTTTGTGCTGTAGTTTTTCTATGTTCTATGTTCTAAGGGGGTTACCTGGCTTGGGAGACTAATTGGGACTGAGAGTGGGTAATCACCCCAGGAGGCAGAGTCCTCTCTTGGCAGAAGACATGAAGGCTCCTGGCCTCTGTATAGTTTTTCTTATTAAAAAAAACACCTTTTGAGTTTCCAATGAAGTCTGTGAAAGTGCATCATAACAGAAACGATGGACAGGATTTTTGCTGCCAAACAGCAGAGGTAGGTCGGCACCACACCACAATCCCAGGCCATTTTCCAGACAGTTCAATCAATGGCCAAAGTGTCACCCACTCACAAGGGGCAGATAGCGAACTGAGGTAAGCTAATGGCCTATTAGTGCCTTTTATCAACAGCTGAGTAGAATTTTCCAATTGGCAGGTGGGCCCCACGAAGTGTCAGTGACTCGGTCATCTGCCTTGAGGAGGCACACTGTTGTGCATTGCATTAAGCACATCCAACTAAAACTGGCCATTTTTGAACATCTTTATTTAGACCTCCCCAAACTTAGAGGGCAGCAATGCCTAGCTGCAACAATATGTTACACTCCCTCCTCACTTTAAAAATTTCTACATTAAAATGTGAAATGGTATATGTACATAATTTCCCGAAATACTATTTCAACAAAGTAACATCAACAATACTTCAATTTGACAGGTCAGGTTGCTTATTTATTTTTACTGTAATCATAACCAAAAACGAATAATTTACACACTAAAATTTATCATCTAGTCCATTTTTTTCAAAGACTACTTTGTGCTCTCTGAGCAATTCCTCAATGATAGATGTACTCTTAGTGGTCCCTAATGTAAATAACTCAGCCTGATTTAACCTTATCTTCATCAGCCAATTCATTCCCATCAGGGAGACTTTGTTCCCTTCTACATGCATCATCATATTCCACTCCAACACTAACTTCACCTAACACGAGACTAACCAATGAGTTTTACACCAGTTTTGCATAAGGCAATGAAATATGACTTAAATACATCATGTTCTCTTCCAATTACATTATCCAGCTGCAGCAATGTGAATATCCAGCCTTTGTTTCTACTGTTGACAATGCAATTCTATCTTCAGTCCTATTACTCTCATCTTCCATGTTCTGTTTATCTTGCTTTGTGACTTGGTAAAAATATTGATCATCCTGCCATCAACATCAACTTCCTTATGTTTCCCCATCTATAATGTGCACATTCGAGGATTTCCAGACTCATGAACTAGTTTTACATCTATCATGATCTTGAACCAATGCAAGGCTGTGAGCTGGACCTTTACCATGACCTGGAGCATTACTATTTCTTCCACACCTGCATGTGAACATAAGTTCTCACACAGGCACAGCAATGACTGGAAATGGGGGTAATTAAATAGCTGATGGCTACCAAGGCAATAGCAGCATCTACATATCTGGCTCTGAGGCTGTGAGTTTGATTGCTGTGTCCGAATCTCACTGAAATCCAGTGCAGTTCCCCTGATGGCTCAGGAAAAAAAATCCTTGCAATTTCTAACTTTCCCTTTTTGCCACTTCCATGGCTATGGCCTCATCACAGACCTCCTTCCCCATCAGCTTATTGCCTTTATTCAAAAGTTTAGCCTGGATTTTACTGTTCTATCGGCTTTATTCAAACGTGTCTCTTAGGTTGATTTCTAAGTTCATGCCATGCCCACAGTGACGAGGGAGTTTCTTTAATTCAAGAATGTAATCTGCGACAGTCTCACTTGGCAAATGCTTCCTTTCCCAGAATGGAACTCTCAATGCAATTTAATCCTTCGTCGTGCTCTAATATGAATCCAGAATCTTATTAATTTCAAAATAGTCCATTGTACTTGGGTCTTGTGGGCAATACTTGTTAAAAATTACATGAAAAGTGTCTGGTCACGTCATTTTATCCTTGTCTTCTGTTTGCTTTCAGCCAAATGTGAAACCTCTGTTCATAATTATACGAGCCCCCTGAATTAGGGTTAAGTATGTTTTCAGTGTCATTTTCTATCAATTACATACAGTGCTGACTTCACTGTATACCTTAATACAATGTGCGCACGGAGGAATATTTCAAGTCACCCAAACATTTTCAAGATCAACTTTAGGAGGTCCAAAAACATGTCACAATGTTCTTCAGTCTTTAATTTCTCAAATGAAATGTAAAGCAAAATTCCGTCCCAGTTCCGTCATCATCATTCTGTTATGTGTTGTACTGAATAAGACTAAGACATGCTCAGTTGCAGGCAGCCATTATTGAATTAATTTTATTTGCACCTCCCAAACAGTGAGATCAACAAAGAAGCAGTACAACAAAATGATCGGCTGTTACAATATATTACAGTCGGCACTGCAGGCAAGCCCTCCGCACCAGCTGGTCTGAGCTACAGCCACATGCCACGCTGTGGAGGGATGTTGCCTCCACAATTTTGTCCCTGCTGCTGAGGCCATTTTTTAATATTAAAATTTTAAAATGTGCAGAGGGGGTGCCTCAAAATGAAGGAGCCCCCACACTCTCTCTTACTCGAGGTGCAAGCTTCATCTGCTCCCCAGCTGGAGGGCTTCCTCTTAGCTTTACAGCTTTGAGAATCTACCCAACATCTTTAATTGGATGATGAGCCGACTCTCTGGCCACTAATGGGCCAATTCAGGTGACTATTCATTCCCAATGTAGGCTCGCAAGCCCTATTTGACCTGATTTAGTGGCCCAGATCCAAAAGGCAAAATCCTGCCCAATAGCTTCTTGCGTACTTCATTTTTACCAATTACAGATGCCATAAAGTAACTTGTATTAATGTGAAGTAACCAGGAGTGAAAGATTTTGAAAGGGGATAATTAAGAATAGTGTACATTTTTAATTAATTTCAGTCATACTCAGTTGATCATTAATTAATAGTATAATTGTCTTCGGCATCTCCTGATGATAAGGAAGATCCTGCCTAATGTGTTAATCCAACATATGATAATAGAAGTCGGCAGCAATATAAAATGCCAAAACAGTAAAAAATGTGTAGGGTTGCTCTGCATTATATTAACAAAGGGGCATGACATTATCAAACTTGTGTCTTCGCAAAATAAACTTGTATTTCAATTGGTGGCCCTCATGGTCACTTCAGAATACAATTAAGAGGCATGTCAGTGTTAGACTGGAATCATATATATGCCACATAAGATAAGGATGACAGGTGAACTGATTGGTGGAAATGACGTAGATAGGAAGAGTAGGGGGGTCCTAAGAGAGCAATTCAGGGAGTTGGGAAATAGGTTAAAAAGTAGGGTCACTAGGGTGGCCATCTCTGGGCTGCTCCCAATGCCTCGTGCCAGTGAGGATAAGAATAGGGAGTTGGTTCAAATGAATGCCTGGCTAAAGGACTGGTCCAGGAGGGAGGGCTTTATTTTCATAGACCAATGGGAGGTTTTCAGGAGAGGATGGCACCTGTACAAGAGGGAGGGGTCACAACTAAGTTGGAAGGGCACAAATATCCTGGCTGGGAGCTTTGCTAATGCAGTTCGGGGGGGTTTAAACTAGTATGGCAGGGGGGTGGGGATCAAACTATTAGGTCTATAAGTGTGGTGGCTGGGGACGAGCTTGGGGCTGGGACAAGGCTGGCAAAGAAGAAGAGCACTCTGGGGGAGGACGACCTCACTGAGCCTGGGGGTCTGGAGTGCTTATACTTCAATGCAAGGAGCGTAGCAGGTAAAACAGACGAACTTGGGGCCTTAATGCGCACGAGGAATTTGGATGTGGTTGCGGTGACAGAGACTTGGTTGAAAGAGGGACAGGACTGGCAGCTGAATATTCCAGGGTACAAGTGTTTTAGGCGAGACAGAGGAGGGGCCAAAAGAGGTGGGGGAGTAGCGGTATTGGTTGGAGAGCATATTACAGCGGTGCAGAGGGAGGACAATTCGGAGGGGTCGTGTAGCGAGTCACTCTGGGTGGAGCTTAGAAACAGGAAAGGCGCAGTCACTATGTTGGGGGTGTACTACAGGCCCCCCAACAGCCCAAGGGAAGTGGAAGAATGGATATGTCAGGAGATACTGGATAGGTGCAGGAAATATAGGGTTGTTGTAGTGGGAGACTTCAATTTCCCTGGTATAGACTGGAAATCGCTGAGGGCAGGGACTCTGGATGGTGAGGCATTTGTAAAATGTGTACAGGAGGGTTCGTTGGAACAATATGTGGACAGCCCAACTAGAGAGGGGGCTATACTGGACCTGGTGCTGGGGAATGAGCCCGGTCAGGTCTTCAAAGTTTTGGTTGGGGAACATGTGGCAAATAGTGACCACAATTCTGTTAGCTTTAGGATAGTGATGGAAAAGGATGAGTGGTGTCCCAAGGGTAAGGTGTTGGATTGGGGGAAGGCTAACTTTATTGGGATCAGGCAGAAATTGGCAGCTCTTGATTGGGAGAGGCTGTTTGAGGGTAAATCCACATCTGGTATGTGGCAGTCTTTTAAGGAACGGTTGTTAGGGCTACAGGACAAGCATGTGCCTGTAAAAAAGAAGGATAGGAAGGGTAGGATTAGAGAACCGTGGATAACCAGGGAAATTGAGGGACTGGTCAAAAGGAAAAGAGAGGCGTATGTTAGGTCCAAGCAGCTAAAAACGGAGGGAGCTCTGGAGGAGTGTAATGAAAGTAGGAAAATACTCAAACGGGGAATTAGAAGAGCAAAAAGGGGTCACGAAATGTTCTTGGCAGACAGGATTAAGGAGAATCCCAAGGCATTTTATTCATACGTTAGGAACAAAAGGGTTGTTAGGGAAAAAATCAGACCTCTCAGGGACAAAAGTGGGGACTAATGCTTGGAGCCCAAAGAGGTAGGGGAGATCCTAAATGAATACTTTGCGTCGGTATTCACTAAGGAGAGGGATGTGTTGACTGGGAGTGTCTCGGAGGGGAGTGTTGAACCGTTGGAGAAAATCTCCATTACAAAGGAGGAAGTGTTAGGTTTGTTAGAGAATATAAAGACTGACAAATCCCCAGGGCCTGATGGAATCTATCCAAGGCTGCTCAGGGAGACGAGAGGTGAAATCGTTGGGCCTCTGACGCAAATCTTTGTCTCGTCACTGGACACAGGTGAGGTCCCAGAGGATTGGAGGATAGCCAATGTGGTCCCGTTATTTAAGAAGGGTAGAAAGGATAACCCGGGTAATTATAGGCCGGTGAGCTTGACGTCCGTGGTGGGGAAGTTGTTGGAGAAGATTCTTAAAGATAGGATGTATGCGCATTTAGAAAGGAATAAACTCATTAACGATAGTCAACATGGTTTTGTGAGAGGGAGGTCATGCCTCACGAACCTGGTGGTGTTTTTTGAAGAAGTGACCAAAATGGTTGACGAAGGAAGGGCCGTGGATGTTGTCTATATGGACTTTAGTAAAGCATTTGACAAAGTCCCTCATGGTAGGCTAGTGAAAAAGGTTGGATCCCATGGGATAAAGGGGGAGGTGGCTAGATGGGTGGAGAACTGGCTTGGTCATAGAAGACAGAGGGTGGTAGTGGAAGGGTCTTTTTCCGGCTGGAGGCCTGTGACTAGTGGTGTACCGCAGGGCTCTGTATTGGGACCTCTGCTGTTTGTGATTTATATAAATGATCTGGAAGAAGGAGTAACTGGGGTGATCAGTAAGTTTGCGGACGACACAAAACTGGCAGGACTTGCAGATAGTGAGGAACATTGTCAGAGGCTACAGAAGGATATAGATAGGCTGGAAATTTGGGCAAGGAAATGGCAGATGGAGTTCAATCCTGATAAATGCGAAGTGATGCATTTTGGTGGGAATAATGTAGGGAGGAGCTACACGATAAATGGAAGAACCATAAAGGGTGTAGAGACGCAGAGGGACCTGGGTGTGCAAGTCCACAGATCTTTGAAGGTGACGTCACAGGTGGAGAAGGTGGTGAAGAAGGCATATGGCATGCTTGCCTTTATAGGACGGGGCATAGAGTATAAAAGTTGGGGTCTGATGTTGCAGATGTATAGAACGTTGGTTCGGCCGCATTTGGAATACTGCGTCCAGTTCTGGTCGCCACACTACCAGAAGGACGTGGAGGCTTTGGAGAGAATACAGAGGAAGTTTACCAGGGATGTTGTCTGGTATGGAGGGGCTTAGTTATGAGGAGAGATTGGGTAAACTGCGGTTGTTCTCCCTGGAAAGATGGAGGATGAGGGGAGACTTAATAGAGGTGTATAAAATTATGAAAGGCATAGATAGGGTGAACGGTGGGAAGCTTTTCCCCGGGTCGGTGGTGACGTTCACGAGGGGTCATAGGTTCAAGGTGAAGGGGGGGAGGTTTAACACAGATATCAGAAGGACATATTTCACACAGAGGGTCGTGGGGGCCTGGAATGTGTTGCCGGGCAAGGTGGTGGAGGCGGACACACTGGGAACGTTTAAGACTTATCTAGACAGCTATATGAACGGAGTGGGAATGGAGGGATACAAAAGAGTGGTCTAGTTTGGACCAGGGAGCGGCGCGGGCTAATTGTTCCTGGTTTCTCGTTTCAAGGCTTCATTCTATGATCATCTTGCTGGTGCCAGTACAGAGTGAGACTGCGGATAGTTGGGAACCTGTCTCGGGGGCAGGGAATTCATATGGTGTTCGTGGAAGTGGAAATGACTAGGGTTGGGAAGCATTTTCCGATCGGGGCCATTGTGATCTCCTGGACTCGTTTCGATTGCCTCAGGGGGTCGGAGAGGAATTTCCCAGATTTTTTTTCCCCATATTGGCCCTGGGGTTTTTCACTCTGGGTTTTCGCCTCTCCCTGGAGATCACATGGTCTGGAATGGGGGGGTGGGGGTAAGTTAATAGGTTGTAATGAACAAAGCATCGTAGCTGTGAGGGACAGCTTGGTGGATAGGATATTGGTATGTAGATAGGCTGGAAAATTGGGCGGGGATCCTGGATTCAGGAATCAATCCTGGACTGGGGAGCGGCGCGGGCTTGGAGGGCCGAAGGGCCTGTTCCTGTGCTGTATTGTTCTTTGTTCTTTGTTCTTTGATTGAGCATTGATGAAAATCCAACAGCTTTATTGTATTTTTTCTGGTACTTGGGCAGGAAATGACCTGGTGAAATTTTAACCTTTAAGGATGGGTGAACGGAATTAAAATTTTGAAATTCTGAAACCCAACCTCAATCCACCTTCAATCCATCCAGTTGATACAATAGTTTCAATGGAGGTTGTTCAAGGCAGGCAAACAATCCTCTTGTAGTTAGGCTAGTAAATTATTTTAAAGAGGCTGTGTGCCTCCATATTATCTTCATTATTAGTTTTTGCCTATGGAGGCTTGTATTCTTGGGGCTTGGAAATCCTGGCAGGCCAAAGGAGATAAGGAGAGCCAGGATCATAAGATAAATGCTCATTTATAATGGTGCTGGGGGGTGGTGAAGCAGGAACAGAAGTAATCCTTCAGCTGCTCCAATTAACCTGTTTTCAGACCTTTATTGGATTCTGTGATGTCCATTCACCAGCCCCCAACCCATGCTCCCCCTTCCAACATGATCTCCGACTCCAAACTCCCCCATGGTATCTGACATCCCAACTCCAAGGTTGTATCCAACTCCCCCATGATCTTTGATTCCCAAATCCCATGTGATCTTCCACTCCCTAAAATCGTCAATGATCGCCAACTGCCCACTGCCTCCTTCCTATGTCTGACATGCCTTAAATTGCACACACTGTACGGGCAATCTTCCACTGACTTGGCATCTATCTGCTCTCCAATGACTTGCCCATCCAGCAAGCAATCAGCCCATTAATCTGCCTGGATGTCATGTGAAATAGCCACTGAAAATTTTTTGAAGATGTGTCATGGTTAATTTCAGCAGAACACCCTGAAAACTCATTATTTTCAAACTTTTTAAAACTGTATTTGAATTTCCATAAGTACCGTGACAGGATTTGAATCTATGTATTGTGGATTATTAAGCAAAGCCTCTGTTCATGTATTACATCAAGGGCTTTATACACAATGGGTTGTCAGAACGTGAATTATTCTTGAAGCAAACTCTATTTTTTAAAGGGGATAATTGCTTGGAAAATAGGAATATTAAACTGTATGGGAACATGCAGGAGGGTAGTATCAGGGTAGGTGGTTCATGTGAAGAAGTCTGAATGGAAACAGAAAATGCTGGAAAAACTTAGCAGGTCTGACAGAATCTGCAGAAAGAGAAATGTTGGCTGGAATTCTAACGGCCTGCCCGCCATGGGAATCGGAGCTGGTGAGAGGTGGAGCATGGGAAGGCCCGTTAATTTCAGGCGGGATTTTACGGTTTTGAAATGAACAAGACCAAAAAATATCACCCGTTGTCTGTTCCTCTGGAGATTTGATTTTATGGAGGTGATTCTCCCATCCTGCTGCGCTGCTTTTTTAGGTTGGGAGACTCTAGTGGGGCTGTTTCGTGGGCTTCCCGCTGGACGCTCGAGCCTCTGTTCGTCTCCCAGCGCCGTATTTCTGGAGGCATCAACTCTGCACCAATTTCTGGCAGAGAGCTGAATAAATTATTCAAATGCTCATCTCAATGTATTTCAAATAGCATTAGCAGGCTGGGATTGAAATCTCTGGGCTCGCTATACTCTTCCCTCCCTCCTCTGGCAAGAGTACTTCATTCCAGCAGGGATTACTATAATTCCCCATTTGCGTGGAGCTGACGGCCGACCCTACAGGAGTGAAGGGGGGGGCAATCAAGGCCCTCGGAGGGTCGGCGGTGGGGGAGAGGTGCCCCCTCAGCATTACCACCTTGACAGTGCCAACCTGGGTATCCTGGCACTGCCCATGGGGCAAAGTGCCAATCTCCAGGAGGCATCTTGGCACTGCCCACAAGGCATAGGGCAGTGTCAAGGGGGTGGGACCTGATGGGGGCCAGGACCTCTGATGGTGCATTTGATGGGGGTGTGGGGTTCCTCTGCCACTCGAGATTGGTGGTGGAGGGTGGGAGGCCAGCAACCGGTCTGGCCATCAGAGTGGGGGGGGCTACCTGCTGGGTGGGTCAGGGCTGTGGGGGGAGGGACGGGAGGGCAGTCGGGACTGCTGGTGCGGGGGGAGGTGGGAGATCGAGGCGGGCCAGGAAGTGGTGGGGGTGGGGGGGGGGGGGGCGAGCGGGGTGGGGGGGAGCGGAGAGGGGGGGGCGGAGGGGGGGGAGCGGGGGGGGTGGGGAGCGGGGGGGGCGTTGGTCGGGACTGGGCCCAGGCATGTTCGGGAGGCCAGCGATTGGGCTATGGGGGGCTGAGAGTGCAGCTGATGCGGGGATTACAGGGCTGGCCAGTGATCGAGCTGGTCAGCAATTGGGAGGCTGGCAGACAGGGGCCACTGCGCATGTGCCGATCTCGGCGTTGACTGATTGGCACTGCCTGCTAATGATCCCACTGGGATTCCGCTCAGTGTAGATGGGGCCAGGGTCCAATCTGGGAAGAGCCCCCTTTCTGTGCTGCTGCTCGCAAACGGTAAAATGTCAGACTGAGCTTCTCAATTCCACAAGGTAGTATTACTGGTACACAAGCTAGAGGATTCCATGTCAAATGGCTCCTACCTCTTCACAGTGCCTTTGATAATGGGTGAGTATCTGCCATCTGGGTTCCAGAGATGGTTAAATGTTCCATCCATTATGACTTGAAAGGAAGGTTACAGGACCCTTTATCCTAGCAGATGAATAGGTTCCGGTTGGCCAGGCCTAGAATCATTAGTGGGAATTTCCAAGGTTATTAAACTCATTATCTTTGCTCCACTCTGGTGGTCATGTTGCCTTTGCTTGGGAAAGTATCGTCTTTACTTGCCACTCCGTCTTAATATTTACACCATTGATTTACAAATAGAATGAAGCATTTTTGCCATCAGTGTCAAACATGTTTTGTTTTATTTGTTAGCCCTAGTCAGTGCTAATAATTGAACTGTATGCTTACACAAGAAGTTGTGATGCTACCATGAAATGAGCAGTCCCAGGTGAAAGGAGGCTGACAAACTTTCCACTAATTAGCACACTCCCTGACATTGCATAAATAACACTGGCACTAAAGGAAGCTGTGTGCTGAAGTGCCCAGGGCTAAATCTATTTGTTCTGCCTAACAACGGAACATTTAACCAAGTGATTTCACAGGCAGACACTGTGTTATTCATTCTAGAAGACTGTGATCTTCTGAGTAATCCTATTAAACAGCACCATTGATAATCCCCCAAACCCTACAGCCATTAATTTATTTATACAGTAACAACATTGCCCCACTACTTGAAACCATAGTTATCAGAGGCACAATTTGTACTTCATGTAAGCTATCTCATTAACTGCAGAAGTCCAGAAATGTCAAATCAATCCCCTGATGAAATGTGAGATATGCTGAAGAAAAAGAATTTCATTTCTCAACCGTTCCATTGCATATTCATCCAAAATGATGAGAATGCATTTTGTTTCAGTGACTACACATTGTTTGGTTTTAGTCCTTTTCTCTGAATATTTGCAATGTTAAGCAACAGACCTACCAAAATTCACCTTTTCATCACTGAAGCTGCCGACTTCTTCAGAGTGGCTCAGTTGACAAAAAAATACTGCTGATTTAGTTGCATTTATCCTGGAGTGAAAGTGTAAAGGAGAAAAAAAAATCTACCATTCTTTGCAGACATTTTATTTTATTGCAGTTAATTACCATTCCTGGAGGAAACTGAATGTGATTAAATTGAAATATATATAAATGAGGAATTAATTGTTTCTCATTTTAAAAATGTAACCTTTTCTAGGTCAAAAATGGTGTTGCTCCATCCTTGTTGCACAGAACTGTGTAATTGACTGTCTCCCCAATTCACATGTAATTGCATACCATGGGAAGGATGTTAGTCCCCATTCACAGATGGAGAATATCTTACCCTTTCTTTCGTGATCCTGCTAACAGTACGGTACTCTTTTTATTCAGTATTTATTATGGGATGGACATTATGTTCCACAATTTCAAATCATAATCACTGCTCTGTCAGACAGCAGGTGGTGGTGATTAATTCTGTTAGTGTATTAACAGATCCTCTACAATAATCTTTTGTTCGCAGATGATTGCACAATGCTCAGCAGCATTCGCAACTCCTCAGGTACAGAAGCAGTCCATGTCCAAATGCAGCAAGGCCTGGACAATATTCAGGCTTGGGTTGATAAGTTGCAAGCAACAGTCACGCCACACAAGTGCCAAGCCATGACCATCTCCAACAGGAGAGAATCTAACCATCTCCCCTGACATTCAGTTATATTACCATCGCTGAATTCCCCCACTACCAATATCCTAGGGATTGCCATTGACCAAAAACTGAACCGGACCAGTCATATAAATATTGTGGCTACAAAAGCAGGTCAGAGGCTGGGAATTCTGCGGTGAGTAGCTCACCTCCTCACACCCCAAAGACTGTCCACCATCTACAAGGCACAATTCAGGAATACTCTACACATGCTTGGACGAGAGCAGGCCCAATAATAGAAGCTTGACACCATTCAGGAAAGAGCAGAATGCTTCATTGGCATCCTATCGACCATCTTCAACATTCACTCCCTCCATTACCAATGCACAGTGACTACAGTGTGTACCATCTACAAGATGCACTGCAGCAACTCACCAAGGCTCCTTCGACAGCACCTTCCAAATCCATGACCTCAACCACTGAGAAAGGCATGGACAACAGATGCAAGGGCGCATCACCATCTGCAAGTTCCCTCCCAGTCACACATCATCGGGACTCAGAATGACATCAATGTTCCTTCACTGTGGCTGGGTCAAAATCCTGGAACTTCCTTTCAAACAGCACTGTGCATGTTCTTGTAAAACAAGGACTGTAGCAGCTCAAGAAGCTAGCACACCACCACCTTTGCAAGGGCATTTAGGAATGGGCAATAAATACTGGTCTAGCCAACAATGCCCACATCCCATGAACTAATAGAAAAAATATACTGACAAATCCAAGATGGCTCATGTACCATTCTGTACCAACATCACAATTGTTCTTTGCATTGCCGTCCTTTCATATTTAACTTCAAAAAATGTAGGCACGGTTCATATGAACTTAATCTCTCACAGGAATCAAACTCCTAGCTCTTCCTCCTATTGTACTTGCAGCCCTCCAACAACATCTCGAGGCTGAATTACCTCTGAGGCTAAACTCCAGACTCTTCTGTCCTTTCTCACTTCATCCATCTCTTGGATTGAGCTCTGTAGACTCAGCTCAAACTATGCTGTATTAACTTACATAATGGCTCAACTACCACAGGGAAAACAAAATGACAGAGAACTGCTGATCACAGCTTTTTGTAATCAATTAAGTAAATCCCACTTCAAACTAACTTATAACTCGAGCACCAAATAAACTTTTAAAAATACTGCTGCTGTTGAGCAGCTGAAGTGAATAAAAAGGAACTCAAAATATATGAAAACATGTGAATTAATATTTCAAATATAAGGTAAAACCATAAATGCTGGAAATACCCAACAAGTCTCTCATGCTGACAAAGGTCATATGGAGAGGGAAAAATGTGATCTTTCATCAGGACCAGCCTGAGGTATTAATTCTGTTTCCCTCTCTCTCCACATATGCTGCCAGACCTGCTGACTATTTCCAACGTTTCTCTTTTTATATCAGATTTGTAGTGCTTTACTTTTGTATTCAAGAGATATTCAACACTTAGAGTTTAGTCACTCCTGGTGAAATTAAGCTCCAAATTCTTCTGCTGTTATGCATTTTATTGAGCTCTTGCAACTGAGTTTTTTTACTTTTTTGTGCTCTCTATTGTGTGGTGAATATTGTAGGTCATTGGACTATTTGGAGGATGGGAATACAGCAGGAAAAGAAGGATTTTTAAACAAAAACTTCACAGAAACTTTACAGTGCAATAGGAGGCCATTTGGCCCATTGAGTCTGCATTGGCTCTCTGAAAGAGCATTCTTCCTAGCCCCACCTCCCTGCCCTATCCTCGTAACCCTGCACATTCTTTCTTTACAGACAGCAATCCAATTCCCTTTTGAATATCTCGATCCACCATGCCTCCACCAAGCTCTCGGGAGGTTTGTTCCAGACTCCAGCCACTCTCTGGGAGAAATATTTTTCCTCATATCACTTGTACACTTCTTGCCAATTATTTTGAATCTGCACCCTCTTGTTCTTGATGTTTCCTTGAGTTGGAGCAATTTATCAGTCTTTACCCTGCCAGTACTGCTCAGGAGCTTGAACACTCTATTAAGTTTCATAACTTTCTTTTCTTCAAGGAAAGCATCCCCAATCTCTCCAATCTCTCCTTGTAGCTGCGGTTCTTTATTCCTAGAATCATGCTTGTGGCTCCCCTCTCTACACTCCAATGCCTTCACATCCTTCCTCAAGGATGCCCAGACCTGGATGCAGTACACCAAATGGGCTTACTTATACTCATTGCTCCATGAAGAAAGTCTAAAATACTTTATTAACTGCTCTCTCAGCATGGCCTGCCATCTTCAGTGTCTTCTGTACACATATACCGAAGTCCTTCTGTTCCTGCACCTCCTTTAGAGCTTCTCCCTTTACACTGTCACTCCATGTTCTTCCTGCCAAAATGAATCACTTCACACTTCTCTACATTGAACTCCATCTGTCACTTGTCTGCCCAATCCACCAACATGTCTGTGTCCCTCTGAAGTTCAAGACCATCCTCAGCACAGATGACAACGTTTCCAATCTTTGTGTCATCTGTCAGTTTTGAAATCATGCCCTGTTCATTTTCGTAGCGTCAGATGAATGAACACCGCAAGACAATCACGAGACAAGAGTGTTCTCTTCCCGTTGGGAAACACTTCAGTGGTCATGGGCATTCGGCCTCTGATCTTCAGGTAAGCGTTCTCCAAGGCGGCCTTCACGACACACGACAATGCAGAGTCGCTGAGCAGAGACTGATAGCCAAGTTCCGCACACATGAGGATGGCCTCAACCGGGATCTTGGGTTCATGTCACACTATCTGTAACCCCCACGACTTGCCTGGGCTTGCAAAATCTCACTAACTGTCCTGGCTGGAGACAATACACATCTCTTTAACCTGTGCCTAACCTTCTCTCCACTCACATTGTCTGTACCTTTAAGACTTGATTACCTGTAAAGACTCACATTCCAGTCATTATTTTGTAAATTGAGTTTGTGTCTTTATATGCCCTGTTTGTGAACAGAACTCTCACTCACCTAACGAAGGAGCAACGCTCCGAAAGCTAGTGGCTTGTGCTACCAAATACACCTGTTGGACTTTAACCTGGTGTTGTGAGACTTCTTACTGTGCTTACCCCAGTCCAGTGCCAGCATCTCCACACCCTGTCACTCAGACAGTTTCTTCTCCAAGTGCCTACTTTCCCTTTTATTCCATGAGCTAGAATTTTGCTCACCAGTCTCTTGTGGGGTGCTGTATCAAATGCCTTTTCAAAATCCATTTACACCACATTGCCCTTATCAACTTTCAGTGTAACCTCCTCAAAAACTTCAGCAAGTTAGTTAAACATGGTTTTCCTCAATGAATCTATGCTGGCTTTCCTTAATTATCTTGCACTTGTCTAAATGAGTATTGATTTAGTCCCAAACTATAGCTTCCAGAAGTTTCCCTACCACTGAAGTCAAACTGACTGCTCAGTAGTTATTGGCTTTATCATAGCATCTCTACAGAGCAGAAAGAGGCCATTCGGCCATCAAATCTGCACCAACTCTCTAAATGAGTATCATACCCAGGCCCTCTCCCCGGCACAATCCCTGTAGCCCTGCACATTCACCATGGCTGATCCATCAAACCTACACATGTTGGGACACTAAGGAGCAATTTAGCATCGCCAATCCACCTAACATGCACATCTTTGGACTTTGGGAGGAAATTGGAGCACCCGGAGGAAACCCATGAAACCCAGATACTGAGAAAATGTGCAAACTCCACACAGTTACCCAAGGCCAGAATTCCCTCCAACCCTTTTTGAACAAGGATGTAACATTTGCAAATCTCCAATCCTCTGGCACCACTTCTGTGCCTAAGGGAGACTGGACGATTACCACTGGTGCCTCTGCAATTTACACTCTGACTTTTCTCTATCTTTGGATTAATATCATCTGGACTAATTTTAAGTAAAGATAGCTTTTCTAACACCTCCTCCTTCTCATTTGTAAATTCTTCTAGTGTATCAATTACCACATCTCTCACTTCAGCCTCTATCTCCAGTGATGTAAGCTTCCTCTTCCTTTGTAAACACAGATGCAAAGTACTTGTTTTACATCTTCACTATTTCTCCTCCTTCCACATGTACGCCCCCCTTTTTATCTCTAATTGTTTATGTCCTCTCCTTGCTATTCTCTTTGTTTATTTCACTTCCCCTCTAGTCCTTCTATATTCAGCTTGATTCTCCATTTTATTTTCTGTTTGACAATCTATTGTATGCGTACTTCTTCATTTTCATTTTCTCTTCTATCTCTCTTGCCATCTTGAGGACTCTGTATTTAGTTTTCCTACCTTTCCCCTTCAAAGGAATATGTGTTGACATTGCCTGCAGTACTTTTTCTTTGAAGGTGGCTCATTGTTCAGCCACCATCTTTTCAGCCAACATTTGATATCAACTCATTTGCATGCCATCAAAATTGGCTTTCTCCCAATTTATCTCTAATCTGGTTTGTTCCTTGTCCTTTTCTATGGCCAACCTAAACCTTAAGGTACAATGCTCACTGTCCCCTAAATGCTCTTCCATTGATATTTGATCTATTTGGGACAAATCATTCCCCAGAATGAGTTCCAAGAGTGGCTGCCCTCTCGATGGACCAGGAACATATTGCTGCAGAAAATTAGCTTGAACACATTCTCACCCCTCTTGTCCCTTTGCACTATTCCTATCCCAATCTGTATTTGGATAATTGAAGTCCCACATTATAATTACTCTGTAACTCCACCTCTCTGTAATTTTTTTGCAGGTTTATTTTTCTATATTCCTTCCACTGGTTGGTGGTCCACTTACTACACCAGTCAATGTCATTGCACCTTTTACATACCATACCTCTAGCCAGAAATATTCTGTCCTTGCATTCTCTGGGACATCCTCTCTCTCCAGAACTGTAATGCCATCTTTAATCAATATTGCAACCCCCACCTATCCTCACCATTTTCTTCCATTCTTGTCTCTTCTAAACACTAAACACCTATTATCCAGGAACATTGGTACCATTCAGTTCTTCCCTTCTTGAGCTGGCAATAATATCATAATTCCATTTGTCAACCTGTGCCTTTAGTTCACCAATCTTATTAATTAAACTCCATGCATTCACATACATGCACATTAACCCTGATTTAGGCTTAACTTAAAATTAATAAGAATGGAATTAAAAGCATGTATGAGATGGTCACTCTGGAAGTTTAGACATGGATGCATCCATGTCCTACAATGTGCCAACATGGTGAGCATGTCCCAATATGGGTTGCATGTAAAGGGATTTTGAAACTGTGCACAAGCTTGCAATTAGGTCAACAACTTCAGCGCAATGAGCAGCTGTGCTGAAGCAGCTGAGCTGCCTGTTTGGAACTGATACTGTCGGCAAGACTATACGGGCTTGCAAATCCCGCCCAAGATCAACTGCAAATCCCGCCTGAGATCAACGGACCTTTCCATATTCCGCCCCTCACCCTCTCCAATTCCCGTGGCAGGCATGGCAATAAAATTCCAGCCTGTGAGTCTCTTTGCCCCTTGTTGTTTTTTGGTACTCTTTCTCTCTTGACGAGTGACCCTCATGCCTCCTGCCTCATAAATGTCTAACAATGCAGTCATTGTGCTCCTGGTATTTCATGAAAGATGAGTGCCAGGAAACTATGCGCAGAGGCCAAAAGAGAAAATGCTGGAGAATCTCAGCAGGTCTGGTAGCATCTGTAAGGAGAGAAAAGAGCTGACATTTCGAGTCCAGAGTCAAAACTTTGACAAAGGGTCATCTAGACTGGAAACGTCAACTATTTTCTCTCCTTACTGATGCTGCCAGACCTGCTGAGATTTTCCAGCATTTTCTCTTTTGGTTTCAGATTCCAGCATCCGCAGTAATTTGCTTTTAACTATGCGCAGAGATTGACTCAATTATCTCGATCAACTTCAACTCATTTATGCCCAGACACACAGGCCATATTATGGATCCCAAGAGAACTCTTCCAATTGGCTCTTCACAAAAGATACACTGCAAAGATTATGAAGATTGGTTATTTACTTCCATACTTTGTACATGGAACATTCCTTCCTCTACCTCCATGCGCCAGTCATAGAAACATAGGAACTAAGAGCAGCAGTAGGCAAATTCAGCCCTTGAGCCTGCTCCGCCATTCAATCTGGCCATGACTAATTTCTCCCTTGTCTCAAATCCACCTCCCAACCTGTTCCCCATATCCCTCTTTCCCTTTTTTTATTAGATACATGTCAATCAACCTCTTGAAAACATTCAACAATTCAGACTCCACTGCATTATGGGGCAGCAAGTTCCACAAATTCACCGCCCTCTGCAAGAAGTACTTCCTCCTCATCTCAGTTTCAAATCTACTGCCTCTCAGCCGAAACTGTGACCTCTTGTTCTAGATTGCCCAATTAGAGGAAACATTTGGTCTACATTTACTTTATCAATACCTTTTAAAATTTTATGTATCTCGATCAGATCCCCTCTCATGCTTCTAAACTCTATCTAAACTTTTTTGAAAATTTAGCTGGTACCAACTTTATAACAAAATGCACTTCCTGGCACTAAAGTTTCAAGGGACTATTGGAAGATGAACAATACTTGTTTGAATAAACAATCACCTATGGCAATTTTAATCATGTTTCTATAACTGATTAATTTAACTTGATTGATAATAATCTTAATTGACTGTAGCTGTGCTTGGTGGTCAATTAGTTGAGGACTCATTACACAACAACTATCCATCAAGCAACCCATTCTCTTATAACCTAGATGTCAGGAGCTAATTATTTTTAAGGCAACTTGACAATCTACGTTTACTTCAGGCAAATCCCAGTTTAAAAACCTTGTGGAAAGATAGTATTGCACAAAAGTCATTTTTGTCCACTGTTGTAGCAATTAACAATAGCTGGCAGGTACAGCAGCTTTCACTGCAATGTTAATCCTGTCTGCTGAAGTCTGCTTTGTATGCTTCATTATACTGTGACATTTCCAGGCTGCCGTTAGATATGTAAATGAACATATGGATACCGACTTTTAAGTGAGCAAAATTTTAATTTCAAAACAAATTTTGAAAGGTGATGAGAACTAATATTTTATGTTTTATGGGATTTGAAATGTGAGTTGTTGCTTGCAACCAAATTGCAGCAAAAATACCAAATGTATTTCGCAATGCAAAATGATGCCAATTGTGCAAGTTATATTTTCACTTTTTGAATATAAAGCTGGATACGCTTTTAAGGACTAAAATCAAAATAGCAGGAGTGTGTAATTCAGTGAGTATTTTGAGCAGTGCAAAACTGTTAGCAGAAATGAAAGAGAACTGGCTAATTTTGTTCAAGTCTGGCAACCGCCAGGCAATCGCCATCTCCAATAAGAGAGAGTCAGACCACCTCCCTATGACAGTATCATCATTGATTCCCCAATGATCACCTTCTGGGGCCACCATTTACCAGATATTTAACTGCACCAGTTAAATACATAGTGTGGATACAAGAACTGGTCACAGGCTTGGTATTTTGCAACTCCTGACTAAGCTCCTGTCTCATCAAAGATTCTCCACTATCCGTAAGTCACAAGTCATCAGTGTGACGAAATGCTGTTCTCTTTCCTGGATTAATGCAGCTCCAAGAAGCTGAACACTATCCAAAACAATGCAATCCATTTGACCTGCATCTCTCCACTGTCTGTACACTGTGGCTGCACTGTTTACTTTCAGCAAGATACGCTGCAGGAACTTGTCACGTTTTCTTCAATAGCATCTCCCAAGCTCAGAACATCTGCCACTAAGAAGGACAAAAGTGGCAGACATGTGTGAGTACCATCACCTGCAAGTTCCTCACCAAGTGACTTGGAAATAAATCAATGTTCCCTCATCATCATTGGATCCGAATCCTAGGACTTCATATCTAACATCACTGTGGCGATATAAAAAACAGTACAGCACAGGAAACAGGCCCTTTGGCCCTCCAAGCCTGTGCCGCTCATTGGTCCAACTAGACCATTCGTTTGTATCCCTCCATTCCCAGACTGCTCATGTGACTATCCAAACTATTACACAATTCTGGCTTGGATCATTTGCAGTTTTCACATTCTCCTCGTGTCTGCGTGGGTTTCCTCTGGGTGCTCTGGTTTCCTCCCACGTTCTAAAGATGTGTGGGTTAGGTTGATTGGCCATGCTAAATTGCCCTTTAGTGTCTCGGGATACAAAGGTTAGCGGGATTAGCGGGGTAAATATGTGGGGTTACGGGGATTGGGCCTGGGTGAGATTGTTGTCGGTGCAGACTCGGTGAGTCCTTCTGCGCTGTAGTGTTTCTATGATTCTATGATTCAATTTTAATTATGGACAAACAGTGTGGACTTTGTCAGTGATCGCAACATCCAATGAAGCATAAATGAAGTTGTTGAAAAAAAAATCACTGAATAGTGATTTCCTTCCCGCTTAATCACAGACTGAAATTCATAATTGAAACTTGTATATTTGGAACACTTTTGCAGACATTTGCTGCACTGTGCACATAGTTTGATACTCATTCATTGTATTGAAATACTGTTTTGGTTTTCATGAGACTTTTGATATCTTGCGTATATATAATTGAGTTATGTACACTACAAGACAGGTGGCCATGAGCACCAAGGAATGAAAATTGAGAGCCGAAAGAAGTTAAATGAATTGTTTCACTGATGCTTGTGTACAAAAGAGTTTGATGGATTGAGCTTTCTTGAGCTATCTTTTCTTAAAGACACTTCATCTGGATTGTGGAAAGTATTATTAACAGTCCTGGTTCTCTGGATTACATTACATTGTTGTAATTATGCAACACACCTTCACTTCAAAATAAAATACTTAATGAGTTGTGATATAATTCAGTGTGCTATGTTTATAAATTGGCAACTCACCAAGGTATTACTGAATGACAACATAGCTTCTAGTCAAACAGTTGTGTGTATTATTGAGCAACATCAACAGAAACAAAAATGTGCAAGTTCTAAATAATGTACAATGCAATCTTTATAGTGTACTTGAATTCTAAAGTCCCTTGCCTTAATTGATAATGTTATTATGGTGCTGGGGATGGGGGGGGGGGGGGGGGGGGGGTGGGGGGACAGCTCGAGTCCTTACACAGTGCATTAATGCAATAAACTTGGAACTTGGGTCAATAGATTGCACCATAATCATAGAATCCTACAGTGCAGAAGGAGGCCATTCGGCCCATCGAATCTGCACTGACCACAATCCCACCCAGGCCCAATCCTCATTACCCCATGCATTTTCCCTAGCTAGTCCCCCTAATACTAAGGGGCAATTTAGCATGGCCAGTTGATCTAATCCACACACCTTTTGGACTGTGGGAGGAAGCCAGAGCACCCGGAGGAAACCCGCGCAGATACAGGGAAAACATGCACACTTCATATAGACAGTGACCCAAGCCAGAAATCGAACACCTGGCGCTGTGAGGCAGCAGTGCTAACCACTGTGCCCCCATGCTGCCCATACATAAAGTATGCAGGGATTCTACATTCTTCTGTAATTGTACCTCCATCTATGATCAAAAACCCTTTCATTGAAGCTCCTAGTGGGAGTATAAGACTAGTAAATTTACCCTAATATGTAAGGACACATTATAAACTGGCATATCTACAGGTACTGTCCTGTTCCTTTTCATAGAAATCATAGAAACCCTACAGTGCAGAAGGAGGCCATTCGGCCCACCGAGTCTGCACCGACCACAATCCCACCCAGGCCCTACCTCCACATATTTATCCGCTAATTCCTCTAACCTACACATCCCAGGACTCTAAGGGGCAATTTTTAACCTGGCCAATCAACCTAACCCACACATCTTTGGACTGTGGGAGGAAACCGGAGCACCCGGAGGAAACCCACGCAGACACGAGGAGAATGTGCAAACTCCACACAGACAGTGACCCGAGCCGGGAATCGAACCCGGGACCCTGGAGCTGTGAAGCAGCAGTGCTAACCACTGTGCTACCGTATTCATTTATTCAGTTATGAACATACACTCATGTAAAATTGAAGGACAGTAAATGACCAGCTGGTCCGTCAAACCTGCCCCACACTCAAGATAACCTGAGCATCATAATGAAACACTTCCCCTTTCCCCACCATAGCCAGGTGATCTACTGGAACAAGCAAAAAAAAAGAAAATCAACAATGTCCAGCAAGAGAAATAAATATTCTTCTGCATGTTGCACTCCATCTCACTCAGGTGATCAAAACCAGTCCAGGAAATCAGATGGATCAAATGTTATCTATAGTTGATGTAACTCAGCAACTTTATTTTGTTTCTGCAATTTTACCATATGCTGTTGTAACTTTTCAGTTTTGGAAATATGATTTTTCAACTTTCAATTGAGTGGTAAGTTTGCAATTTGATTTGAGGCAGAGAAAACTGCTTAAAAATGCAAGGCCACATCCCAAGGTGAAGGCGAGAAAGAAACGAATCACTGTCAGTGTTAAAAGGGAGACATTTCCTAAACTCCAGACATCCATCAAAACTCGTAACTGTCCAAGGATGAGACATTAAAAATGCAAAGTACTGGATATTGAAATAATGGGAGCCACAGACAGATACACCCAAAACCTCTTGGAACTTCACAATAGATGAAGTATTTCAAATCGAAGCTGCCCAGCCACTGGGAAAGATTAAAAATGACATGGGTGGTGTTAGGAAAGCCATGAACAGAGGAAACCACTTGAAGACTGCTTTCTCTTATTTGGGTGTCATCCAGTTCAAGAAACCAACTCTACCACCAACCTACCAGCCAACTGAGACCTCATAATGGTTGCAACATCTTCTCCATCTTTTATTTATTAGTCACATTAACAGTGCAATGAAGTTACTATGAAAATCCCCTAGTCGCCACACTCCAGCACCTGTTTGGGTACACTAAGGGAGAATTTAGCATGGCCAATGCACCTAACCAGCACATGGTTCAGACTGTGGGAGGAAACCAGAGCACCCGGAGGATACCCATGCAGACACGGGGAGAACGTGCAGATTCCGCAGACAGTGACCCAAGCTGGGAATCGAACCTGGGTCCCTGACGCTGTGAGGCAGCAGTGCTAACCACTGTGCCACCATGCTGCCACAATCTGACTGTATCAGCCACAGCATTTTAAATCTATGCCTTAAGGACGTACGTGTGTGTGTGTGTGTGTGTGTGTGCTCATAAATTAAACTATTATGCACATAATTATCACCACTGTTGGGGAAGGCAAACCTTTCTACTTTATAATGTAAACAAACTGATTTTTTTTGTAAAATATTTAAAACTCTGAAAACAAACCTAATTGGAGGGAAATATTCTTTAAACATTTATTGAATTTCTGATGGAGCAACACCTGGAAAATGACAGCAGATATTCTGTGAACAAAATGAGTGAGTTGGCTTTCTGAAATGAGATTTAAGTCTGACAGTAATGGCTTTATAAAAGGAGTATGACACGACACATTAGCCTAGATTTTCCATGCTGAGTGAAGTTTAGATCTGAATTGTTACTGGCAGACTTTTAGGCATACCCAGATATAAGTGCATTGTTTTCAACACAATTCCCAAAGTAGCTCATTAGCAAGCTATAACTTCAGATTTGGATGAGTGTAGGGAGCATATTGTTAATTGTATATTAATTACATGTGAGTAGTGGACATTTTTACTGGGGATTCACTTGTGCTTCCATAATTGGAACAGACTGAAACTGCGATGGCTGTGTTACAAGTTGCATGCTTAAATGTACACCTCCATCAATGAAAATTTTGTCAAGGTTTGAAAAAATTGGCTCCACCTTCACCACTGGGAGGATGGTTGCCGAAGGCGAAAGCAGGAAAATAAGAAAAAAATTTGGACTCAAAACTAAAATCCTACTGACAATTGTGGAAAATGTTCGAAAGCAAGAGTAAATTGTCATGGTATGATTACCCTCCAATATTCTCTGTGCCAGGACCACACGACCAGTGGAAGAATGAGATGTATATGTGGATGTGTGTTACCTCACTTCCAAACAGAACAGTATGGACTTGGCATTGTCACTTCCTGACAGAAATAAAGTATTCCGTGCAATAGATGCCTGACAATTGGGTAGTGATCAATGTTTGGACCTCCTGTTGAAGTTCTTTAATGAAATCTGCAAGAAAGGTGGAAGAGTACCTTTGAGAGCAATAGTCTTCTGCAGCACCTGACAATGGCATCTATACAGGTCAGCATTGCAACAGACTAATCCATATGGCCTCAGCATTGGAACAACTGGCAAACAAAACAGCATCAGCAGCCAGGGCAACTGGACAGGCACTAGCCGAGGTCTCGGCTGAGCTGGTGGCTGTCCGGACCATGTCATTACAGAATCGACTGGCTTTGGATTACCTGTTGGCTTCGCAGGGAGGGACGTGTGCCATTGTGGGTCAGGAGTGCTGTACTTATATCCCAGATTCCTCCGAAAATATTACTCGCCTGTCCGATCATATCAAGAACCACGCTGATCAAATCCAAGAGATTGGCAGTGAATTTCACGATTATGATCCACCAGGGTGGTTGGGATGGCTAAATCACGGATTGTTTAATTGGATTTTTAAGGTCTTCCTCCTCCTATTCCTACTTCTACTAGGGATAGGATTACTTGGTTGCTTGTGTAAATACATTATTAATTGTTTTACCGATGTACCCATTTAATTAGTTGTCATGATATGACAAAAGGAGGGAATGTAGAATTGTATTAATTCTGCAGTAGTATAAGGAGATGAATGTATTAATTCTGCAGTAGTATAAGGAGACAAATGAGCAACTAGATGAAGCATTATAGCATGATGGGAAAAATAGTCAACTAAGTGGTACATTGTGAAAAAAACTAAGGTAACTAATTCAGGAAGCCAGACCCCTGTTGGACCTGGTACTACAGTCTCCAAGAAGCCTGGGAGACGCTTGATCTCTGTTAGATCTTCCAAGAAGCTTGACCCCTGTGGAATCTGATAAATCTGACTCCACTTAACTTAAGGAATGAGTAAGGCCCGAGGAGATCTGGCTATGCCTAACCCCCGTAAATATTGATAAAAGTGCCCCCTCATTACCTCTGGCTGGATGAATCAAGCAAGATAAGGTCAGGGATGAAAAGAGTCACATACTCTTTCTGCAGTATCAAAGAACAAAATAATGGTGTGAGCAATGTTACACAGGGTCCGAAGGGATTAACTGAGTGTACCTTAATGTACCACAATTTATGACACTGCCTATGTTTGTACTGTTAAGTGAATTCCTGACTAAGATCTGGTGATGAAAATTGATAAGGTTTTTGTATAAGTATTGGACTGATTTCTGATGAAATGGGCAGACTTAGGAAGGAACTAACAGTTGCACCAACTGCTCTCTGACTATAAGTCTGTGCCAATACGGCACGCAGTAATTTTGTTAATTAATAAGGACTTGTTGTTTTGTCAGTATAAGTTTGTTGAGTCTCTCTTCCACAGTCAGAAGCAGAAAAGTTTCAACTTCAACACAAGGAGGAAGAATCAAATTTCAAGCCATGGCTAACCATTGCTGACACTGAGGTTATATGTCAGCTTGATGTTCTATTATACCAACAGGTTACCTGACAGCAGGTAGCAAAGCTCAAAATTTACCTCTCTGCTGGCCATCTGCAATTACTGATTGGGTGTATTAGAACCTGCAGAACTGGTTGGCATCATTGTAGAGTGGCCCATGAACATATATTAACTCAGTAGAATAGCAAAATACTGTGATCGTCAGAAATCGAAGATAAAAAAACAGAAATTGCTGAAAATACTGAGCAGATTAGGTAGTATCAAGAATGAGTAATGACATATAAGGTGAAAAATAAATATAATATCTGTTTGAAAAGTCTGAATGCCAGTGAGAAAGTGATGAAGCAAAGTCCTTGTAAAATTACTGAAGTAAATTTGGCATAACGTTGCTGCCACTTAACAACTCTGGGTGCCCATTTCATTTGGACATGTTTCACTTTGCATATCTTGCACATCAGAATAATGGAAAATTGTGGGGGTAACATCAGCGGAGGTTGTTTAGCAGGCTCCCTACTGGGTGCCACGGCCTTCGCGCATTTCCAGGGCTAAGATTTTTTGAGTCATAAGCTCCATGCTGGAAATCGGCGCAGAGCTGATTACAATATTTAAATTCCGATTAGCAGCCCAGGACTGAAGTTTCCGGGCCGCTAGCACCCCCCCCCCCCCCCCCCCCCCCCCCCCGGGGGCAGCCTGACCCCTCTGGAGTGAAGTGAGGCCATGGATGCCCCCCCAGGATGTTGGGGGTAAGGGGGGTGCACCCTGGGCATTGCCAGTCTGGAGCGCTGGGGTGGGGGATGTCAGGAACGTTGGGGCTGGCGGGGGTGAGATGAGGCCATCAGGGCTGGCCAAGCTGGAGGGGGACATTGTGGCTGGTCGAGAGATGTCTGGGAGGCCAGCGATCGAGGGGTTGCGGGGTCGAAGGGGCAGCAATGCAAGGACACTGGGCTAGCCAGCGATCGGGAGGCTGGCAGTGTGGAGCCAATGTGTATATGCTGATCTCGGTGCTGACAGATCAGCGCATGCACAGTGGCCCACTCAACACTATGCTGCCAGCCTCTATAGGAGAAATAGGCCCACCCCCTTATTTTCAGAGTGAATCCATTTGGGGCACTCTGCAGTGCTCAGAGTGTCGGAGATTCATTCTGAAAATGCCACTGGAAAATCGACTTGAGTTATTCCAGTTTTTACGCAAATTCGGCATTTAGAATTTTTTGGGAGAATCCCGGCCTGTGTGTGTGGCAAACATAATCTGATTATTATCTTAATGAAGCATCCACCTGTTGGATGCATATCTAGTCGTGCTAAATTGTAAATGGAGAAATCATTTTTTGAAGTTGAGATCATATTTGGAGTTCGGTGTTCCATATAGCAGCATAGACACCGAGTTATTCCATGCTGTTCAAAAAAGGACTACATGACTTAACCTAGAACTTTGGAGGATCAATTTATGAAGAAAAATTAGGCTGGAATTTTACCGCCCTGCCCACCACGGGAATTGGAGCGGGCGAGGGGCAGACAATGGAAAGGTCCGTCGACTTCGGGACTTTACAGTTTCATTGACTATAGACTATGCAGGAACTTTATGCTCTTGACAAGATGACAAGGAGGGACTAGATAAAAGTCTTTACAATTCTCACCGACTTGAAGAAATTTGATCCAGTAAAGTTCTTGGCCCGAACTCTACCACCTTGCCTGCCCTGGAATTAGCGCGGGCGAGGGTCCGCCAGCAGAAATCTCTGTGGCCTCGGGCGGGATCTTAGAGTCTCGCCCGAGCAAGGCTGTAAAATCCCGCCGCTTAAGTCAGATACAAGTCTATGGCGCAATGTGTTTGTGTGCCAGTAATTTACTCCAGTTACTTCTGTGCCATATTCTAAGACAAATCTAGAAGGTCTGCGTCATTTTCAATGCAATGTCCATGCAGGCATATTTCAATACATGTACACCATGCATAATTTAACAGCACACTGGCACGCATCATTTTTAACAAACTCCTGCTGCCTTGCTTATAAGCAGTAATGATTAGAAAAAAGTTTGAGAATGACTTTTGTTCAAACTTGACTGGTGCATACATATTTGTTCACATATGTATACGTATCAGCAAGCTTTATGTTTGTGTTGTTTTATGTAGTATCTTTGATAGAGAGGTACATCGTTAGTTTCATACTGCTCTTTGGGGTATATCAGCTTCATGTGATGACATGTCAGCCCAAGACTACAGTTTAAACAGTGAGTGACATTGAAAATAGATGCACAGCAGCACTTCCAAACCCTCTGCCTTGTCATTATCCTCTAAATGAAGCTGGGTGAGCCACGTTAGGCTATCCCTAGGCAAGTCCTTGCAGAATCTGCCACTGTGCATCCATCAAACAGACCGGGAAAAAGAAAGATATGACAGCTATAGACAAGCGTGGGAAGTAAAGAAAATGAGCATGTGCTAAAAAAGAATAAAATATATGAAACCTATTCAGGCAATTACCCTTTCTCAGTGCTTTCCTGCACTATGTCACTGTTTAGTTTAATCACAACGATATAACTGTGCAGCGGGAATCAGTGAATCATTAGAATGCTGCTTCATATTGAATTTTTTAAATGTTTATCAGAAAAAAGTACACTTTGTTAATGAAATGTAGTTTTGATTGTATTTGGTTCAGTCAAATATTATCATCAACAAGGACAGGGGAAGAGGATCTCTACCCTAACTGTACAGCAAAGAAAATTAGATTCAAAGCATTATCCATTTTCCAATGGTAGCTAATCCAATCTAACCATAGGCTGGATAAT
The DNA here is from genome assembly GCF_964213995.1 of Mustelus asterias. NCBI lineage: Eukaryota > Metazoa > Chordata > Chondrichthyes > Carcharhiniformes > Triakidae > Mustelus > Mustelus asterias. The sequence goes on from NC_135817.1 coordinate 41,999,526, forward strand.
GTTAGCTGTTAACCCCTGGTATACTGATCTCCACTGCATTCAATTTTTAAAAATTCATTCATGGGATGTGGACATTGCTGTTTGAGCCAGCGTTTATTGCCTATCCCTGAGGGCATTTAAGAGCCAACCACATTGCTGTGGATCTGGAATCACATGTAGGCCAGACCAGGTAAGGACGGCAGATTTCTTTCCCTCAAGGACATTCATGAACCAGATGGGTTTTTATGACAATTTGACAGTGGTTTCATGGTCATCATTAGACTTAATTCCAGATTTTTAATGAATTCAAATTTCACTATCTGTCATGGTGGGATTCGAACCTGGGTCCCCAGAGCATTACTCTGGGTCTCTGGATTACTAGTCCAATGACAATACCACCATATCATTGCCTCCCCGTTTTTAAAAGTAAGTTTAACGATGCTGTCAAAATTAATATTTTTATGTCTGGGGATAGGATGAAATAAGTATTATTTCTTTGACCTGAGCCCTGGCAAATTAATGGCAACCTTAAAGAAGGAATAATATGCACACCCCAAAACTTACATTAGTTGTAGTTCTAAATTGGTCATATGATATGTTGTCACAAAATTTAAATGACAGTGAACTAACTAAAAAATAAATGATAGGAAAAACAAAGTCATAATATGGTGGTTGAGCTTTCAATGGATTAAATTAAATTCAATGGATCAGCATTAGAACAATTATAGCTTTTTTTACCTGGCTTTAAGTAGGAGCATAAGCCAAGGTTTTGAGACAGGAAATGTCTTATGATACAATACTGCAGTACATACTACTGCGATATTGATACTTCCACAGCCTCAATGTGACGTATGGGAGTTGGAGGATGAGGAAATCCCTTATTTCAATCATCCTGTTGAGAAACTTAATGCTAGGCGTGTGGATGGGACAGATTTTGTAAGGAACATCCAGGAGGGCTTCTTGAAACAGTATGTAGATAGTCCAATTAGGGATGGGGCCATACTGGACCTGGTATTGGGGAATGAGCCCAGGTGGTTGACGTTTCAGTAGGGGAGCAGTTCGGAAACAGTGACCACAATTCAGTAAGCTTTAAGTTACTGATGGATAAAGAAAAGTATAGTCCTCAAGTTTAGGTGCTAAACTGGGGGGAGGCTAATTACAAGAATACTAGACAGGAACTGAAGAATGTAGATTAGGGGCAGATGTTTGAGGGCAAATCAATATCTGGCATGTGGAAGGCTTTCAAGTGTAAGTTAATCGGGATTCAGGACTGGCACATTCCCGTAAGGATGAAGGATAAGTATGGCAAGTTTTGGGAATCTTGGATAATGAGAGATATTGTGAGCCAAGTCAAAGAGAAAAAGGAAGCATTTGTCAAGGCTAGGAGGCTGGGAACACACGAAGCAAGTGTGGAATGCAAGGAAAGTAGAAAGAAACTTAAGCAAGGAGTAAGAAGGGCTAAAAGGGGTCACAAAAAATCATTGGCCAGCAGGATTAAGGAAAGTCCCAAGGATTTTTATACACATATTAAGAGCAAGAGGGTAGCCAGGGCGAGGGTTGGCCCACTGCAGGACAGGAGAGGGAATCTATGCGTGGAGCCACAGGAAATGGGCGAGGTATTAAATGAGTACTTTGCAGTGTAGATAGTTTGAGTCATGTTGAGATCAAAAAGGAGGAGGTATTGGGGTTCTTGAGAAATATTAAGGTAGACAAGTCCCCAGGACCTGATGGGATATACCCCAGAATACTGAGAGAGGCAAGGGAGGAAATTGCTGGGGCCTTGAGAGAAATCTTTGTATCCTCACTGGCTACAGGGGAGGTCATGATGTGGAGGTGCCGGCGTTGGACTGGGGTGAACACAGTAAGAGTTTTAACAACACCAGGTTAAAGTCCAACAGGTTTATTTGGTAGCAAACACCATTAGCTTTCGGAGCGCTGCTCCTTCGTCAGATGGAGTGGAAATGTGCTCTCAAACAGGGCACAGAGACATAGAACATAGAACGGTACAGCACAGAACAGGCCCTTCAGCCCACAATGTTGTGCCGAGCTTTATCTGAAACCAAGATCAAGCTATCCCACTCCCTATCATCCTGGTGTGCTCCATGTGCCTATCCAATAACCGCTTAAATGTTCCTAAAGTGTCTGACTCCACTATCACTGCAGGCAGTCCATTCCACACCCCAACCACTCTCTGCGTAAAGAACCTACCTCTGATGTCCTTCCTATATCTCCCACCATGAACCCTATAGTTATGCCCCCTTGTAATAGCTCCATCCACCCGAGGAAATAGTCTTTGAACGTTCACTCTAATAATCAAAAATCAAGTTACAGAATACTGATTAGAATGCGAATCCCTGGGGATCAAGTTACAGAATACTGATTAGAATACGAATCCCTAGGGATTCGCATTCTAATCAGTATTCTGTAACTTGATTTTTGTCTCTGTGCCCTGTTTGAGAGCACATTTCCACTCCATCTGACGAAGGAGCAGCACTCCGAAAGCTAATGGTGTTTGCTACCAAATAAACCTGTTGGACTTTAACCTGGTGTTGTTAAAACTCTTACAGGGGAGGTCCCAGAGGATTGGAGAATAGCCAATGTTGTTCCTTTGTTTAAGAAAAGTAGCAAGAATAATCCAGGTAATTACAGGCCGGTGAGCCTTATGTCAGTGGTATGGAAATTATTGGAGAGGATTCTTCGAGACAGGATTTATTCCCATTTGGAAATAAGTGGATGTATTAGTGAGAGGCAACATGGTTTTATGAAGGGGAGGTCATGTCTCACTAACTTGATTGAGTTTTTCGAGGAAATGACGAAGATGATTGATGAGGGTAAGGCAGTGGATGTTGTCTACATTGACTTCAGTAAGGCCTTTGACAAGGTCCCTCATGGCAGACTGATACAGAAGGTGAAGTCGCACGGGATCAGAGGTGAGCTGGCAAGGTGGATACAGAACTCGCTCGTTCATAGAAGACAGAGGGTAACAGTGGAAGGGTGCATTTCTGAATGGAGGGCTGTGACAAGTAGTGTTCCTCAGGGATCAGTGTTGGGACCTTTGCTGTTTGTAATATATATAAATGATTTTAAGGAAAATGTAACTGGTTTGATTAGTAAGTTTGCGGCTGACACAAAGGTTGATGGATTTTCGGATAGCGATGAGGACCATCAGAGGATACAGCAGGATATAGATCGATTGGAAGTTTGGGCGGAGAGATAGCAGATGGAGTTTAATCCGGACAAATGTGAGGTAATGCATTTTGGAAGGTCTAATACAGATGGGAAATATACAGTAAATGGCAGAACCCTTAAGAGTATTGATCGGCAGAGGGATCTGGGTGTACAGGTGCACAGGTCACTGAAAGTGGCAATGCAGGTGGAGAAGGTAGTCAAGAAGGCATGTGGCATGCTTCATCGGCTGGGGCATTGAGTTTAAAAATTGGCAAGTCATGTTGCAGCTTGAGAGAACCTAAGTTAGGCCGCACTTGGAATATAGTGTTTAATTCTGGTCAATACATTACCAGAAAGATGTGGAGGCTTTGGAGAGGGTACAGAAAAGATTTACCAGGATGTTGCCTGGTATGGAGGGCATTAGCTCTGAGGAGAGGTTGGAGAAACTTGGTTTGTTCTCACTGGAATGACGGAGGTTGAGGGGCGACCTGATAAAAGTCTACAAGATTATGAGGGGCATGGACAGAATGGATAGTCAGAAGCTTTTTCCCAGGGTGGAAGAGTCAATTACTTGGAGGCATAGGTTTAAGGTGCGAGGGGCAAAGTTCAAAGGAGATGTACCAGGGAAGTTTTTCACCCAGAGGGTGGTGGGTGCCTGGAACTCGCTGCTGGGGGAAGTAATGGAAGCAGACATGATAGTGAGTTTTAAGGGGCATCTGGACAAATACATGAATAGGATGGGAATAGGGGGATATGGTCCCCGGAATGGTAGGGTGTTTTAGTTTAATCGGGCAGCATGGTCGGTGTAGGCTTGGAGGACCAAAGGGCCTGTTCCTGTGCTGTAATTTTCCTTGTTCTTTGAAACAAAGAAAAACGAAGGAGTGATTAACACAGGCATGTAAAATGCAGAGGAAAGTATAATTATTTAATTTATGCATTTATATCATACACAAAAATGAAATTTCTTTAAGAGACAGAAGAGATGGGGGAAATGATATCTATGGATATTATTTGTATCAAGGCAGTTGGCACAAGAGATTGTCAGCTAAAGCTGAAGTTCAAGGAATTGAAGGCAAATTATTAATCTGGAAAACTGGAGCTAATGTCAAAGGTCAGCCCTGACCTGATTAATTGGCAAAACAGACATGAGGGTCTATATAGCTTACTCCTGCTGCTATTTCTTATGTTCTTATGATGTATCACATTTGTAAAGCCATCCAAGTAACCCCATTCACTTGCTTTTTCCCCATTATCCCATGATTTTATTCCTTCAATGTATTTATCTATTTTGAATGTTACTATAAATCTGTTTCCACCACTCTTTTAGGCAGTGTATTCCAGATCGCAACTACTTGCTCTCTAAAAATAAAAGTTTCCTCGTGTATCATTCGGTTCTTTCACCAAGCACCTTAAATCCATATCTCCAAGTTAATGACCTTCCAAATGGAAGTGGTTTATCCTATCAAAACCATTCATGATTTTGAACACCTGTCAAATCTCCTTTTAATTTTCCCTGCTCTTAGAAGAATAATGCCGGCTTCTTTCCACACCTCTCCAGGCAACTGAATTCTCACTCCTGGTATTCTAGTAAATCCCTTTTGCACTCTCTCCAAGACCTAGACATCTTTCTGAAAGTGCGTTGCCTAGAACTGAGCACTATAGGCCAGTTAAAGAGAAGCTTGAGTTTTATTGTTTGGTCTCTCCAGGTACAAGCAATACCACAGGAGAGAGATATGCTCAAGGTTAGGAAGCTAATGGAATCTTTTATATCTGCACTCATGCGTAAGATAGGTAACAGTAAGTCAGCAGCCGGTTGAACACCTCTCCTGATTTTTGTTTTCATTTACTTCATTGCATATGAAAACATATGTTGAGAAAATACATGAGAAAAATGTCTGAAAGGAAGAAAGAGAAAAAGCATGAAACATAAAGAACGGAATTGAAATAGAATGGACAGAAATACAAAAACAGAAGGGACAAGAAATCTGGAGTCAAAGAAACGCAATTTTGACTTTGGAAATGGTATCAACACATGCATATCAAATGTAGAGGAAAGTATAATTATTACAATCTTATTTTAGTTTCACATGCAAAAATAAAACTTCTTTAAGAGACAGGGGACTATCTATGGATTTTATTTGTATGGACCTCCAGAAAGCATTTGATAAGGACCGTCGTAAGACTTTCAATTCAGCCACTCAATATTCATCTCTCCCAATTCTTAGTTCAATTTGAGAAATATATAAGAGGTGGAAAATTGCTATCACCCATATGATTTATCCCAAGTCAACATTACCCGGAGATTTATTCATAGGAAGGGTTATTTAACATAGTTTTGACTATGAGCAACACTATGGGAGATAGCTCGCATTTTATTCAACGTTTTGCATCTTATTTTTGCTTTCTAAATCACAAAATTGAGTTTCCTTGTGTAAGCAAAGGAAGGATAGACTTGGGGACGGGAGAGAAATTGTGAAAGCTCCTTTCACAAAGTCGCTATCAATGACACAAATGGTTGCACATTAATTCCTGGCTTCCTTTATTAATGTTTGACTAGTAGTCTGTTATAAATGTATGAAAAGGTCTAATGTGTCTTATTGAATTCTGTGCTTTTCAAGGTCACTAAAATTAATTCTGTTTAACCCCAGTTACACTTTTATTAGAAGAGGCAAAGTATGCAGTTTTATTGCTAAATTGAAAAATGATAGAACCATGAAAAAATGCATTGGAGAAAGTGCTTTGGGAGGCTGCATCAAAATTCATTTGGCGAGGTAGCCAAAATCAGTGTCTTAAATCAGATTCTGAGGTGCATTATTCATCACTGCATGGTGCATGCTTCATTATTTGTTATTGCATAGTGCCTTGAAGCAGCTTGTATCCATTTATAAAATGACAGCTTTTCACAAGCCGTATTTTGGAGGCTGTGTGCTAAAAATGCATAGTCCCTGTGCCAACCCGGTTGAAAATAAACAACCGATTTGTAATGTTGCATATTGAAAAATGCCAAATTATTCTACATTTCAGCTGATATATATTTTCAAAGTTGAGAAATTCTGGATGTTTAGAATTGTGACCGAAATAAATATTTTCTCCAAGCTGGTGCTGCCAGACAACATATTCCTCATGATGGATGTGAATGTTCAACTTGGAACTAATAACAGCCATAGTCACGTATTTAACAACAATAATGTGTAATTCCATCCAGAGTAAACCTGTGAGCACTGTGCATGATGCCCAATAATACAAAACTTCAGCCGATACAAATTATTTTGTCATAAATTGATTTTGCAGATTCAAACCCACATTTATAAACTGGCCTGTAAAAGCAAGACGACCAAAACCTTTATAATTTAGCAGTTCTTCATTGTATTATTCTCTTACATGCTCTGTACATGTTACAGTGTTCATTCATAACTAACAATAACAAATAAAACCATATTCAATATTCCATTTAAACAGATCCCAAGTATAAAACAATCCTCTGTGGTTCATTTAAATGCATTTTGAAATACTACATATGATGTGGTATTTCCAAAATATAACTTATTTTTGTACATTCTGGCTTTAATTGTCTTATGTTTTGGAATCACTGGTCTGTTATAACTATTTTGTGAAAAACTAGTTTCTGGAAGAAATTAAAAAATATATTGTTCTAATAATTTTATATTTGAGGGCTCAGTTTATGAATTTGACATCTGTTCCTTGCTGATTTGGGACTTGTTTGTGCACTATCAAAGAACAGTTGGGAACAAAATATACTTCTATCTTACGTGGAGATTGCAAATGCCCTGCAATGCACGACAGTCAGGCACTCATCAGGTCAAATATCTAACTCTCTTATATTTTGTGGGTTCATATTTCATGGTTGAATAATTAGTCTGGCTTCACATCACTCAGAACTATTCTAATTGCCCTACGACAATAAAAGTAATCTCCATTAACCTTGTATCAAAATTGTCTGCATGCATGCAAATATGTGAAAAAAGCATGCTGGGTGTCTGGTTGAGGATTTGTGCCAGTATTCCAGTTTTGAGTTCAGATGACTGTTCTCAGCTTATGCTAAATGATTGAAATACACTTTTGTCCATTTAATATTCTGTGTGCAATCATCCATTATCTCACAGATAAATAGTGTAGACGCAGTATGTTCCTATATATTAGCCTTCAGAATGAACAGCATAAAAATGTTTAAGATGTTTGAATCAGAACGTCCCGATATTTTGGCTATTTCTTTTAGTTGCTATTGTTTGAGAAATTGATTGGAAGTTTTGTTCTTTCTTTCAAGGTGCTATGTTGATGACAGGGTCTCAAAGGTTGCCTGGCTGAACCGATCCAATATCATTTTTGCTGGAAATGATAAATGGTCCCTGGACTCTCGAGTGACTTTATTGACCAGTGCTCACTTAGAGTATAGCCTTCAGATTCAGCAGGTGGATGTATCTGATGAAGGTCCTTACACATGCTCAGTGCAGACCCAGCATCACCCTAAGACCTATCAAGTGCATTTGATAGTACAAGGTAAGCTATTTGTGTCATTTATTTCTTAATGTGTTTGCCATCGCAAGATATGAATGTTCCTGCAGGAAGGATCGATATTGTCTCAATATTCAGCAGCCATTCATAAAGGCGCAATGTTGAGTTTGGTGAACAGTAGTTAATCCAATTGTCTTCATGGGAGGTTATTTTACAAGGCTTAATTTCTGTTTGACTTCGAAGTCCGATATACCATAAATCACATATATGTCACATAAGAAGGCAAAGAGTTGGTTGGAGTATAATTTAAAATGTGAAAGCTAATTTGTGTGCCTGGAAATTAGATCATGTCTCCATGTTCATCCCCCCCCTCCCCCACCCCCTGCCCAAATTGGCACACTCTCCTGGTGCAACACACACCAACGACTTTGACAGTAGGTCCACAGCAGATTTGTCTGCAAGCCTAATTAGGATTTTACTTGTGAGCTACGGCCACCAGTGACAGTCCTCGAAGCAGCTTTCCAATCATGAGGATAGTGATATTATCCCGGGTGCTGGGACACAACTTTCAGTGAGTCTGGGAAAAGGAGGAGGCAATCACAAGAGTAGTGAACAGTAGCTGGCAGTTTCTCTCAGTTTTAGCTTGGAGTGCACCTCCTCCTCTCAGTTCCACATTCCGATAAGTATCTTTAAAAATTCATCAAGGACCAATGTTTAGACCATATGTTTTCTTGGTAATTCACAGCAGAGCAGAACTGACGCCTGCTGCATCCAGGGTAAGCCCCTATCCTGTGACATTGGACATGGGACTCCAGAAATTCATTGGTGCCTCAGCCGTTTTTCAGATGGAAAGCAGAAAATTAAGCTTCCAATGAGCATGTGCTCATTGGAAGCTTAATTTTGGAAGTGCACTGCCCACTTATTGAATCAGGCTGTTCTGTAGGCATCCACGGTACACACCAGAATTACTTAAATCACTAACAACTATTAAAATTTGTTTTACATATGGACCCCTTTGGATATTGGGCTGTCCTCACATCTAACTCACCGTGCAACAAACTTGTCCAGTGACATGTGCCTATTGGCCAGAAGTACCTTGACCAGCAATTTTTAAAGAACACATCTACTGCGTAATGGTCAGTTGCTAGTTTATCTTTTGAGGCCACTGGTCAACATGTGGGTGTTTCCTGACCATGAAAAATAATTCTGACTGCTGAGAAGAAGGTATTGCTGGTGTTGGTCTAATTTTCACTGCCTTCTCAATATTTATACTGTAGTCATGACTGGTCTAGGAAGGCTCCTCTATAAGGAAGTCACCAAGACACACAGCATGAGGGGGAATACATGTATCACTTCGACAGAGAAAAGTAGAATGAAACAACACTTGCCTTTCATGCAATGCAGACTTCATTAAGATCCAAAGTGCCATCGCCTATACTATCATTACCTTGCTTGCAGCCCATCACAGCCTGTCATCTTTCTCGATAGATAGGATTCCACTTGTACAATGTTCCATTCTTTTGTGACTACAGGCTGTCGATTTGTGCCCAGTTTCCAGGCAACTGCTATCTTTCCTTGGTCCTGAGCAACTCTTTGGTGCCACCATTGTTCCAGCAGGTCATCCAGTTACAGGCTGGCCACCTGACTACAAGGGATATCCACTTTTCTGTCATGAAACCTGGGAAACAAGAAGAGGACGATGCCCGTGAGTGGCAAGGTTCACCACTGCTCCTGGTTGCCAGAATGTTCAAAGACATTGAAGAGTGGTGCACCTGAGCCATCCCTCCCATTCCATCCTTATCACCATCATCCTTACTACTACTACCATGAATTGACTCCCTTCCGCCTAAAATTATGGGTCTACTCTTCAATAAATATAAAGACCAACAGCTATTCTGGAACACAAATTAACTTATCAAACTACCATATTCCAACTGTAGCCAGTGGTTAACCAAAATTCTTATGAATTGTTCATTGTGCAAACCTTTAGTGCCTGTTGTGTGTGCTTGTTTACTTATCCAACTGCACCTATGAAATATTTCCCCAGTGGCTACACCAAATTGAAGGTTATGGAGCTTCTATTTAGAAGACCGTAGTGGTAGTGGCCATAGTAGTTGATCTTGAGGAGCTCTGGCTTTAAGGGTTTGTAATCATTCTGAAATGGCATAACCTGGAGTGAGTGATTTTCCTGCTCAGGTCACTGGTAAAAATTGGTATTGAGCTTCAGAAATGGTCCAATCCCTGTATTTAAAGTTGGACCCCAGTGACTTCAACCAGATGTTATTACCCGAAAGAGCAGGTTAAAATTACAGACAACAGAAACAAAGCATGTTATTGAGCCAAAGGTTTTCCCAGTTGAATTTAACTGCCCTCTGGTTCCCGTCAGACAATCTGGGTTAAAACCTCCCTGGCACATTTTGTCCCTACATTTATATTGCCATTATAAATTCTTGATGTCCACATTAATTACAATAATTGCAAATGTAAGTTGTCATATTGCAATTACAACCGTTCCCATGCCAACTCACCCAGTGTTCATGCTGAAAGTGCCTCCACGGAGAGAGGGTGTAATTATAACATGACAAATTTATGTTGGTAGCTTCTATTATAAATGGAAGATATCGAACTTTATGATGCAAGATGTTAACAGGATGCGCATGCAGAGCTAAGATGTTTATATTGCAATATAGATCACTGGATGATAGAACTGCCTGACCCATAAGCCTTTCTGCTACCAAATTCCAATTCGCTTCACAATGGCTGATAGATGGAAGTCAAGTGAGCTAAGTCAGAAGATATTTTATTCCAGAAATAGAAAGCTTTGTTTTCATGTGGTACCTCATCACATCCTGGCAACAAGCTGATGGAAATCACCCAGCAGAAAGAATTAAATTCAAGTGACAAGCATCCCTTGGATTTGTAGGTCTGGTTGGAAGTTGAGTCCTAAACCATTTGCACCAACAGCCTCCTGAGATTACTTAGCAACTGAAAAGAAGCCATCCGTATTACTTTCTTTTTTTCTCAGAGTAAATTTTTCTTCAACCTGATGCCATTTACTGGAGCCTTCGTGTGTACAAGAATTTCTCTTGCAACTTTCTGTTTCAAAAGATGTTCCATCTTAAAATGGAAAAATTCAACAATTTTGGAATAGCTCACCTTCAGACAAAGAGTCATGAAACAAAGCTTGCAAAACAAATTTACATTGTTTTGGAAGGTGAAAATCGTCCTCATGCCCTTTATATTCCTCTGTTGAGAAATGTGTGAACATTTGGGGTACTGTTGTACAATTATTGTCAAAAATGTAAATTAATAATAATTTACCATAATGCTGACGGAAAAAGTGGTAGCTCATTCCTGAGATGAGAAATGAAGTATATAAGGAAAGAATTGTTGGAGATGGTGGCCATAATTTCTGTGACTGAGTGTGAGCAAGAATAGGAGACTTACAGGGGGCGATTCTTCGATCTCGCCGTGCTGTTAATAGATCGTGCTGATCCGGATAATAGTGTGTGGGCCTAAAAATCAGTTTTGCACCCAGCGCCAAGCAATTTGCAATTCTCCAGCTCGCTCTCTAATGGAGCAAACCAGTTCACGTCCAGAAAGGGCGCAAGGCCGATTTGTATGAGATTCGCTGTATTTCAATCTCATTAGCGAGTTCGGCACGTAACCCCACCCCCTCCTGGAACGCACCTCCCCTCTTGAGCAGGATGTCACATGGGCGCGAGTCAATACTGGTCCCTACAAGTGTGGTTCAGGTGCAACAGTTGTGAGGGTGAGCGAGGAGGTGAGTACTGCTTCACCAACCTCCAGGGTGCATGAGGGCAGGTCAACCACTGCCATGGTGCAGGATAAGGTGGGGGCTCCAATGGGCGCAGGGGCTCCAATGGGCGCAGGGGCTTAACGGATAACCTTACAGACTGTCTCTCCCTCTCTCCTTTCCCTTGGAAGTATTCTTGATGCCTTCCAATTATCTCAGGATTCTGTGAATTTGTAGACTATTTGTGGGAGAATGTACAGGAGATAGAACATAGAAAAGCTACAGCACAAGCAGGCCCTTCGGCCCACAAGGTGCACCGAACATGTCCCTACCTACCAGGCTTACCTATAACCCTCTATCTTACTAACTTCCATGAACTTATCCAAAAGTCTCTTAAAAGACCCTATCGAATCCGCTTCCTCCACCACTACCGGCAGCCGATTCCACGCACCCACCACCCTCTGAGTGAAAAACTTACTCCTAACATATCCTCTGTACCTACTCCCCAGCACCCTGAACCTGTGACCTCTTGTGGCAACCATTTCAGCCCTGGGTAAAAGCCTCTGAGAATCCTCTCTATCAATACCCCTCAACATCTTATACACCTCTATCAGGTCACCTCTCATCCTTCGCCTCTCCAAGGAGAAAAGACCTAGCTCTCTCAACCTATCCTCATAAGGCATGCCACCTAATCCAGGCAACATCCTTGTAAATCTCCTCTGCACCCTTTCTATGGCTTCCACATCCTTTCTGTAATGAGGCGACCAGAACTGGGTACAGTACTCCAGGTGGGGTCTGACCAGGGTCCTATACAGCTGCAGCATTATCTCCCGATTTCTAAACTCAATTCCTCTATTGATGAAGGCCAGTATTCCTTCATCAATAGAGGAATTGATGAAGGATTCATCAATTCTTCATTGATGAATGAAGAATTTCACAGCCTCCACCTGCGACGCTGCTTTGAGCGTCCTATGAACCCGGACCCCAAGATCCTTCTGATCTTCCACACTGCCAAGCGTCTTACCCTTAATATTATATTCTTTCATCCTATTCGACCTGCCAAAATGAACCACCGCACACTTATCTGGGTTGAAGTCCATCTATCACTTCTCCGCCCAGTCTTGCATCTTATCTATGTCTCGTTGCAACTGCTGACATTCCTCTACACTATCCACAACCTCACCAACCTTTGTGTCATCAGCAAACTTGCCAACCCATCCTTCCACGTCCTCATCCAGGTCATTTATAAAAATCACAAAGAGCAAGGGTCCCAGAACAGATCCCTGGGGCACTCCACTGGTGACCGACCTCCATGCTGAAAAAGACCCATCTGCAACCACTCTTTGCCTTCTGTGGCAATGCCTTCATTTTTTTACACCCTTTGTTTTGTGAGGTGTTTCCTTATGTTCTAGAGCCATGAAACGAGATTTACCAAAAGCTCTGACCAACAAGTGTAGAAAACGCAACAAGGACCTTTACACTGAATGCCAACCCTATTTTTATCTGGGCTCTGACACACTTCTGTGAACCCCAATTAACTGAATAGTTAAGACAGTAGATGAGCAGAGGCAGACAAAAAGGGAGATAATTCATGATTCCCAGCAAAAATACATCTCAGTGAGGAGGAAAAAACTCCAAGGGGAGAAATAATCTACCCTGGATAACCAAGGAAGTTCGGAAGCTATTAAGTTGAAAGCAGAAATATGTAAGATGGCAAAGATTAGCGGTAGACCAGATGAGTGGAATAGATTCAGAATACAGCAAAGGTAGACTAAAAAAAATCTGGAAGGAGAATGAGGGCAAGCCAGCGAGCAACATAAAAACAGACATTAAGAGCTTTTAAATTACATTGACAGGCAGATAGAAATCAAAGAAAGTATTGGCCCCACAGAGAATGAAACTGGGGAAGTAATTATGGGGAATAAGGAAATGGCAGAGGAATTAAATAGATATTTTGCATTGGTCTTTACTGCAGAGTTCGCTACAAGCATCCCATAAATTGTAAAGCTGAGATTAATAATCAGTCAGGGAATTAAGTGTTATGGAGATAATGCAGGAAAGTGAGTGTTCCAGATACACCACACCTGTGGATGTGGTGTATCTGGATTTCCAGAAGGCATTTGACAAGTGCCGCACCAAAGACTGCTGCATAAGATAAAGGTGCACGGTGTTACGGTAATGTATTAGCATGGATAGAGGATTGGTTAACTAACAGAAAGCAAAGAGTGGGGGTAAATGGGTGTTTTACTGGTTAGCGATCAGTGACTAGTGTTGTGCCTCAGGGATCAGTGTTGGGACTGCAATTGTTTACGATTTACATAGATGATTTGGAGTTGGGGACCAAGTGCAGTGTGTCAAAATTCACAGATGATGCTGAGATGAATGGCAGAGCAAAGTGTGCAGAGGACGCTGAAAGTCTGCAAAGGGATATAGATAGTCTAAGTGAGTGGGCGAGGGTCTGGCAGATGGAGTACAATGTTGGTAAATGTGAGGTCATCCATTTTGGTAGGAATAACAGCAAAATGGATTATAATTTAAATGGTAAAAAATTGCAGCATGCTGCTGTGCAGAGGGGCCTGGGTGTCCTCGTGCAGGAATCTCAAGGAGTTGGTTTGTAGGTGCAGCAGGTAATTAAGAAGGCAAATGGAATTTTGTCCTTCATTGCTAGAGGGATGGAGTTTAAAAACAGCGAGGTTATGTTGCAGCTGTATAAGGTGCTGGTGAGGCCATACCTGGAGTACTATGTACAGTTTTGGTTTCCTTACTTGAGGAAGGATATACTGGCACTGGAGGGGGTGCAGAGGAGATTCACTAGGTTGATTCCGGAGTTGAGAGAGTTGGCTTCTGAGGAAAGACTGAGTAGACTGAGGCTGTACTCATTGGAATTCAGAAGAATGAGAGGAGATCTTATAGAAACATATAAGATTATGAAGGGAATAGATAAGGTAGAAGCAAGGAACTTGTTTCCACTGGTGGGTGAAACTAGAACTAGGAGGCATAGCCTCAAAAGAAAAGGAAGCAGATTTAGGACTGAGTTGAGGAGGAACTTCTTCACGCAAAGGGTTATGAATCTGTGGAATTCCCTGCCCAGTGAAGCAGTTGTGGCTACCTCATTGATGTTTTTAAGGCAAGGAGAGGTAAATCTTTGAACAGTAAAGGAATTAAGGGTTATGGTGAGCGGGCGGGTAAGTGGAGCTGAGTCCATGAAAAGATCAGCCATGATCTTATTGAATGGCAGAGCAGGCTCGAGGGGCCAGATGGCCTACACCTGCACCTAGTTCTTATGTTCTTGTGTTCTTATGTTTGATCAGCCATGATGTTATTAAATGATGGAGTCGGCACAGAGGGTTGAGTGGCCGACTCCTGTTCCTACTTCTTATGGTCTTATGGAGCTGGTGAAGTTATATTTTCCATTTTTCATCATTACTCTCCTATTTTTACTGAATGCATAAAACTGACATCCAGCTGGTGCAATTGAGAAGTTGGAAGTACTTTCAAAGCATGTACTTCATAAATATAGTCAAAAATTAATTTCATAACCTGAAGATTTTTGGTTTATTTCACCAGTGGCTGTCCTGCCTACCTTTGCGCTGTGGTTTTTTATTTTTGCCCGTTTCCCCAATCCAAGGTGACCTCAATCAGAGTTTCTTTAGTTTGAGCCCTGCGCCTATATTTCTTGAAACTGGAAGAAAAAGAATATTAGAGACCAGGCGTGTCAGACACCAGAGGAGGTCTAAGGCACCCAGTGATAAAGTAACCATACATATAGAGAGCACTGGATTCAGTAGTAATGCTGATAGAGGCTCTTTTTAATTAGGAAAATCATGAGTCTTCAATGCTACATCCTGATACACAACCCCACCCTGAATCATAGGCTGCCAGTCAGATACATTTGCCCTGATTTTTTTATTTAATTGGATCACTGCACACTGCTTTAGGAGACACTTCATCAGTAACATTAGACAAGTGCACTGAAACATGATCAAAGTAATATTTTTTTGAGAGAAACTAGCTGAACACCTTCCCCATGGATAGGCAGCAACAGTATGATGGGGCACAGCAATCTTGCTGATTGACAGGACTCCCCTCAGTAACAAGAGTCATAGAGTGCATTTACATGGTCATTCATGCTCTATTTATTAATCCGTCTATCTATAAAGGGTAGTACTCTTTCACCATCTAATTTGTTTGTAACCAGCAGAACAGTGTCATGAAAAGTAAATCTAATATTAAGCCTTGTAAATGGTATTTCAACCCTGGTCAAAATAACCATTGCTGACTGAAACCCAAAGGGGGCGATTTTACCATTGTGTTGTGTCTGCTTTTGGGCACGTCATGGTGGTAAAGTCAGGCGTAAAGCGCTTGGCATGATTGGCACCGGTTTTCACGACCGGCGCCATTTTACGATAGGTCAGCCTCTCGCTGGAAATGGGCGGGAGGCAGGTTAATATATGGAAATTTATTATAATGCTATTTTAGATCTGCTTAGTGAGCCCGGGGCTCAATCGTCCGGGCCAGCTCCCCTTTATGACCTTGTCGAGAAAGGTTCACGCCGGCAAAGAATAGACATGCTCCCCTGGAACAGAGAGCAGTCGATTTGGCCTCGCTGGTGAAACCGGAGACCATTGAGGCTCCCCAGGGAGGCTGAGGGTAAGGGGGAGGGTGCCCCTTGGGCAGTGCAAGACTGGCAGTGCCATCCTGGCACCTGGGCAATGCACACTGGGCAGTGTCAGGGGGTGGGGCTAATGGGGACAGGGCTAATGGGGGCTGGGCCAATGGGGGAGGGGCTAACGGTGGGGTGGGGTCTAATGTGGGAGAGGAGGCCCGCTGCCACTCTGCAGCAATCGATGGCAGGTAGGGCGGGGAGGGAGCGGGGGCCCGCTGCCATTCTGCAACAATGGGTGGGAAGAGGGTGGCAGGTCCGCGATCAGTCGGGGGAGGGCGACAGGTCTGCAATTGGTAGGGGAGAGGGTGTCCATAATTAGTCTGGGCAGCAGCGGGGGCTATATCTCGGGCCATGGGCCCCCACAATTGCTGGGGGGGGTGGGGGGGAGCTGCTTCAGACAGCCCGCACTAGCAGGGTCCTGACAGCTCTCTCTGTTTTGTCAGACCCCTGCTACTGCTAATGCACATGTGCAGCATCAGAGGCTTGCATTTGCGCACTACCCACCTCTGTAGGCTTTCAGCTGAGTTAAGCCCTGCCCACAGGCTTCTGAAGCAAGCAACAGGGTTGCTGATGTTTTTGCAGGCAGAGTGTAAAAGGGGGGGCCTGAAAACACACCCAAAAGACGGATTCCATTTCAAGTCTGCCCAGCAATTAGGAAAAAAAAGATAAAATCACCCCCAAAGTGTTTATATTCATCTGAACCAAGAATATCTGACAGTGGTGATATTGATTTTGTCAAGCAATTACATAAAAATATCTCATTCTTTTACTCATTACTAAAATGAAATACTAATTCTTTGGGGAAAAAAATATGCCAGGAGAACAGGACCAAAGCTACCACAAGGTTTTTAGAGTCAACTTCCCCCAGTGCCACAACTCCATGGCAACTCAAGCAGGATAAACAGAGAATTATATGAATTATACTCAGCAAATTTATCACTTATCACATGGAAATTTCTGCAGAAAAGCTTTCAAAGTAATTCACACCCAGCACAGCATTGTTTAAAAGATATAGCTTAGCATGCATAATTATTGTAAAATTTTATGAATTCTGACCCTATCCTATATGGGCTTTACCACAGGGAAGCTAATCCATTTGTTGTGCTGTGCCAACTACATGGCTGTTGAGGTGTTGCTATAACCAGACATTAGGATGTGCCGCTGATCACTCACTGTGTTAGTCTCCCCAACCCCCTTGGACATTACCCTCCCCTACCCTCCCCCCCAATCAACACCCGGTCAATCCCCATCTCCCCGATCACTGCCCAGCCAATCCCCACCACCACCCAATCACTGAGTTTCCTCCCTCCCCGCCACCCAGACAGAACACCCATCCCCTTGGCACTGCCAGGCTGGCAGTGCCAGGCTGGCAGTGCCAGGCTGGCAGTTTCGAACCTGATGAGAACATGCGGGTATGGTCAGCAGAGGCAAGTGAACACTTATCACATTTGTTGTTTGTGTTGGGAAAAAAATTGCTCATTCTGGCCTTGGTGAAGTGAACGCTGTGCAGAACTTTAAATTGAATTAAGATTAACTGAGCACAGGAGGATGTGGAGTTGACCCGAGGTTGGGCCTCCTCCCACCAGTCGTCTGTGAAATAAAGCCCAAATTTAGTCTCCCAGTCATTTCTTATCTTGTGGAGAGGAGAGGATTCAGAGGATTGCATGAGATCATACAATCCTGAAATAAAACTGCTGTGGGATTGAGGCAGTGACAAAATCCCTTCCAATAATGTGTTTGGAGGCAGTTGAGGAAAGATTGAGCGAACAAAACTATGGGCTTGAAAATAAAAGTAAAGGCTAGACTGAGACAAGTTAAATTTGGCTGCAAGTTCATTGAAACTGGCAAAAGTCCCATCAACAATCAAATCAGTAAAACATACGAGTCCCCTCTCCTGCCACAAGGCAAATGTCAAGTCAAGCTTGTAAGGCAAGAATATGTGATTATTTTAAAAAGGCCTAATAGTGAGAATCCATTCATTTCTGTGTTTAAATAGAGTAGAAAATATTTGAACAGGAGGTGGAAAGGGTACAAATGAAATGTATTCTTGCTTAGGGAAGTATCTTGTATACTAGTATTCCATGGATTATGAAGAGATTATCACTTACATGGCAAATAAAAGTGAAAGCCAGGTTAAATGTAAAGACAATATAGTTATGACGAAAACTAAGAGGGTACAAGGAAGAAATGTAATTTAAAAAATAGGAAGTAGACCATTTGTCATAGGAAGATTGAAATGGTTGGATTAGGGCCACTGAGGAATGTTGAAAATAAGCTTCGAGTGGAGATTTTGGATGTAGCAAAGGTACTGAATAATTATTTTGTTTTCTGGAAATGGAGGTGTTAGTGGATCTCCATGTGTCACAAATTCCTGCTCCTCGACTCTTAGTTCGGATGTGGCATATCAAATCACAGTTGTTTTCAGCAACAGTGCTTAACTAACCCACCTATCTTGTGGGTTCAGGCTTGGGTAGAGGAAGATGGATGGATTTTGTTTTTCATTTTAATTGTCATGTTATCAGGCTAATTAATAAGTTATGGCATCCAATTTTATTTCACATATCTTCACTGATCCCTCACAAAGGTAAAATCGTTCCCTTCTGGATAAGCTTATGTTACCAAATCCCTTGATAAGTGTAATTGAGTGTAACAAATCCATTCACAATTGCAATGTAGTGAACACAGGGCTTTCAATGACAAACCTAAAAGGTCTGACAGGCATTCATTGGATGTCAATGTGTAAGTAAGCAATCTCTTTAATGACTGTCAATGCTGGACATGAAGCTTACGCACCAGTGAAAGGAAACAATCTGAAGCAGGCTGTTAAAATAACATGGGGAATTTTAACCTTATCTCCAGGGACTTCAACACAAAATCTAGGCTCACATTCCAGTCCAATATGGAAGGAGTGGGGCACTGTCAGAGTTGCCATCTTGGGGATGAGTTATTAAACTGAGGACCTGTCTGCCTTTTCAGATGAATGTTAAAGATCCCAATGCACTTTGCAAAGATCAGTGGATCTGTCTCCAGTGTTGCAGCAAATATTTATCCCTCAACCAATTTAACAAAACAGTTTATCGTATTGTCATTAATTATTCATTGCTGTTTGTGGGGCTTTGCTGTGTCCATATTGGCTGCCATGCTGCCAGTATTACAACACTGACCATACTTCAAAAAGTCATTCATCAACCGAAAAGCACTTTTGGATGCCCTAAGAACATGAAAAGTATAAAAATAGAGCAGTATAATTGCAGTTATTTTCCTTTTCACCTGCTTGACGAAAACCAGACAGCTACATAGTTAAATTGCCCATTGTTACCTGCCCTACAAATCCATAAATTTTATCTGCAAGTGACAAGGGCATCTGGTCAAAGCTAACAGGATGCTTTCTTGCATATACATATCTGATCCTGAAATGGTGGTCACAGCCACTGACCTGAAATTAGGACAATCCAACTGAACAGAAATCAATAGATAAACCAAAACAACAAAGAAGTCTCACATCTTCCCCCTCACTCAATGAACCAACATATCCACACTGAATAGGAATTCAGTCATTAACTCTCTCATTTAGCAGAAATACCACCAAATCATCTACTTCAAAAGTGAAAAACGTTCCTCACAATATGGGGTCAAGGAAGTCTCACCAACCCTCAATTTCTAAGAGAACAAACCTGAAATCCCATCCCAATCCTATTCCCACTGAAGACAAAGGTAATCTTCTCCCAACTCTACCTATATGTTCCAGTGCCTATCTTTGCTGATGATGTGGAGATGCCGGTGGTGGACTGGGTTGGGCACAGTAAGAAGTCTCACAACAGCTCGTGATTCCAAATATACCTGTTGGATTTTAATCTGGTGTTGTGAGACTTCCTACTGTATCTTTGCCAATGTTTTCCCTGGATGTCTGCATCCAACCCAACCTCTTCCTCTGATGCTGCCTGCTGTTGGTCTTGAGTCCTCTGTTGTTGAACAGTAAGAGCTCTTCCTCATGTCCTCTTCGCTGCTCCTGAGATTGCAGGAACAGCAGGTGAATGAGAGCCATGGTTATTACAGAAGTTACACTGTGTAAAGACTTACATGCAGAATCATAGGATTGTTAAAGCATGGAAGAAGGCTAGTTGGCTTATTGTATCAGTGCTGGATTTCCTCAGGAATAATTCACGTTCTGCTACTCCCTCATTCTCTCTCCACACTCCTGCACATTCCTCCTTTTCAGATGTTTAGAAAACTTACAAAATGTAGCAAATTTTATAGTTCAGAAGGAGACGGCATGCCAAAAAATGAACCACCCAGCCGAATCCTAATTTCCAGCACTTGGTCCATAGCCCTGGAGACTTCAGGTGCACATTTGGACACCTTTTAAATGAGTTGATAGTTTCTTCTATCCTTGCCTTCCAGACAATGAATTTCAGACCCCTACCACACTCTGGATGAAATAGATTCCCCCCCCCCCCCACCCCCATCTTCTAATCCTTCTACCAATCATTTTAAATCTATGCCCCCTGGTCACTGGCCTCTTTGCTAAAGGAAATTGGTCCTACCCATCTATTTTATCCAGGCCTTGTACATGTGAGAGCACGCTCGCCCATAGTTCATGTCCATTTAACTAATTATGAGGGAGATTCTTTAATTGGCCGACTGTGCATAACCTGAACATGTGCCCACCCAAAACAAACCTCCTCCCACTTCAATTGAGATATGCTCTGTTTTAAAAGAGACCTCAACTGTGGTCTGTGTGACATATGAGACCCATTCCTATACGTTCTACCCCACTTCCTATCACCCTTACAGTTGCTCCATCACCCTCGATCACCCCACATAATCTTTCATCTTCCCTCTGTTACCCTTCAACCTCCTCATTACCCTAGATCCAAACACCATTTCCCTGAACATCCCATCTCGTCCCCTGTGCTTATAGCAGTGACCATCTCAATTACCACTCTGACCTAAATCCTCACCTGTTACCCTCCTGAACCCTTTCATTTACACCTGTGACCCACCACGCGGCAGTCAAATACCTGACCCTGACTCTGGCTCCCCCCCCATACTGAATCCATGTCCCCTGTTTAACTATGACTGTTCCCTCTGCTACCCAGCACCCTTAATTCTATGATGCAACTGTGTTACAAGTATCAAATCACGAGAGGGTAGGTCTTTATTAAAAACTGTATCGCACTAATGAATGTTCAGGGATGCAACTACGTTACACATATCAAATCACCACAGGCCACTATAATGCTTGACTCAGGATCTCTACATTGACAGCACCAACCCTGCCATTTAGGTGCATTATCCATTTTACCTTCCCTTCTGTACAGGAACACCACACACAGGATGCTAGGCCCTTTTCCCCCTCTAGACCTGCCAGCACAAAACCATCCCTCTCCGTCCTCCCTCACTTCCTTCCTTTTCACATGCCAGCACCCTAACCAGTCTGCCTCACCACATGCAACCACCTTGTGCCACAGAGTTCAACATGGACAACTGCTTACCTTAACCACAATTGCACAACATGGCGCACACCTTTAAACAATTGTGAACTGGGTGCCACTAACTTTATCGCGAGGGTACGACTGTATTAAAAAACTATATCGTACTAATGAATGTTCAGGGATGCAACTATGTTCCAAGTATCAAATCACACAGGCCACTGTAATGCTTGACTCACAACAAACACACTGCTGATTTCATGTCCGCACCTCAACCCACCACTGGGAAATCCAAATTCTGCATCCTGCCTAATTAATTTTACCCTTGAATGCCATGTTTTCTGTTTTTATGCACTCCCAATATGTGGATTCTTAATCTTGGATTCCAACAACACAGTCATATTAAACAATATTTTTTTGAAATTGTGCAACTACAGCAATTTGGAATATGTGCAAGAGTCACTCAAAAACCCTGAGTAAAATGTGCCTCTCCTCCATCTGTCAGAACAGACAGTTTTGTGTGCTGTACAATCACCTGGGAAGGGCAGGAAGACCATCCAACTGTAAAAGCATCCACCAAATCCAAAAGGAAAGGTATTTGATATCAAGATAATCAACCAGCAATATGGTGATCCCCATTATAACATGGGAAAACTGAAAGGAGAAGTAATATTAAGTGGTGTACCAGTACCAGTTTCACAGGCTTGCACAAAATGAACTGAAAGTTCCTCATTGTTCCAAGGGCATTATTTCCATCCTGTAAGATGAAAAACTTTAAACAAAGTTTCCCAGATGAACCAAAACAATACCATAAGAAAAGACAGTCAAAGTACAGAACCAACCAACATAGGATTTATTGTAGATTCTAGTAAATCCACCCAAATTTATTTCAGAATAAATACAGATTTCACACTTACATAAACTTCAGTTTAACGATTCACTTTGCACACATGCGGCATGGTGGCACAGTGGTAGGATGGCACAGTGGTCAGCATTGCTGCCTCATAAGGCCAGGCACCCAAGATCAATTCTGGCTTTGGGTGACTGTGTGGAGTATGCATGTTCTCTCCGTGTCTGTGTGGGCTTCCTCCAGGAGCTCCGGTTTCTTCCCACAGTCCGAAGATGTGTGGCTTAGGTGGATTGGCCATGCTAAATTGTGCCTTAATATCCAAAGGTATGCCAATTAGATGGATTAGCCATAGTATATGTATGGGGTCAGGGTGGGGCAAAGGCTGGGGTAAGGTACTCTGTCAAAGAATCAGTTCAGACTCGATGAGCCAAATGGCCTCCTTCTGCATTGTAGGAGTTCTATGATTCTATGCTTTATGATTAATAATAAAGAAGGAAATAACCTTTTAGTTGATAAATTATTTTCTTTGAAAAATAATTGTTTTGGAATACAAGACTAAACAATACCAGAACAAAGCAAATAAGAAAAAAACAAATTTAAAGGAAGGATGATTATCATTACGCAGAATAAAAACATCACAAGAATAAGTAATTAAGGTATAAATTTGTCACAGGTAAATGCCAGCCACCAGCAATAATAAACTTGAAGTAAAATGCATTACAGTGAGCAGGTCAGGCAGCATCTGTGGAGAGAGAAACAGAGTTAATGGGCCGGAGTTTCACAGAATTGAGAAGATTCTGTTAACTTTTAAAAGTGGTGGACAGGTCCCACAGTGGAAGTGCCACCCCCATTTCTAAAAGATCAAATATCTTGCTTACAGAAGAAAGAGGGTGGGCCATGATTCACACGGGTAAGAAACCTGAAATCAACAGTTTCCCATTTGGCTTTTGCATGGGTTTTGTGTGAGGGTCACAATATAGAGTAAATTCTCTTGAAGAGCGGAGAATGTCTATATAACTTTCATGATCTACAGCTATTTAAATGCTACATATTTTAAACTTAAACGCACAGGCTGCAGCTGTCAGTGGGAATAAAAAAATATCCTCTGCTGAATTGGCAAGCATAGTTTAGAAATAAAAGTAACATCTGATCATGCAATTTCAATAGAAATCTTTGTTGACATTGCCCCAAGAGCTGTCATTCTATCATTATGAATGCTTGGCTGAATTTCCAAAGCTACAATTATCTCTGAGATTCTGAGTTCACAGCTTAATTTGCAGTTTAATGGACCTATTAAATGATGATGATGTGGGGTCTGGAAATAAGTTTGCATTTATTAGGGAATAACCACTTAAAGAGATTTAAGCTCTTTGAATGGGTTTTATGAATGGATTTTTTTAGTCCCAATATCAGGTGTGTTGGAGTGAGAGCTGTATTAGATAGTTACAAGTTTATTTTTTTCATCTCCATATGACTCCTGAGGTCGGCCCATAGGGAATACTGGATGAGTGGCTATGGAGGTTGCATGGGGGAAAGAGTGGACATGGAGATGGATGGAGGGCAGGAGTTGGCATGGAGGATATAATGGGCCATGGAGGTGGGTGAGGGGTTAGGGGATATGAGGGCTAGAGGGCCAAACAACTTGCAAAACAACTGGAACACAGACCCCAAGAACTGAGATGAGCCTTGTAGCCACCCCGCCCCAGCACTCGCCTGTCCCCATGGCCACCTATGTTCTGTTTTCAAGATTGGCTTGTCTGACACAATCCCGCACTTGATTCTGGAGAGACTTGAATTCTTGGATTGAGCAGGTCTTCTCGCTCTCCTCTTAAATACAAGAACATGCTTTTGGAAGGCTAATTAATCTATTGAATTATTCCTCATAAAACATTGTTTGTGTTACAAAGGCCAAATCCACAAAAGATAAATTACATAATCACGGGATAATTGAATTCTTGTTCAGTATAAGTAGCAAAGAGCAATGAAATAATGTGATCCATTGAAGAGCAATGTACATCATTAGGAAAAATACTCAACACACATCAATAAAGATCTGCTATTATACCCACCACTTAAGTAGCATAGTACTAATAATTCCCGTGCATCTTAAATCTTGAACCAAACTATATCCTGCAGGCTGGCATTACGGAAGTAGAGCTCTACTCACAAATCCACAAAGGATGGGAAAAACTCAGTATAACCATGAAATAGGAACAAACCCAGTCGTAATATTAATTCTCTTGACCTTTTGGTGCTGTCTTTGAATTGGCAAAGCTTTAGTGTAAAGTAAGTGTAATCATATTTGAAGCTTCTTTGAAGTGGTCTAAGGTAGAATACAAATCCATTCTTAGATTCACTGTCCTGATGTTTACCCATCATCTGTGTTATTTTCTATAGAACTTGTTTTCAGCTAAGCTGAGAATGCGTGCTGACTGTGTTTTGAGCTTGCTGCAGTATTCTTAGTGAAGGTCCAACTCTTTCCTGGTCTTGGGTTGCTTTGCCTACAAAAGCAAAAGATTGTCATGAAGGCTAAATACTGTCATGTTAGGGAATCCGACCTTTTAATCAAAACTAATAACTCAGAATGATGTGAAGCACCAATGAGAAACATTCCTCAAAGTGATTATTCTAGGGATGAAAGATATCTTTGCTTTTACAACAGATGACAACATTTGACATACTTCATGCTGAAAGGGACACAATTTGGGACAAGCCAACAAGAAAAAATAAATTGAAGTCTTTACTCTGCTCAGCATACAATGCTAGTGCTTCTGGGTCACTCTTGTAACAATATACAAATAATCTTTTTATTGCTTTATTGATTTTCAGTTGTTAATTTTAGTTCAACTAATTTGACATTTGTGTGATTGTTTTGTGTTTTGTTAATTCACTGCCTGGCTTCATGCAATATATCTCTTGTTTCTTGGCAGTGTGAACTCTTGTAAATAAATGCATTTCCTGATGTGAATACTGAGCCACACAGGTCAGGAAGGTCTCAGATTGTATCCTTCTCTGTGTTTTATGAATTAATTCCATTTTGAAAGATGATGGAAGTGCCCCCATTCACCTGAGTGCCTTCAAAATTATAGGTCAGGATTCCCACTCAATCTCTTTCTAGTGAATCCAGCTGGAAGATTGCATGTGTGAGTGCTAATCAAGGTAGCTTGACCTCAACTGTAGTGTACCAGCTGAGAGAGGAATCTGATTGTACTTGCTATCTAGTCTCACATATGAGGAATGCCAGGAAACTACCAGGAGCCATGAAAACATATACCACCATGAGTTATAGCATTCAGGAATTGAAAAAGACATGCACAACATTGCAGTCCTCTTGTCCTATTTGATTCCTTGTTTCACTTTTTGCTTATTAATTCCTGAACTCAATTCACAATGCCAAAATGTATTCTTCAGAGATCTTGCACAACCGGATTTTTAAAAAAACAGGAAGTTCTGGAAATACTCAGCACATCAGGCAGCATCTGTGGAGAGAGGAAGAGTTCACAAAATCTGATGTGAGGTCGCCAATCTGAAATGTTAACTCTGTTTTTTGCTCCCTTGATGCTGCCTGACCTATTTTCAAAATTTCCTGTTTATATTTCAGATTTTCAGCATCCACAGCATTTTGTTTTACCTTTAGAAATGATTTGAATATCCTTGCTGGTCTTTTCTCCAATAAGTTCCACAGTGGACGCTATCCTCAAGCAAAAATGATAAAATGGATCAAGAATCCACCAACTTGAAATGAGAGTAAATTTAGAGCACTTTATTTGAACTATAGGCAAGGGATAACCATCCAGGAAAATAAACAGTCTCAGTTTTTTTTGATTGTTCATGGGATGTGAACATTGCTGGTAAGGTCAGCATGTATTGGCCAGTCCTGTTGGCTCTTGAAGGTGGTAGTGAGATGCCTTCTTGATCAGCTGCAGTTCATGTGCTGTAGGCACAACACAGTAAGAAGTCTCACAACACCAAGTTAAAGTCCAGCAGGTTTATTTGGTAGCAAAAGCCACTAGCTTTCGAAGTGCTGCTTCTTCATCAGGTGAAACTAATGAAGTTCTAATGAAGACTAATGTTGTTCTGTAGGTACAACAACAGTGCTGCTAGGGAAGGGGTTCCAGATTTTATGGGTATGAAGGGATAGCAATATGGTTACAAGTCAGGATGATGTGTGGCTTGGCGAGAAACTTGCAGTGGGTGGTATACCCATGTATCTGCTGCTTTTCTAGGTTGTAGAGGTTGTGGTTTGCTATTGAAGGAGCCTTAGCGAGTTAATGCAGTGCATCTTGCAGGTGGCACATACTGCTATAACTACATGCTAATGATAGAGGCAATAAATGTTTAAGGTGGTGCATTGCATGTCAATCAAGAAGACTACTTTGTCCTGGATGGTATTGAGCTTCGGAGTGTTGTTGGAGCTGCACTCATCCAGGCGAGTGGAGAGCATTTCATCACACTCCTGAGTTCTGTATTGTAGATTGTGAACAGGCTTTGGGGAGTCAGAAAGTGAGTTACTCACCACAGAATTCTCAGCCTCTGGCCTGCTCTTGTCACTACAGTGTTTATATGACTAATCCAGTTACGTTTCTGGCCAATGGTAACTCCCAGGATACTGATGGTGGGGGTTTCAGTTGATTTTCAAGGAAAGATGGTTGGATTCTCTCTTGTTGGTGATGGTCATTACCTGACACTTGTGTGGTGTGAATGTTACTTGCTTCTTATCAGTCTAAACCTGAATATTGTCCAGGTGCATGCGGACATGCACTGCTTCATTCTCTGAATGGTTTAGAATGGTACTGAACACTGTGCATTCATCAGCAAACAGCACCACTATGATGACTTTATGATGGAAAGGTGAAGCAGATAACAATGGTTGGCCCTGAGGAAATCCTGCAGATATCTTAGTGCTGAGCTGATTAGCCTCCAACAACCACAACCATCTTCCTTTGTGCTAGGTATGATTCCATCTCATGAAGAATTTCCCCCTGATTCTTTGATTGTTTCCTGCTTGATAGTATGGTTATATGTTTCAATATTTTGAATTATGGCTGTGCATAATCATGTATTTTGCTTCTAAAATTGTGGTTCCTATTTATGATTAAGATTAAGTAGCCACATTTAATTTGAAAGAATCCTGACAACAATAGTGAGGGCAAGCAGACACCCAGAACCCTGTGGTGTTAGGGGTGGACTCCAGCTGGTTCTTTTTGTAGCCTGTTTTTTTTGCATTCAGTCGAGAGATAAAACCAACTTAGGTTTGGCTTCAATACAGTGTCTTGAATTAATGTGGAGAATCAGGAGTGGATGCAATAACTGTCAAGCTATCCTTAATTTATGGAATGTCCAAAGGATCATTAAGCTGTGTTCATGCCCTGCAGGAAGTGATGTTCAGATGGTTACCTCCTGCTATTGGGCTAAGCACATTGCCTATATAAAATCTGCTGCATTGTTATTTAGGCTGAAACTTTTAAACCTGGAAATCAGCACTGTTCCTCTATCTTAATCAGTTATGTCATTTTTAAAAGTGTTGTGACAATTCTATTCAATGCACCAATGTAATTAGCTCTGTTTTATGCCAGTTTTGTCACTGGGGGCTTATGTGCAGTTGAAACAGGAGACTGCCGAATGTGTTTATGGGTGCATTTGTTCGTGAGAAAGGGGTGTTCATCTGATCTGAAATTCTCAAAATTAAAAGGCAGCCTTTACAAGGGACGTTCAATGTCCCTTGTAAAATGGTGCAAACTCAATGCACATAATTAAAATTAATTCAATGTAATTTTTGCATAAAAGCAACAGGAAGACCATCAGTGTGGGATATCTTTTGGGCCACAACTTGCAAAATGTGAGGGGTTTGAAGTGTGCTTTGATTCTTAAGCTTTCTGCTTATTATGTTTCACATCCCATCATAAGAAAGTTTATTCCCTTCCTCTAGGCGGAGAATGCATGACTTCCTCTGACATACGCAATGAGCTTGCTGCTTGAGGCAGGAAATCTGCAGATCTCTGCAGATACACAGCGGTAATTTGTCTACACGACATCACACATTGCTACATTTTGAGAACATAAACATTTTTTTTCTCTCTGTTTACTTTTAACTCTTTATCAGCATTTTGACATTTGAGTTGATGCAGAGCTGTGAACATTTGAAACCTGCTATTTGGGAACGTATGAACCAAAATAAAATCAGAGCATTTATCTGATTATCTCAATTAAGGTCAGGGCAATCTGTAAATATTTAAGTAGACTGCAGATCAATTGTGGCCTACAGGACAGCCTTCTGCCACCAATGTACAAATGAAACACATTATTAGCTATCATTCTTTTATTTATTTTATTCATTCGTGGCATGTGGGCATTAGGCCAGCATTTATTGTCCATCCCTAATTAACCTTGAGAAGGTGGTTGTGAGTCACCTTCTTGAACTGCTGCAGCATAATCAGGAACAACAACATCATGATAATTAGTGACCTGTACTAATGCACCGGAGACACAGTTCAAAATCCACAACAATAGCTGGTGGAATTTAAATTCAATTAATGAATAAATCGGGAATAAAAATTTAGTCTCTGTACTGATGACCATAAAGCTACTCGATTGGCCTAAAAACCCATCTGGTTTCCTATTGTTCTTCAGGGAAGGAAATCTGCTGTCTTCACCTGGTCTTGCCCGCGTGTGGCTCCTGACCTACAGCAATTATGGTTGACTTTGAATTGCCTTCTGAAATGCCCAGTTCAGCAAACCATTGAGTTTGATATGACAATAGAAAAGTTGAAAAGAATAAAACTAGATGGACCTCCCAGCATCGCCAGCAGAAATGATAAAGACACGCCCTGTCCAGTCAACCTGCAAAGTCCTCCTCACTAACATCTGGGAATTGTGCCAAAATTTGAGAGAGCTGTCCCACAGACTAGTCAGGCAGTTGACACAGTAATACTCACCGAATCATTCCTGACAGACAATATCCCTGGTTTCTCCATCACAATTCCTTGGTGTGCCCTGTTACGAGCAGAACAGGCCCACCAGATGTGGTGGCACAATGGTTTACAGTCAGGAATAAGTGGCTTTGGCAGTACACTGACTCTGAACTCCTTGAAGTCTCATGGCATCAGGTAAAACATGGACAAGGAAACCTCCTGCTGATCATCAGCTACCACCCTCCTTCAGCTGATGAATTGCTAGTCTTCCATGTTGAACACCTTTCGGAAGAAGCACTGATGATCAGAAAGGCACGGAAAATACCCTGGGTGGGGGTCTTCAATGTCCATCACTAAGAGTGGTTCAGTAGTACTACGACTGTCTGAGCTGGCTTAGTACTGAAGGATATATCTGCCACATTGGGCTTGTGGTCGGTAGTGAGAAAACCAACAAGAGGAAAACACCTGCTTCACCTCACCCTCACCAATCTATCAGCCATGATAGTCTGAATAGGGGCAACCACCGCATAGTCCTTTTGAAGAAGAAAACCATGTTCACACTCAGGATTCCCTCCATGCTGTTGCGTGACACTACCACTGCAGTAAATGGGATAGATTCTGCACAGACCTTGCAGCCAAGAAATGTGGCAGGCATTCATGAAACAATATGGGCATCAGCAGCAGAATTGCGTTCAAGCAGATTCTGCTGTAAATAATCTTGCACTTTGCACAACAGCCATGATTTATGTTTTTTAAATCCATGCTTTTTTAAATCCAAAGTGAAATGAAGTTGTCATCTGGGAGAAGAATTTTTATTTATATTCTTTCTTGGAATGTGGGCGTTGCTGGCAAGACCAGCATTTGTTGCCCATCCCTACTTGTCCTTGAACTCAGTGGCTTGGCTGGGCCATTTAAGAGAACAATAATGAGTCAACCACATTGCTGTGGCTCTAGATTCACATGTAGGCCAGATTCTTTCTGTACTGTAGGGTTTCTATGATTTCTATCAGCATGCTGGTGCTGGGAGCATCTGTCAGGTCAGATTCACCCACTTAACGGATCCAAATTTATGCACCCTGTGATTCAACCCCACTGTTCAGAGATAAGGGCACCCTGATTTCCATGTTTGTGGACAGGTCCCCTTCCCCCTAAAAACCTGAAATGCCCCCCCCCCCCCATTGACTAGGGAAGCACCACTAACTAATCAGCAAAGAGGGGCATTCTCCCCCCTACCACTCAAATAACAGGTCATCCCCCCCTCCACACACCATGCAGCCATGAGGGTTACTCTTCCCCCCTCGCCACCCCCCACCCCCACCACCCCATACCTGCATTGTCTGATTATTGTCTGTTATTCTCTTCTTACAAATCAGACTGACAATCAAAAACTGGCAATCAGGCTTGGAGTCTTTGTAAACATTACGGTTAGGAACAATGGGGTATTTGAATGGAAAGGTAAATAAATACAACTATCTGGAGGCTGAGGAGAAATCCATAGAGCTGTCAGTCAAAGCCTATTTCAAAGCACTGCACTGTGAAATTGAAAGAAATCAAAGGTTTTTAATGGAATAGAGCAGATTTCAAAGATTTCAGCTTTATAGGAAGGCTCAGAGACATGAAATAAAAGCTGTGTGAATACATTGTGGCAGAGTGAACAGCTGTGGAGAAGGGAATTACGCCCCCCCTCCCCCCCAACCCCTCGTGAAATTGAAATCTCCTCTCTGTCAGAGAACTTCAAAGGCATCTGCTCACACATGCAGCTTCTGACTGAGAGAAAGGGAAATCCCTGCTGCAGAATGGAGTGCTGCTGTGACTTAAAAGCCTGCCAGGTGTCGAGGGGACATGAAGATTAAAGTGACTAGTCCACTTCAAATTTTCACAGCTGTCAAGCAGAAATGAAGATATTAATCACAGGGGTGCCTGAAATTACTACGCCGGGGTGATCTTCAAGTCTGACAGGGCTAGAAGGGGCAGTGCGGCCAAGAGATCCCCATCCTGGGGGAGAGTGATGAGGTCAATCCCTTGGGCCAAGCCCAAGTCCACCCAACCCCCAAAACCTTTGAGGGGGGCATTTCCTCTGCAGCCTGGCAGCGGCAGAGGGACAAATGGCACCTGGACCTATCTCCTTTAAGCCCCTCCATGGTCCAGCATGGCAGGTCCATGCAGGTCATGATCAGCACCAAAGCCTGTCGAGTGCATTTCCTGCTGGAGAGGCAGGTAAATGGCAGGGGGCAGGTGAATAGGTTTTCAAGCAAGTTTGCATAATAAACAGTTTGCTGCCAGTTATGGTCAGGAACCCAATCAGGACCGGTGAGACGGGTCAAGTAGATCCCGATGACCCTCATGCCTGGTGGGAATCCCGATTTCTAGCCAACCCCCTTTTAGGGCATCGGGATTCCTGCCAACTATCTGACAAAGTTGGTGAATCCCCTTATCCCCCTGTATGTTTCCTTCCTTCAAGGACATTAGTGAGCCAGATGGGTTTTTACAATAATACTTTCATGGTTACAGTTACTGAGACTAGTTTTATTTTCCAGATTTATTCATTGAATTTAAATTCCACCACCTTCCATCGTGGAATTCAAAACCATGTTTTCTGAGGCATTAGCCTGAGCCTCTGGATTAATAGTTCAGTGATATTACCACTCTGCTACCATCTCCTGGCAATGTTGTCAGTAGACTTCTGAGAAGTGCCCATGTGATCTAGGTTGCTATGGAAATGAGTGTTTGTTAAAGCAAAAGCAAACTGACAACTAATTTGTGATATTGAGTAACAGCTGGTGTTCTTCTCTAGTATGTCCTGGGGCTGAAATGATTGGCCTCTAATTACTACAGCCATCTCCCTTTGTGCTAGTTATGACTCCAGCCACGAGGGACCTTTTCCATTGACTTCTCAACTAGGATTCCTCAATGTCACACTTGGGTCATCTTTATGCCCCTGGAGAGATCCCCACAATAGGCTGTCGCCAGGGTGAGCCTGTTGTATAGCTCGCCGACGTGACGTCCTGCTGGCGAGGGGTCAATATATGGCGGCGGGCCCTGTAAATGATATTAAATTTATTTTTTTAAGTTTCTGAATGTGAATCTGATTACATTGTTGGTGAGCGGCTGCGAAAATCAGAAATCACTATCTCGCTGCCGAAATTCGCCAATCTTGAGCCCCTGCCGCCATTCCCGCAGATGGAGAGCGTGGGCTCAAGACGCCCGCCCCCATCTATTTGCTCTTCTAACTACCTTCCACTTTTTAGGGGTCCATATTACACTCCTAGCAGTGTGGCTGCCCCTTTTTTTATTTCTGAATTCAACCCATATGATTCGTTCAGTCTACCATCCCCCTTCGGAACTGTAATTGACTCTTCAAAGTTGAAGTTTATTTATTAGTCGCAAGTAAGGCTTACATTAACATTGCAGTGAAGTTACTGTGAAATTTCCCTCGTCGCCACATTCCACGCCTGTTCGGGTCAATATACCTAACTAGCACGTCTTTCAGAATGTGGGAGGAAACGGGAGCACCCGGAGGAAACCCACGCAGACACGGGGAGAACATGCAAACTCCACACAGACAGTGACCCAAGCCGGGAATCGAACCCAGGTCCCCGGCACTGTGATGCAGCAGTGCTAACCACTGTGCCACCGTGCCACCTGACCACTGTGCCACCATGCCGCCCATTGCCATTTTGAAATTTGAAAAGAAATGACAAAACACAAATCAATATGACACGTTTTATTGAATGAATGAATTCTTCAAGAATTCCTTTGAACAGTCAAAATATTAAAACACTGCCGAATTCCATGGCTGGAATTTTCTGACTGCTGCAGTGAAGGGAGATTTGGCTTGTTGCTAAATTCTCCATCTTCTTTGCAGCAGGCACATGGCATGAAAGGGCGCCCCATGTCTTTGGCATCCAATGCAAATAGTTCATCGAATTCATTTGAGTCACTTTGGCTAAGGCATCATCCTGAGAACCCCATTTTGAATCAAGATTTGGTACTTTTGGTTTCAGGTTTAACCCTGCACAAAAAATCACCTTCCTCTCCACATATTTAATTGGATATTCCACATATCTGAATGATCTGATGACAGCCTGTGCACTACTTGCACCCATAGTTTGATAATGAAGCCACTCAAAGCAGAGCAACATGCATATTTCTACAGCTTAGAACACGTTTCTCTATGAACCATCCATCTTTCTCTTTGACACGAACATGACTCTTGTATGGTTTGATAAGGTACACATTCAAAGGTTGAGCTATGGACATTCAACCCCTGCTTTAACAGCAGGGTCTTATTTCTTTGCAGATGGCACTTAATCTCATCCATTATATTTGACTTGAACATGCCCGACATTAATAAGCTGTATTCTTTGCTTAGGTCATTGGAATGCCTATATGCAAAATATTGATTAATATTGAACATATTGATCCACAACTTTACTCCATCCAATTGTTGTGAAGGACATGCACAAAAGGTCCTGCAGGGAACTTGATTTTCAGTTATTGTTATACAAATGAAAACTGCCACAGGCTTTCATTTTCTTCCATCAGCCATGTTGGCTAGCTTCCCTCATGAATCGCGTCTTGTGGTGGTTTTCACTCCAACTGTTTCAAATCTTTCCACTCCACAGTTCAGCGACTGGGCATAAAAATATATCGATGTTTTACCCAGGTTGCCAATGTGATATAATGGATATCCACATTCCTGAACGATCTGATGACAGTTTGTGCACTACTTGCACCCATGTCTTTGCTGCTGTCTGATGGTGAATCACAGGAAACAGTTCATTTTGGCAACGATGTCATTTGGAAATTTATAAGCAATTTGGTCTGCTGCCATAACAGGAGAATTTTTTTGTTCCATAGAGTGGTTATACCAATTAGCTGTTGGTCTGACATCTTTGTTGGATTGGATCAGTGTATGAAATAGGCATCCCAGTGACCTACACAAAGAACACAGCTTATTGATGTGGGACATCTTCCAATCGTATATAATCGATGAGACTAAAAGCCACCTGCAAAGAAATAATACCGAAATTGCAATCAAAGCAAGGGTTGAATGTCCATAGCTCAACCTTGGGATGTGTACCTTATCAAACCATATAAGGATCATGGTCATATCAGATGGAATAGATGGATGGTTCATGGAGAAAAATGTTCATAAATTCTAGAAATATGCATGGTGCTCTGCTAATTTTGTTGAATGGCTTAATAATGAAATCATGGGTGCAAGTAGTGGCAAACTGTCAACAAGTCATTGGGGTTTAATTAAGCCCACTTATATATGCATTGCATTTCTGGTGATGTAGCCATTCTGACAATTTGTAAGGATCCATTCTGATACGTGCTTCTCAAAGTCGGTGGAGTGGCTGCTCCCTGTTCTCATGGCCCACTTGGTCTTGGGTATCTTCTATTTCCTTCCCCACCAAATTCTCTCACTGCAGCACAGTTATTTGCTGAGTTGGCAAATTTTACGTCCTTTAGTTTGAAACGAGCTTCGTACTTCATTCTTTTTGCAGACCTGTGGTCTGTTCTGTTTTGGCATGTCTGAACACTTGCGCATCATCTTGGCAGCATAGCCCATAGCACCTGCTTGATTCGATGCGTGACTTATGGGTGAATGAAACATATATTACTGAGCCCAACTCCGAATGTGAGAATAGCAATCTTTAGCATAAAAGGGGGATTGACTTATATGCTGACTTGATTTATTATTGTCACATGTATTAGCATACAGTGAAAAGTATTGTTTCTTGCACGTTTTACAAACAAAGCATACCGCTCATAGAGAAGAAAACACGAGAGTGCAGAATGTAATGTTACAGTCATGGCTAGGGTGTAATGAAAGATCAACTTAATGCAAGGTAGGTCCATTCAAAAGTCTGATGGCAGCAGGGGTGAAGCTGTTCTTGAGTCAGTTGGCACGTGACCTCAGACTTCTGTAATCTTTTTCCCGATGGAAGAGAAAATGTCCGGGTTGCATGGGGTGTTTAAGCAGTCTGGCTGCTTTGCCAAGGCAGCAGGAAGTGCAGACAGAGTCAATGGATGGGAGACTGGTTTGCATGATTATGGGTCTACGCCTAATTTGTGGCACCAAAAACTGGGACGTCGTATATGTCAGGCTGATTTATACACTGTGATCTACGATAATCATAAGGTTCGTGGTGGAAGATATAGGAGGGATGTACGAGGTAGATTCTTTACTCAGAGAGTGGTTGGGGTGTGGAATGGACTGCCTGCTGTGATAGTGGAGTCGGACACTTTAGGAACTTTCAAGCGGTTATTGGATAGATACATGGAGCACACTAGAATGATAGGGAGTGGGATAGCTTGATCTTGGTTTCGAAAAAGGTTCGGCACAACATCATGGGCCAAAGGGCCTGTACTGTGCTGTACTGTTCTATGTTCTAATCACTGCCACCATTCATGACTCGATGTGGCAAGACTGCTGATCTCTGGTCTGACCCGTTGGTTGTGGGATTATTTCGTGCTGTCCATAGCATACAGCAAATGACAGATCTAAATCACTGAATAACCCCTGCACATGCTAACTGAGAGATTTTTTTAATGCATTATGGATTTGATGTGAAAAATAGGAATGCACTATTCTCTAAAAGCATGAACATTCTTCTTGACTCCTTTAAACCGCAAATCGGTCAGCACTCATTTTCCATTGTAATTCACACAATGAACTGGCTCTACATTTGTGTGTGGAGAGACTGCTGGAAGTCATTCAGGTTACACAGAAAGTAAAAGCTTTCAATGCATTGAGTGCAATTCAATTGTGCAGGCTGTTACAGTGCACTCCTTTTAAATGCACACCTGATTTTCCATTATTTTATATATATTCCCATACACTTAGAAGTAGTCCGTTTACAATAAAAGTGGATTCAAAGACTTATCACAGGCAATGTGGCTGCAGTGCCCCAAATGATGCATTTTTATTTCAGTGCTCATGGATTTTAACAATCCATTCAAAATGATAAAATTATCTTTCTCTGTCAGAATAAAATAGTAATTTTAATTGAAAAATAATTTTGAATCTGATATTTTTGTGAGAAGGCTTATAAATATCAACATTTCCAAAATGCCTGAAGCAACAGTAACATTGCAGGATATGATTTAGCTGCAACCATTTTGAGCTGCATAAATATTCAATTGAGTGATTTTCTTCTGAATATTATGTCTATGTTTATGAGCATTTCTACCTCCAGGAGTAGTCATTTGCATTTAGCAGGAGCTTATAGGGTTAGAGTTAACTTTGAGGTGCACCTGAGTATGACCAGTCAAGTGTTGACAAAATAGAGAATGTGTTTGGATGGGAGGGATTGCTAGAGGTGTGATCATAGAATCCTACAGTGCAGAAAGAGGCTTTTGGTCCATTAAGTCTGCGCTGACCACAATCCCACCCAGGCCCTATCCCCATAACCCCATGCATTTACCCTAGCTAGTCCCCCTGACACTAAGGGGCAATTTAGTATGGCCAACTCACCTAACCCGCACATCTTTGGACTGTGGGAGGAAACTAGAGCATCCGAAAGAAACCCATGGTGACACAGGGAGAACGTGCAAACTCCACACAAACAGTGACCCAAGCCGGGAAACGAACCCTGGCATTGTGAGGCAGCAGTTTTAACCACTGTGCCACCATGCTGCCCATTGTTATGTGGCATTCAAACCATATGACATCTGACCATGTAGCGCTGATCAGATGACATCTGATTACATTATTTTCACACACGTTATTGCGTTCATTTTCTATAATTAGCATCTCCATTATTTTTCCTTGTGGTTTTGCACCAGCAACTGTTGTGGGATAGGTTTCATGAAGGTTCTAATAGGCCTCATTGAGTATGTGAAAAGGGCATTGGAGAGGGAAAACTGATGGAGGGGTGAAGGTAAAAATGATGGTGGGGTGGTGAAGTTGGGGGGTGGGGGATACTGATTCAGAGCCTGCCAGACCAGCATTTCATCATGGCACCCACCTCCAGGATTTTAGTTTTCACAATGTGTGAAAATTCAGTTGGAAAAGCCGAAAGTGCAGCATTGCAGCCAGTGGGTCGCTTTCCCACCTGGGTTGACATTCGGGGGTGGGGTGGGGGGAGGGGGGCGGGGGTGCGGTGATGTGAAGAATGATAAAATTCCACCAAGCTCTTCCCTATTCTCTACCTCTCCCCTAAAATCCCCAATAACTGGGCAATAATGGAAATGCTGACAGTGTGGTGTGCATTGAGAGGTCTTTGGAAAGAAACAGTAAGAAACATTCAGAATCAGAACAGCACATGCTGTTAAAGTCATTTAGTTTCTCAAGACTCTCTCTACTGGTACAGGGATGTCTGGTAGCCTTAGGTGGACAAAATGCGCAATGCAATTTTACAGTACACCACGTACATTATGACAGGAAACCTACAATGCTGATCCCCAGACCTTTACACATAAAATATTGACAATACACGCACACAGCAGGTTTAATGTTGTTAATGTTTGGTCATGTTTTGCGCTACCAAAACTGCAGGGGGCGCATTTACTGGGCAGCAGTCATACTGTCTGCAATACCACTGCCAGCAACTTCACAGGTAGCTGTCTGGGTCAAAGAATAGGACTATCTGTAATATTGAGCAATGTTAATATATCTTAAGAAGTGCAGCATCAATAAAATGTGTTTTTTTAAAACTTGGTTAAGGATTGCAGTTTTCACAGAATAATGAACCTCAAAACACCCGTTAAAAATTCTGGAATCACAATTGTGATTTGTTCACTGTCTTGCCCATTGCCACACCCGACCTCTCACTGCCTCCCTCTAACTCATTGCTCTGCTCCCTTGTTGTCCACAGGCAACAAGTGGAGTGGTGGGCCAAGGTTGGGGATCATGAGGGGAAGGGGTTGGTGAATTGTGAAGCATGTGAAGCACCCAAAGGCGAGGAAACGGGCGACGAGTAGGGCGGCAAGAGATCAACAGACACACAACAATGACATCAGTGGCACCGACTTCCTGTTCCAGTGCAGTGACAGGAGATAGAGGGCAGCATGGTGGCACAGTCATTGACAGTGTTGCCTCATAATACCAGGGATCTGAGTTCAATTCCGGCTTCAGGTCACTGTCTGTGTGGAGTTTGCACATTCTCCCCGTGTCTGTGTGGGGTTCCTCCGGGTGCCCCAATTTCCTCCCACATTCTAAAAGATGTGCTGGTTAGGTGCATTGACCCAAAAAGGTGCCGGACTGTGACAACTTGGAGAATTTTCACAGTAACTTCACTGTAGTGTTAATGTAAGCCTTACTTGTGACTAATAAATAAACTTTACTTTTACTTTACTTCATGATCTGCCTCAGTATTTACTACTCTTCCAAATTTCATGTTATCTGCACATCTCTAAACTGTGCTATGACGTCATTAACATCACCTCCAATTGTAAATCTGGTCAATCATGGCACATTTTCCAAATCTAATTTCAGACTTTTGATACTATCTTTACTCACTGAATGTAAATGTTAAAGTGAGGATTCTATATATTGCAGTATTATTCTTAATGAGCATTAGAGAAAGCAATAGCAATTGATCGTTTGGATAGTGGACAGGACTCAAATGCCCCTGATTCTGGCAGATACTGACCTAGTGAGAGCAAACCTTGAATAAGTAGTATGAGAGCCCAATATTTCTTACATGTTGAAATAAACTATTTGCTTATAAGTAATAGATGCTTAAAACTTTTTCTGTTCGAACTAAAAACTCAGAGAATCTTGGTAAAACACTGAAACTATGCTTGTGATTGATCATTGTTGACTGGGATAAGTCTACTGCAGGTTAGAGTGGGATCTCACATAGACACTGGATAAAAGCAAATTACTGCAGATGCTGGAATCTGAAATCAAAAGAAAAAATGCTGAAAAATCTCAGCAGGTCTGGCACCATCTGTAAGGAGAGCTCTTTTCTCTCCTTACAAATGCTGCCAGATCTGCTGAGATTTTCCAGCATTTTCTCTTTTGGTCTCACAAAGTTTAGTTTCATCCTGGAAGCTTAGCAGGGTGCTAGTTGTTGACTGATCATTTTATCTGATCCTTTGCAAGTTACAAGCATCATATAATCACAATGCGGACATCTTAACTGGGTCAGTGATGGTTGTCTGCTCTCATAAGTTGCTGTCCAACTTGTCTTATTCATCCCATTTATGTGGTTTGCTGAAAGAGCATTCACTGTATTCCTGCTGTGTGATGAGGCTTACCCGACCCTCTGTAGCAGGATTATGGCCGAGCAGACTGACAACAGCTTTATTTTTTATCACAAGTCTCAGCCAGTAGTTTTACCCGCATTACCTTCCTTCCCCTCACATGTCACAGCGGCAGAAATCATATTAACTCTTCCAAAGCCAAATCCGGTACTTGTGTCTTCAAAGAGTTGACAAAGTTTGCAGTTCAGTTCTCAACAATCATGTAATACTAAGTTGTGTCAGGCATGATATTTTTACTCAAAGGTGTTTGTTGAAAGTAGTTTAGTAGTGTTTTACATATAACTCCTTTGATGTGACATTGTGAAGTTCTAATGGGCGGGGAAAGTGGGAATGTGAGCAGCACTCTCCATTCATAATGAGTGCTGTCACATTATCACCAACAGTATTAAAGCATTGTTCAATACTGACTTAGTGTCATTAATAAGTATATAGATAATTCACTTTGTAACAAATCAGTCTTGTACAGTTCCATTTTAACCAAGGAGAATTGACTGAAGCGCATGAGTCATTGGCAGCCAAATGCACATAGAAAATTGGTTACCTTTATGTTAAGAAAGCATAAGTGAAGTCATTGTCATCACATTATTCAGACTGTGTTTTTAAACATTTTACATATTCACTGTTAAATGCATTTTTGTGTTCTAGTAAAAATATGGTGTCTGTCAGTTCTTAAGGTGATGCATTTCTTAATACAGTACAATTTTTAAAATTACTGTTCTATTTAAACAACTCAAAACATATCTGAAAGCTCATTCCCCATCAAAATGTTGACTAACAATTGCTTCTCTAACCCTCACTTTTAAAAGATGAAGCACACCATTACAGATTTATTTTCTCTGTTCCTAAACAAATAAATGTGTGACCATTTCAACTCAGATGGTTGCTAACTTGTTTTATTCATAATCTTCCACAGGACCTACACTCAATGTTTTACCCCTTTGGCAAATGCACTGTTAAACTGTATCAATCATAATGTTGCCTTTATGCGCTTCTGGGAGACTTTTGTTTGATAAATGCACTTGGAGTTATGCTGGAAAAGCCAAAATATTGCTCATTTTTCTTTCTATGACAGTAAGATTTCTGTTCAGACATGACTTTCAAGCTACTCATGCTAAGAGTACTTGTTTCCTTGGAAAACATATTTGGTACTTATTTTTTTAACAAAATGTAGCAATCTATAATTCACTGAAATAATTGTTTATTTTCCCATTTGTGCATGTAAGCACTGCACTAAAGAGTGCTATTTATGTTTAAATTCTAAATATATTTTCCTTTTAACCATCATTTTGTTCTTTATCCCTAATTTTTTAACATTTGAGGTCAATTGTATTCTTTTGCCAGAAGAATGGGGTAGTTGCGGATTTAAATATAATTTCTATCAGTGTCTCATGCTTTATGGACAGCTTCTGTTATGAGGCATGATGAACAATTTCTGTTTCTGTCTAATTTTCAGTCATTGGCCAATTTACCGAGGCTAATTTTTATTGCAATACGAATAGATGAACTACCTATCTGTGCGGCTCACAGTTAAATTGGAGGGTGTGCTGTTTTTGAAGGAAAGTGACATTTTGCACAAAATAAAGAATTTATTTTTCAGTTGCTAAAATGAAGTGTGTAATTGGCTAGCTCCTTTATGCTGCAAGATCTTACTACAGTAAACAGGAACATTTTGGAAATCAATTGCTTGGAAATACCTGCTCCTCCCTAGGGTCAGGAAAAATACAGAGTATGATGGCTTTCCTTATTTATTAACAATATTCTACATATGATCCTAGAAATAGCAGCCTAGTAGGAGATAATTTGGCAAATCAGGCCTGTGCTGGATCATAGAAAGATCATAGAAACCCTACAGTACAGAAAGAGGCCATTCAGCCCATCGAGTCTGTACCGACCACAATCCCACCCAGGCCCTACCCCCACATCCCTTCGTATTTACCCACTAATCCCTCTAACCTACACATCTCAGGACACTAAGGGCAATTTTTAGCATGGCCATGGGGATAGCTCTTCAACTAAAGCTATCTACTCTGATGCCATTTCCATGTCTCTTTACTAGCAACGTTTTGATTATTTTATAAATACTTGCAGTGTTTCTTTTTAAATGATGTTATGATCTAGGGACTGAAATTACACAGGAGGCCCACCAGTCACCCACTGAAATGGGACACCAGTGGAAATCCCTGCAGAATTCTCGTCCCTATGCATCAAAAGCCATGGGTGGTATACTGTACTATTTTCTCTAACAGGCCTCAATAGGCAAAACTTTTTAAATAAGGACATAAGAAATAGGAGCAGGAGTAGGCCATCTAGCCCCTCGAGCCTGCCCCGCCATTCAATAAGATCATGGCTGATCTGAAGTGGATCAGTTCCACTTACCCGCCTGATCCCTATAACCCCTAATTCCCTTACCGATCAGGAATCCATCTATCCATGATTTAAACATATTCAACGAGGTAGCCTCCACCACTTCAGTGGGCAGAGAATTCCAGAGATTCACCACCCTCTGAGAGAAGAAGTTCCTCCTCAACTCTGTCCTAAACTGACCCCCCTTTATTTTGAGGCTGTGCCCTCTAGTTCTAGTTTCCTTTCTAAGTGGAAAGAATCTCTCCACCTCTACCCTATCCAGCCCCTTCATTATCTTATAGGTCTCTATAAGATCCCTCCTCAGCCGTCTAAATTCCAACGAGTACAAACCCAATCTGCTCAGTCTCTCCTCATAATCAACACCCCTCATCTCTGGTATTAACCTGGTGAACCTTCTCTGCACTCCCTCCAAGGCCAATATATCCTTCCGCAAATAAGGGGACCAATACTGCACACAGTATTCCAGCTGTGGCCTCACCAATGCCCTGTACAGATGCAGCAAGACATCTCTGCTTTTATATTCTATCCCCCGTGCGATATAGGCCAACATCCCATTTGCCTTCTTGATCACCTGTTGCACCTGCAGACTGGATTTTTGCGTCTCATGCACAAGGACCCCCAGGTCCCTCTGCACAGCAGCATGTTGTAATTTCTTTCCATTTAGATAATAATCCGATTAATCGTGCCCTCCACACGATTCACTTTTCCACTTATCTTTGTGCCGTCTGCAAACTTTGTTACCCTACACTCAGTCCCCTCCTCCAGATCGTCAATATAAATGGTAAATAGTTGAGGCCCCAGTACCAATCCCTGCGGCACGCCACTAGTTACCATCTGCCAACCAGAAAAGCACCCATTTATTCCGACTCTCTGCTTCCTGTCATAGAACATAGAACATAGAACATTACAGCGCAGAACAGGCCCTTCGGCCCACGATGTTGCACCGACCAGTTAAAAAAAAACTGTGACCCTCCAACCTAAACCAATTTATTTTCGTCGGATAGCCAATCCCCAATCCACGCTAACACCCTACCCCCAACTCCGTGTGACCCAATCTTCTTCAGCAACCTTTTGTGAGGCACCTTATCAAACGCCTTTTGGAAATCCAAAAACACCACATCCACCGGTTCCCCTCCGTCAACCGCACTAGTCACATCTTCATAAAAATCCAACAAGTTCGTCAAGCACGACTTTCCCCTCATGAATCCATGCTGTGTCTGCTTAACCGAACCATTCTTATCCAGATGGCCTGCTATTTCTTCTTTAATGATGGATTCCAGCATTTTCCCAACTACA
The DNA here is from genome assembly GCF_964213995.1 of Mustelus asterias. Lineage (NCBI taxonomy): Eukaryota > Metazoa > Chordata > Chondrichthyes > Carcharhiniformes > Triakidae > Mustelus > Mustelus asterias. The sequence continues at coordinate 42,042,643 of NC_135817.1, forward strand.
GATGTTAAGCTAACCGGCCTGTAGTTACCCGCCTTTTGTCTATTTCCTTTTTTAAACAGCGGCGTAACATTAGCCGTTTTCCAATCCGCCGGCACTACCCCAGAATCCAACAAATTTTGATAAATAACCACTAACGCATCCGCTATTACCTCTGACATTTCTTTCAGTACCCTGGGATGCATTCCATCCGGGCCCGGGGACTTGTCCACCTTTAGTCCCGTTAGTCTACCAAGCACTGCCTCCCTGGTAACATTAATTGTATTGAGAACCTCTCCTCCTACCAACCCTCTATCGTCAATATTCGGTAAACTATTTGTGTCTTCCACCGTGAAGACCGACACAAAAACCTTATTTAAAGTTTCAGCCATTTCCTCATTTCCCACTATTAAATCCCCCCTCTCGTCCTCCAAGGGTCCAACATTCACTCTTGCCACTCTATTCCTTTTTATATATTTGGAAAAACTTTTACTATCATTTTTTATATTTAGAGCTAGCCTAGCTTCATAACCTATCTTTCCTTTCTTTATCGCTTTCTTAGTCGTTCTTTGTTGTTTCTTAAAGTTTTCCCAATCTTCCGATTCTCCACTATTTTTGGCCACTCTGTACACATCGGTCTTTAATTTAATACTCTCCTTAATTTCCTTCGTTATCCACGGCTGGTTATCCCTTTTCTAACAACCCTTCTTTATCACCGGAATATATTGTTGCTGAGTGATGCACTATCAATCGAGCCATGACTAGTTGAGAGCAAATCAAACAGGCTTTTATTGGCAAGAACTTGGAGCCATCTCTGTCGGTGATCGGGTCTGAACTGAGAGCAAGGGGGGTGGAGCCACCGTCTTTATATCCAGACCAGGGGGAGGAGACTTGGGCGGAACCGACAGGGATGTGCCACATATAGAGGTACTGAGAAATACTAACTACAGTGGTTAACCACTACAGATAACAGATAACAGTGGTTTACCACATTGAGTACTGAAAAGGATCTCCTTAAAAATCCTCCACTGTTCCTCAGCTGTCCTACCTACCAGTCTGCTCTCCCAGTCCACCTTAGCCAATTCAGCCCTTATCCTATCGTACTTCCCTCTGTTCAAACAGAGGACAGTGGCATGGGACCCTACTTTCTCCTCTTCCATTTGTATCAGAAATTCGACCATATTGTGATCACTTGACCCAAGAGGGTCCTTCACAAGAACATCCTTAATTCTACTTACCTCATTACACATTACCAGATCTAAGATAACTCGTTCCCTCGTCGGTTCTGTAACATACTGTTCAAGGTAACTATCCTGACAGCATTCTAAGAACTCTTCCTCCATCCCATCCCTTCCAACTTGAGTCAGCCAATCAATATGCAGCTTGAAGTCCCCCATGATTATTGCCGTTCCGTTTTTGCACGCATCCATTATTTGCTTGTTTATAGCCCTCCCCACCTCAACATTATTACTTGGGGACCTATAGACCACGCCTACTAGTGTCTTTCTCCCCCTACTATTCCTTATCTCTACCCATAACGATTGTTTTAACTTCCCAGTTTATTACTGTAGTGAGATACTTCAGACTGTGCTCCTTTATTATTGGTTACCTAACCAGTAGAAACAATCTTTCATCATTTACCCTTCTAAACCTTTTAGAATCTTGAAGACATTGATCAGTTTGACCCAGACAACCTTCTCTGTCACAACAAAAGGGTAATCCAGGTTTTTCAAGTTTACCTTCTGCAAAGATGCTTGTTTGGGAAAACACAACTCATAGAAACATGGAAACTTGAAGCAGGTGTAGGCCATTTGGCCTTTTGAGCCTGCTCCACCTGATCACTGAATTCAATATCCTGATGCCCCCCCATCCCCCTCCCTCTCCCCCCTCCCTCCCTCTCCCCCCTCCCTCCCTCTCCCCCCCCCCCCCTCCCCCCCCCCCCCCCCCCCCCCCCCCGACCTTTTCCCTTGATCTCTTTAGTCCCAAGAGCTATATCTATTTTCTTGTTGAAATCAGACACCGTTTTGGCCTCAACTACTTTCTGTGGTAGTGAATTCCACATATTCACCACCTGCTGGATGAAGAAATGTCTCCTCACCTCAGTTCAAAAAGGTTTATCCCTTATCCTCAAACTATGACCCCTAGTTCTGGATGACCCCACCATTGGGAACATTCTTTCTGAATCTACCCTGTCTAACCCTGTTAGAATTTTATAAGTTTCTATGAGATCCCCTCTCACTCTTCTGGAATCCACTGAATATAATCCTAACCGACTTAGTCTCTCGTCATATGATAGACCTGCCATCATCTCAAAACTTAAATGACACCAAAATCTAAAATTCACACTTCTACAGCACATGACAAGTTACACAGGGGCATAAGGAAAATTATGGACTGGAAAAGACTCCATGATTCGTACAACCTGTGCTATCCAATTGTGATACCTTGTGTCACTCTCCACTGGACAAAAAGACATGTGATCACCTAGGAGGGGCAAAAAGAGTGAACAGAATAAAATCTTAGGCTAATTTTGAAAAACACTGAGCAATTCTCTTTGGCCCTTTTGTTCCTTGTGGTATATCCTTTTATAAGACGTGGTCACTACCCCAGCCAGACACAGGTCCAGTTCTTGTTTGAAGGGACTCAGTGTCGTGAGTACACAATCCAGTGGCCTGTTGCTGAGTTGCACTTCTCTCTGGGAAAGAACTGCCTTCTAATATCTAACCTCATTCTGGCCCTACACAACTTGAAATTGTCTGCATGTCTATAATATATTCTCAGTATGTCAAAAGATCCACTATTAGTTAATGTCTCCCTTCCTGTATTTAAATAAGTGGTTCATTAAGCCTTTCTAGGTATTTTTCTCTCCAAGAATTTGATTCTGTAGGATGTATCCAACATACCTCTGCCTCATTTATCATCCTCCCACTTGAATGCCTTTTAAAATGCTGTTCCTGTCTTGTTTATCTGTTTTAAGCTTTCCCAGACTATTTTTTGACAGTGCAACACATTTTTCTCTCTTTCGAGATTGATTCTGCAGGGCATTCAATTCATTGTACTTTCTCTCACACCTACAGCTACATAATTCTACTATGGATATGGCTTCAGAAATGGCAAATCTCTGCAGTTACACCTGCAAGATCACTGATACCTTCTCAAGGATATTTGTTTTGTATGGACATTGTAGAGATAACACAATAGAGTAAAGGGTTAACATCAGGAACACCTGATGCTGATGTTAGATGATGCAATGTCACATAATTAAGAATCATAGAATTCTACAATGAAGAGGGAGGCCATTTGGCTCATTGAGTTTGAACCGACCACAATCCCACCCAAACCCTATCCCCATAACGCCATGCATTTATCCTGGCTAGTCTCTCTGACACTAAGGGGCAATCCACCTAACTCGCACATCTTTGGACTGTGGGAGGAAACTGGAGCACCCAGAGGAAATCCAGGCAGACACGGCAGACACTCAAGCTGGGAATTGAACCCGGGTCCCTGGCACTATGAGACAGCAGTGCTAACCACTGTGCCACCGTGCCACCCCAATTCCCACTGAGGTCTGGGAATCAGAAGTACAACCTCATGTAGAATACTGAGATGTATATAGCTTTGTAAATAAACAAGAATGTTTTTGTTAAAAAAAGCAATCTTTGAGAGCATACTTCGAGTCATAGGAAAACTCTAAAAACCGCATCCAGACACTGAACCTAAGACAAAACAAACACCAAAGGAGATCCATTAGTTAACTTTATATTCTCAGTGTTTAATTCTCTTCCTTAGCTTGAGTATATTGTATTTTTCCTCATCAAATGCCATTTGGTATTCAATGTCTCATAAACTATTTGGATCTCTTTGTGCTTATTGTGTCTCTTCCCTATTCTTTGAACGTTTCACCACCACTGCACCCCCTACCCATTTACAACACAAATTTTATGTCAATTGCCAACTGAGACAGCTTTCTCTCTGTTTTCTGTATTTATATATCTGCAAACAGCAATGGGACTGCTACTGATTATTGTGACATCTCAGTAGCAATCCCTGGCCATGTTGATGCAGCTCTAATCATTGCCACCTTCTAATTTCTCTGGTTTGGTCAAACTTTAATCTTAACTCCTAACCCAAAAGCTAATGTTAACTTTCTTATATCAGACTATATTTAACCAACTAGATACTTAATTCTTCTATTTCTAATACTACATTTGCAACAAATGTTCATCTCCCTGGTCTGAAAGTTTCTGAGTTGTCTCTTTCCCATTCTTCAAGATTGGTATTATTTTGGCTACTTTTCAATCATTAAACATTATTTTGAATTGTAATTATTCCACAAAGAGTGACAAGGACATGATTGAATTCAGTAATCACTTCTTAAAAAATCCTTCCATGGGTCATCCTTTGAAGTCCCTCAGCCTACCAATAACAAATGTGCCTGAAAATTCTATGGGTGGGATTTTCTGCCCCCCTTGTGGTGTGATTTCCAATCCTGCCAATGTCCACGGCTTTTTGCGTTGTTCAGCATCATGCCACTGGGAGATCCCACCAGCGGGAAAGCCTGGAAATTTCAGCCCTATTACTTTTAATAGATCCTCAATTTCCAATTCACAACCATTCCACCCCACCACCACCACCTCTCTCTATCCCAGTTTACCTCTGGGGAAACTTGTCATGATATCCTCTGTGATTATAGATATTTATTATCCCTCTCAGAATAATGTTTCTTTTTTTCTCCCTTTGTTCCTGTATTGTTATGGTTACCATATTTACCCACCGACTGTCTGAGAGTCCAGCCCTCGTTGCATTGAGTGCTGGGTATTTGTTCAACAAGCCCAGACCAAAAGAATTTTTCTCTCTTGATTCCTGCTGTCTCCTCCTCCTCCTTTCCTTCCTGTATGGAATTATCCAATTCACTTCCTCTGCTTCAATATTTCTCTCTATTTGTGGGGTGATCCTTTTCAGGACATGAATTCCAGAAACGTTTCCTTGCAATATATAGTTAGGTGCTCCTCAAGGTCAACATTCTTCTGCTGTTTAAGCAACATAATTCCGATTATTAATGCATCCAAATTCTTCCTTAACACATTATAGATACCAGGGGTATTTAAATTCAGTTAATTAAATAAATCTGGAATTAAAAATCTTGTATCAGTAATGACAATAAAACTGCTAGACCATCAGAGAAGTTCACTGATGTCCTTCAGGGAAGGAAATATAAGCAACTATAAGCCTGTCTGGCTCATATTTGACACCAGACCCATAACATGGTGGTTGACTCTTAATTGTCCTCTGAATTAGTCTAGCAAGCCACCCAGTTGTATTCAAGAACTTGGCCCACCATCTTGGCCAAGGGTAGTTTGGGATGGGCATTGAGTGCTGATATTATCAGTGATGCCCATATCCTGAGAATTAATGAATAAAGGATACAAACATGATGTATACTTCACACATTTCCATAGGACGTTTAGAGACTTTGGCTGGATTTCCTGGCAGATGTCAAGATGACAATGTCATGGAGATCCAAAGGCCACCCACGTCATTAGAGCACCAGCTGGTGAATCTTTCCAGAAGGCAGCATCCTAAATGGCTGCCTTTGCATTTGCCATCCTATTAGAGATGGTGGCCATGGCTGCGGGCCCACTCAGAGGACCTGTGGTAATATCAGACCAGCAATCCCACTGGGAGAGATGACCGCTGCTGTGGCAGATAAGTCTGTATGAGGTCACCTCAACATGAAAGGCACTCCTAGCTGCCTGTCCAGAAGTGACCAGGTAAAGAGGCACACGTGGCCATTAACAGATGGGACTGCAACCTTTCATTCCAGCGACCTTGTCATTGGAGAATGGAGCCTCTGGTTAAAATGGCCCCTTGGTTTGTCATCATAAAGTCCCCTCAATTGAGCTGGTGACTTTCACACACAGTTGTGGACCCCCCTGATGTTGTCACAAATGGCCTCCAAGTGGGGCATTAATTGGACTAATTGTCTGTCTGCTCATTTGAAGTGGAGAACCAACCTAATTCACAGTCCAACCCTGGTAAAGCCCCCTGGAGGCAGGATTGCATCATGTAGTCATCCAGTTGCAGTTCTATTTTCTGGCCCTTTGCCTCCAAGCCCACAAGGGCCTTAAAGTTCAGCGCTTGATTTCCTTACTCTGTCTGGAGTTCATCAGATGAGTCACGAATCAAGTTTGATAATTTTGCAAAACCCAAAGTTAACATAATGCAAAGCTGAAGAGAACAGTATATCCCAACTGTGAATGTGAAAGTGGACAATTCCACTGTTGTCACAGCAACTCCTTCAAATGGCTACACATTGGCAATCCTCTTTTTGTCCCAGGTGGTTTTATTCTTTTGTGAACACTCCTAAATTGAAAATAAACACTTCAATCGAAAGCTTATCCAAGTTCCTGCCATGGGAAAATGATTGAAAATCCTAAAATTTGCAGAGATAGTTACATTTTGCTGTAAGTCACTTAAGTACTTCTTACTTAAAAATTTTAAGTAAAAATAAGTATTTGCTTTTAAGACCTTGCTGATGACATGCCTTAAGCAAGTGACACAGTTATTTGCTTTGTAAAAGAGTAACAACTTGGTTCAACTTAGTATAGAAGCTGAGCTGAGTCAGATTAATGATGGGACAACAACAGTGCCAGATATCTCCAGAGAATTAGTGGTGGCATTTTGGAAAGTGAGCCAAGTTCCTCAATAAAACCACCAAGTAGAATAATTATAGAGAATACAAACATCTCCAGGGAGCAAATTCACTGGGAGAGATGCAAATGCCTTGCCCCCATGAGGAGAACTTTTTCTAAAGCATAGTATCACAATGGTAGCTGTGATTGAGTTCTGTGACTTGGTGCACCAATACCTACAGGGCCAAATGGACCATTTACATTTCACTTCCTGTGTCAATAAAGATGGTGGGACAATGTACAAATTGCAGGTAGTCACAAAGGTATCACATGAATCATTATGACATTGACTGTGTTAAGGATATAATTGGTACATGTTTTCTCATGCACATAGGTACATCAGCTTTAGAGTAATGAAAGTTATCAGTTCGATAGGCAGCATAAGCATTTTAAAAATCTTGCTAGCTTACCCAAGTGTTGAATGTCGCAAGGAGGACCTAGTATACCATCTGAATGCCTTTAAATAATCTTGTGGTATACTGGGATAGAAAGACCATATTCTTTATCAACGTGCATATGTTGGGGCCTGGTGTTCCCACTGTTTTTAGCACAATTTGCCCAAGTTCAGCCAAACCAGCACAAAAGATTATGGAATTTTTTGGCAATCTTTTGCACATAATTAAAAAATATTGCAGTAGAAGCTGTCCATGCTCACAAATCTGACCACATCCCAAGACTAAATTAATCACCATTAGGCGTTTCCACTGATTAGGCTATTTGTGAGCCTTTGAGAAAACTCCAGAAATTAAAAGCAGAAAAGGCGAGATTCGGATGGAATGTTGCAGATCTGAAATATTGGGCTGGATTTTCATGGAATTGGGGAGACTCTATGAATGGTTAAAAATGGTGGCTGGGCCTGGGGAGGAGTTTTGGGATTCCATATCCCATTCCCAGAGTTTCCAATTTTTAAAAAAGGGCCTTTGAAGGCTGCGGGCTGGTTTGGGCTGTAACCCCACATACTGAATTCCTGACCTGGCTAGCTCAATTGCAGAGGTAGACATGTCCCTGTCTTCCGTAACTTTCATAGAGTCAGGCTACCTTTTCAAATAGTTGTGGCTCGTGGGACCTCAGAGCTGCAATGAATCTTAGTGTGCATGAAAGAACCTTTTGAAAGGTAAGCTCAAAACCTCATGCCCCCTTATGCTGAAGTCTACCCCTAGCCACGTAGACTATTGGCCCCTCATACTCCCCATTCCAAGCTCTCTCTTTCCCCTCTTCCTCCTCAACGCCCCCCCCCCCAAACCATAGTCGCTCATGCCCCCATGGCAAGCTATGGCACTTCCATGCCCATTCACACACAATACAATGCATAGAACCAATGAATATGGTGACAATTGGTCAACTCCCAGTCAAAAAAACATAATGATTCTTGGCTGAGTGCCCAGGAATCCATTAAATCCATTAGTTGAAACAGCTGAGCTCCAGGGAGAACATTGCTTGCTTGATAGCTTTGGCTCTCTTATCTAAGCTGTCAATTGCACGGTATTTATTTGCACCTAATATTGAAGCTTCAAATGCTTGTAGCTTCTGTAATTGATACTTTAAAGGATCTGACGATTGACACTTTTATTGGGCTGTAATACAAAGGAATGTTTAAGAAAGTGGAAAGTTACCAATGAATGACTGTTTTTAAGGCATGTTTAACATATTCTGTTGTCACTTTTGGGTTCAGTGCTTCTATATCATATGCAAGGGTGGCACGGTAGCACAGTGGTTAGCACTGCTGCTTCACAGCTCCAGGGTCCTGGGTTCGATTCCCGGCTCGGGTCACTGTCTGTGTGGAGTTTGCACATTCTCCTCGTGTCTGCGTGGGTTTCCTCCGGGTGCTCCGGTTTCCTCCGACAGTCCAAAGATGTGCGGGTTAGGTTGATTGGCCAGGTTAAAAAAAAATTGCCCCTTAGAGTCCTGGGATGCGTAGGTTAGAGGGATTAGCGGGTAAAATATATGGGGGTAGGGCCTGGGTGGGATTGTGGTCGGTGCGGACTCGATGGGCCGAATGGCCTCCTTTTGCACTGTAGGGTTTCTATGATTCTATGATTTCAATGGTTGAATGGGCACGAATTACCACAGCTTGACATGGGGTCATGAAGGGCCAGATGCTTGGGGACATCCATTGGCATGGGGGCACGTGTAGCCATAGGGGATAGGTAGGGGGCATGAGATGGTATGGATGAGGCTGTCAAGGGGCGGCACGGTAGCACAGTGGTTAGCACTGCTGCTTCACAGCTCCAGGGACCTGGGTTCGATTCCCGGATTGGGTCACTGTCTGTGTGGAGTTTGCACATTCTCCTCATGTCTGCGTGTGTTTCCTCCGGGTGCTCCAGTTTCCTCCCACAGTCCAAAGATGCGCGGGTTAGGTTGATTGGCCATGTTAAAATTGCCCCTTAGTGTCCTGAGATGCGTAGGTTAGAGGGATTAGTGGGTAAATATGTAGGGATATGGGAGTAGGGCCTGGGTTGGATTGTGGGTCGGTGCAGACTCGAAGGGCCAAATGGCCTCTTTCTGCACTGTAGGGTTTCTATGACTCTATGATTCTAAGTGTGAGATATGAGAGGCAGTGAGGGGTGAGGGCCGGAGACACATCCTGTTTTTTTTATAATTAGAGTAAAGTCCTACAGCCCCAGGACAGGTTTTTTAAGCAAAGTACCTCCATACCCAGCAGTCCCCTGGCTGCTTCTTGTTCTTTTCCTGAGTCAGCCGGCCCGACTGCAGCTCACACCTGTCCCCCCAAAATGAAAACCCGGTCCTCTCTGGCCCTTTCTCCCGAGGTGAGCGGGCTAAGCTGGAAATTTTCTGACTCCCACTCCCTAACTCGAGGATGAAAATGTAGCCCATTTACCTGTTCCTCTCTTCACAGATGCTGCTATGTATTTCGTCACTTATTGTTTTTATTTCAAATTTCCAAAATCCACAGTATCTTATTTGTGTTTTTCTTGAAAATAAGTTTGTCCTTTTCATGTGTGTGGTGAACCATCGTTGGTTACCACTGGGGGTTGTTCTTATGTTACTGTTGGGTTGGGGTGTTGTCACTGTGGGGGTTGTATAATGTTGTTGGGTTAGGGTGTTTACCTGTGGTAAATGTTATTATGGCACATCCCGGTGGGGCCCCGCCTCCGGAGGAGAGGTATAAGACCCTCTGCTGCGGCAGGACCCCTCCAGTCTGAACTGGTGTACTCGTGTTAGTTAGTTCCATTGTTTGCTAATAAAAGCCTTCAATAGCTGAAGCCTTGTTCCACGTGCTTGATTGTCGCGCATCAATTTTATTAGCAAACATAAAACTCTCAACAGTAAAAAGGGAGTATGGAACAAATATTAAAACCAGAACGTCTGGCGTTGGACCCACGTGCGGTCGGTGCCGCTAACACCTTCGACCACTGGTGGAAGTGTTTCGAAGACTACCTGGCAGCCTCTGTAGCTGTGACTACAGACAGCGACAAACTCCAGGTCCTCCACGCAAGGGTAAGCGACACGATTTATCTTGCGATTCGTGCGGCCACCACTTACCCGAGGGCCATCGAGCTCTTGAAGAAACGATACACGAGACCACCCAACGAGATACACGCTCGTTACCTCCTCGCTACACGACGTCGGCAGTCGGGCGAAACCATGGAGGACTATGCCAATGAGCTCCTGCAGCTTGCCAGGGGTTGCGATTGTAAAGACGTATCAGCCGAACAATACATGTACGACCTCGCCCGAGACGCGTTCGTAGCAGGGGTAGGGTCCTCGTACATCCGGCTTAAGTTACTGGAGAAAGGGAACCTCAACTTGACCCAAGCGATGGAGATGGCTGAGATGCTGGAAGCAGCGTCGAAAAGCTTGGCTCTGTACCCCGAAGACCACGTGGAGACAACGTGGCAAGAGCAAGCTCAAATCCCTCCTCGCCCCGTGGGCTCGCGCTCCCATATCGATCCGACGACGGCGGCAGCTCCAGGCGGCCAGCGATGCTATTTTTGCGGTGGAGCCAAGCATCCACGGCAACAGTGTCCTGCAAAAACGGCAATCTGCAGCCAGTGTGGTAAAAAGGGCCACTATGCTAAAGTTTGCAGGTCGAAGTCCAAAAACGGCAGTGCAGCTTGTAACCCTCCAGAGCGGAGACAATCTCCTTCGGCGTCGCAGTACCCACGAGGTCCGACCACGTGCGAATCCAGGACGGCGCCATCGTGGCTGACGGAGGAGGAGGAAGACCACCAGGAGTCGCTACGTTTGGCGCCCTCACCCACGTGCGATTCATGGGGGCGGCCATCATGGTCCACGACGACTAGGAGCGACCAGCAGGGGTCCTCAGCATCAACATCGGCTGCATGCAGTGACGCCCAGGGGCCAACGGTGGCGTCGATCTTCCTGGACCAGACAAAGCACCACAGGCTTGATAATTCCATGATGAACATCAAGGTAAATGGTCGTACTGTGTATTGTCTGTTTGACAGTGGGAGCACCGAGAGTTTCATACACCCTGACACTGCAAAAAGGTGTGGACTCCGGGTTCTACCTGCCAAGCAGACAATTTCCATGGCATCACGGTCCCGGTCTGTACCGATCCAAGGACGGTGTATGGTAACCCTAGAGGTACAGGGCACAATTTACGAGCAATACAGGCTCCTTGTGTTACCTCACCTTTGTGCGCCAATTCTCCTCGGACTAAATTTTATGGTCCACATGAAGAGTGTGATCCTACAGTACGGTGGGCCACTCCCTTCACTGGCAGTAGGGAATCAGCCGCAGCCTCCAAATTGCCCAAAGCGCCCCGCATGCAATCTTTCCACTCTAAAAATCACCACACCTTCTTTATTTAAGAATCTGGTACCAGGCTGCAAGCCCATCGCTACTAAGAGTAGGCGTTACAGCGCTGAAGACCGGATCTTTATTAGATCTGAGGTTCAGCGGCTCCTCAAGGAAGGGATCATACAGGCCAGTGCTAGTCCGTGGAGAGCGCAGGTCGTGGTAGTCAAAAGCGGGAACAAACCTCGGATGGTCATCGACTACAGTCAGACCATTAACCGTTATACGCAGCTGGATGCGTATCCTCTCCCGCGCATTTCTGATATGGTCAATCAGATTGCGCAGTACCGAGTGTTCTCTACCATAGACCTTAAGTCCGCCTACCATCAACTCCCCATCCGCCCAGAGGACCGACAATACACGGCTTTTGAGGCGGATGGTCGGCTATACCATTTTCTCAGGGTTCCATTTGGTGTCACCAATGGGGTCTCGGTCTTCCAGCGTGCTATGGACCGAATGGTGGACCAGAACGGGTTGCGGGCTACCTTCCCGTACCTGGATAACGTCACCATCTGCGGCCATGACCAGCAGGACCATGACACGAATCTCCAACACTTTCTGCGCACTGCATCTCGCCTGAATCTGACCTATAACAGGGAGAAGTGCGTATTCCGTACGCGCAGGTTAGCTATCCTTGGATACGTGGTGGAAAACGGGGTCATTGGCCCTGATCCAGACCGTATGCGCCCCCTTACTGAACTTCCCTTGCCCGCTAGCACGAAAGCACTGAGGAGATGCCTCGGGTTCTTTTCGTATTATGCGCAGTGGGTCCCCAACTACGCGGACAAAGCCCGTCCGCTCATCAAGTCCACGACCTTCCCACTCACGCCGGAGGCCCAATTGGCCTTCAAGGCTTTGAAAAGCGATATTGCGAAAGCCACGATGCACGCGGTGGATGAATCCATCCCTTTCCAGGTGGAGAGTGATGCATCTGATTTCGCCCTAGCCGCCACACTAAACCAGGCAGGCAGGCCCGTCGCGTTCTTTTCCCGCACCCTTCAAGGCCCCGAAATTCGGCACTCAGCGGTGGAGAAGGAGGCTCAGGCCATTGTGGAGGCAGTCAGACACTGGCGCCATTACCTGGCGGGGAAGCGATTCACTCTGATCACGGATCAACGATCCGTGGCGTTTATGTTCAGCAACACGCAGAGGGGCAAGAGCAAGAACGATAAGATCTTGCGGTGGAGAATTGAGCTCTCCACCTATAATTACGATATTATGTATCGTCCAGGGAAGCTCAATGAGCCCTCGGATGCCCTCTCGCGCGGAACATGCGCCATCATGCAGGAGGACCGCTTGAAGGCCCTCCACAATGACCTGTGTCATCCTGGAGTCACCCGACTCTACCACTTCGTAAAAGCCCGCAACCTGCCCTACTCGGTGGAGGATGTCAGGTCAGTGACGAGAAGCTGTCGGATTTGCGCGGAATGCAAACCGCACTTTTATCGACCGGACCGGGCACAATTGGTCAAGGCCACTCGCCCTTTCGAGAGGCTGAGTGTGGATTTTAAGGGCCCCCTTCCCTCAACGGACCGGAACGTCTATCTCCTCAATATAATAGATGAGTACTCCCGGTTCCCGTTTGTTGTCCCCTGTGCGGACACGTCGACTGCCACCGTGATTAAGGCATTCAGTGAGCTTTTTACCCTGTTCGGGTACCCCTGCTACATACATAGCGACAGGGGCTCGTCGTTCATGAGCAACGACTTGAGGCAATTCCTGCTCTCATACGGGATTGCCTCTAGTAGAACCACGAGCTACAACCCTAGGGGTAACGGACAGGTGGAAAGGGAGAATGCTACAGTCTGGAAGGCTGTCCTACTGGCGCTGAAATCCAGGGGCCTTCCAGTCTCCCGTTGGCAGGAGGTCCTTCCAAATGCGCTCCATTCTATCCGCTCCCTCCTGTGTACGGCAACCAATGCTACTCCCCACGAGAGGATGTTCTCATTCCCTCGGAAGTCGTCCTCGGGGATCTCATTACCAGCCTGGTTGACGTACCCAGGACCCGTCCTTCTGCGGCGACATGTGAGGGCCCGCAGGTCCGACCCCTTGGTCGAACCGGTCCAACTCCTCCACGCCAACCCTCAGTATGCCTATGTGGCATATCCTGACGGGCGAGAGGACACAGTCTCCATTCGAGACCTGGCGCCCGCAGGGGACGTAGCAACTCCTGTCGCTCCCATACCCCCTGTCACGAATCCCCTATTACTTATTTCTTCCCCAGACGTGGCGCGGTCAGCACCGGGACCAGTGCATAACAGTTATACTCCCATGTACAGCTTGCCTGAGACTCGGAGATCGGCGCCACCACAGAAGGTTCCAGGATCCCCTGCACCATCGCCTCACCAGGGTCAACCGGCCCGGGAGTCCTTGAGGGGACAGCCGGACGCTGTTTTGGAGAGAACGCCACCGCAAGCACCTGCTCCGGTGTCGCAACCGGTGTTGAGGAGATCACAGCGACGGTGCGGTCCTCCAGACCGTCTGGACTTGTGAATTTTGTACATATATGACCTGTTTTTTTTGCACCCCGCCGGCCTTTGTTTTTAAAGGAGGGGTGAATGTGGTGAACCATCGTTGGTTACCACTGGGGGTTGTTATTATGTTACTGTTGGGTTAGGGTGTTGTCACTGTGGGGGTTGTATAATGTTGTTGGGTTAGGGTGTTTACCTGTGGTAAATGTTATTATGGCACATCCTGGTGGGGCCCCGCCTCCGGAGGAGAGGTATAAGACCCTCTGCTCCGGCAGGACCCCTCCAGTCTGAACTGGTGTACTCGTGTTAGTTAGTTCCATTGTTTGCTAATAAAAGCCTTCAATAGCTGAAGCCTTGTTCCACGTGCTTGATTGTCGCGCATCAGTGTGCAAGGCATGCTTTCAAAGTTTTTAAAAAATATATTGTTATAATTCAGGTCAGAAACTCCAAAGCGTTTTATGAACTCTGCCTGGATCATCAGTTTTGCAATTTGGATTTGGCTGGAGTGAGCACGAGGTGTTTCACTTCGGGTATGATTCAACTGACCCTCCAGGGAGCTTTTATCAAACAAAGTTTATTTAAGAATACAGTTAAGATGTATAGAATGAAAATTAGCAATAGCTTTTACCAATTACAAACAAGAAAAAACAACCATGATATTGTATAAACCTTAACAGCTAAATACTGTTCCAACCAAACAAATCCCATTAACAAAACCCTTGCCACAGGTTTTGCTCAGAAAATACAAATGTTCACGTGATGCTGGAGCTTCGTCCTTCGGTTGGAGAATTGAAACTCTGACTTCCCAGCCTTGTAACTTCCATCAGTCCTCTTGATATACACACACAGAGAAGCTTGAAGTCGGAACAGCTTCCCAAAACACCAGGGAGAGAGAGACTCTAGGTACTAGCTCGTAAATCACCAACAGCAGAATATTCACCCCAGGAAGGCCAGGAGACATGCTTCCAGCTAGCCAGCAGAATTTACAACACCAGGGAGAGAAAAAGAAACACTGCTTTACAGTCTGATGTCGAAACACCTTCTAAACTAAAAACAGCAGCTCAAAACTGAAAATGAAAGAACTACTGTCACCTGTCCTGTCAATCATTCTTCCCCCTTACAATTCAAGGTCATAAAAATCCCAGAAAGTACCTGAGGCCCAGAGTAAAAATGAACAAAACCCCTTTTAAACCATTTAAGCAGCAATAAAATGACTTTTAATCGTACAGCTCAGCAACAGTGGAAAAAAAAACACAGCTGCTTATAACTGCAGAGAACATGATTTTAATGAACACATCTTTTAAAGGCATACTAAGATCACAATATATTTTTTATTTACTAAAAAACTGGCTGCTATATATTGATATACAATTAGACAAAGGAGAGCCAGTGGCTGTTATCAATTTGGATTTCCAGAAGGCCTTTGACAAGGTGCCGCACAGAAGGCTGCTGAGTAAGATATGAGCCCATGGTGTTAGAGGCAAGGTACTAGCATGGATGGAAGATTGGTTGACTGGTAGAAGGCAGAGAGTGGGGATGAAGGGGTCCTTTTCAGGATAGCAACCGGTGATTAGTGAAGTCATGCAGGGGAAGCTGCAGAAGGACTTGGACAGGTTAGAAGAGTGGGCAAAGAAGTGGCAGAATACAACATGGGAAAGTGTGAGGTTATGCATTTTGGTAGGAAGAGTAGAGATATTTTCTCAATGGGGAGAGAATTCAGAAATTGGATAAGGTTAACTAGCAGATTGACTTGGTAGTTAGGAATGCAAATGCAATGTTAGCATTCATTTCGAGAGGACTGGAATAAAAAAGCAGGGATGTACTGTTGAGGCTTCATAAGGCTCTGGTGAGGCCACATTTAGAATATTGCGAGCAATTTTGGGCCCCATATCTAAAGAGGGATGTGCTGGCCTTGGAGAGGGTGCAGAGGAGGTTCATGAGAATGATCCCGGGAATGAAAAGCTTGACATATGAAGAGCGTCAGAGGATTCTGGGTCTGTACTCAATGGAGTAGAGAAGGATGAGGGGGGATTTCATTGAAACTTACAGAATAATAAAAGGTCTGGATAGAGTGGACACAGTAGAGACTAGGACCCGAGGGCACAGCCTCAGAATAAAGGGACCCTTTAGAACTGAGATGAGGAGGAATTTCTTCAGCCAGAGGGTAGTGAATCTGTGGAATTCATTGCCGCTGAAGGCTGTGGATGCCAGGTCATTGAGTGCATTTAAGACAGAGATAGATAGGTTCTTAATTGGTAAAGGGATCAAGGGCAATAGGAAAAAAGCAGGAGAATGGGGTTGAGAAACTTATCAGCCATGCTTGAATAGCGCAGCAGACCCGATGGGCCGAATGGCCTAATTCTGCTCCTCTATCTTATGGTCTTATGATATAACAGCAACTGTTTAGTTTTATAAAGTCATTTTCATAAATTTAATGCTTGGTTAATAACAAGTGATGGATTAACATCGTGATTCAGAATTCTTTTGTGATAAATCCATTTTCAGCAGTATTAATTAAACTGCTCCAAATTACCACTCTTAAATATGACATAGAATAATTTTTATGAAGTCAAGGAAAAAAAAATTCAAGAAAAATTTTGTTGTAAAACATTAACTGATTGAAGTAGTTCATGATTGATTTTACATTTGGGCAGTATGAAACCTAAATTTCAGTGAAAATATGAGAAATGAGAAATACTTTTCAATACTAGTGCAATTTTTTTCATGTGGGTCACTGATTGTGTCCAAGTTGAATATCTATACCTATGGAACCATCAGCAAGTATTGTGCTTCTGAGGAAACGAACATAAAACTTGCATTCTGAAGCAACCCAACATCTTTGAGACCATTAAAGAACAAAAAACATAAGCTTGGAAGACTCTGTGGTATTATGGGCCAATGTTGCTGCCAAGACTTGAAGCACCTGTATGCAGCTTCTGCAGCATATCAATGAACAAATAGAGCAACTCGCATGTACAACCAAGGGTATTCAATGGGCAGATGTTTGATGTGTTTGAGCAGTGCTCCAGAATTGATAGTGAATATATTGACCATATGTTGCATGCTGTACAATAGTGTCATGAACTTGGATGATGCATCATCATAGGCTTAAATGAGGCAAACCAAAAGCCATAAAAAAACAGCCACTACCAGTTAAGTGGGGAAACAGATGCATGAGGAGTTGAGTGAGAGCATTTTCCAATAAACTCTGTGGGATATGTAGCTTACTGTTGGACATTTGCGCAATAACTGAGGGTCTTCTGCCTCATTTGAGTTTTAAGGAAAACAAAGTGGTTGGACAGCACCCACCTTCAATGAAAGATCCTGCATATCAAGTATGCATATTTGCTCCAAGTCTAATTGCCAAATCTCAACAAAAATCAACATTTTACTGTAATGTTTTAGTGCTGCTAAGATGCTTAAATAAAGAAGTTTTGACTTCCTATTACCTGAAAAGTCAATCAAATTTATTTCCTTCAGAAACATAACATTGACTTGCATAAGACCACGTATAGTAACTTTCAATGCATCTTTAAATGTCATAAAATACACGACTATGTCTGGCTCTGTAACTGTCCCTCAATTCACGGCATAAGCACAATCCAGCTGTGCACATTGAACTGTATTTCTGTTACAGCAGGCTACTTGTCATTAGTAGTTGCAAGTCAGCATTTGTCGGGACTTAAAATATTCCAAAATCACTGGTGACCACTCCTGTCAGTATTGTCATGGACAGGTGCATTTTCAACAGGTAAATTATTGGAGACTTGATCAAGCAGGTTGATCAAGCAAGTTGATTCCCTGCAAGCACAGTGTGGTAAATATGTGCTTCAGTATTTGGCCAGCTTGGTCAACGGTTGTGCTACTGAGCTACTCGTAATTATAAACATTGCACTCCCTGAGAGAACATTCTGTGCTTTGCTATCTTCCGTGCCTGAAAGAGAGGTTGTATACAACATGAAATACTGATTCATCAGCTGAGGCAGGGCAATAGATGGTAATCGGCAGGCGGTTTCCTTGCCCATGTTTGACCTGATGCCTTGAGATGTCATGGAATCTGAAATCAGTATTGAGTACTCTCACCACCACTATCTCCCAATTGTATACCACTGTGGCACCACCTCTGGGTTTGTATTGCCATTAGGACAGGACATAGGAGTCTGGGACACTGGCTAAAAGGCATAATACTGTGAAGGTGATTTTGTTAAGCTGTTGCAGGACTAATCTGTGGGATAACCCTCCAATTTTGGTATGGTAAAGGACAATCGACATCAAAACTGGTCTTTTTTTTTGGTTCTCACTCAACTCAGTGATCCCTGGTCAGAGTTTGTTATTTCTGTGCCTGCAAATCCATGGTTTTTAACCTCTTAAAGTGAATTTCTGGACAATGAACACAGAAGATGAAAACTTTTGCTTTTATTTGTTCTTTATTAGCTATAATATTTTTCCTTCCTAATGCTGACATCCATATTTTCATAAGTTTTTGTTCTTCTAATTTCTTCAAAAGCAATGGTCCACCTCAGAAAGTTTTGCATGCTTCAGAAGAAGCCAAATTTCAGATAAAGCAATGATGAGTTTTTTTTATCCATTGTGGTTATTGTTTCCAGTTTCTAATATTATTTCTTATGCTGCTCGCATTACTGTTTATGCATTTTAGCCTGATTTCCTTGTTATTGGTAAGCTTGAACTCCTTCACTCTTGATATTACTTTATAATTCATTTGATCACCTTTACATTCTATCTTCAATAAGTCTACCTTTTTCTCTTTAACTGTCTAATGTTATCTGATTGCATTATTTTCCCTTTCCCTTACTATCTTTGTATTTCTTTAATTGGCAGTTAGTATCTTGAAGCATTAACATCAACTTTACTAGGTTTTGGTCTGCCTGCCTGTCTTTCACTTAGATTTAAATTCTCTTCCTCCATCTAATTTGACATCACTGTAAGAACAATGATGTCACTTTAATCTTACTTCCTTCTGTACAGTTTTCATCTTTTTTGGAATTTACCTTATTCACACAGATGTGTACACTGCTCCCTCTTAAGGCACACACCAATGCCTTTCATTTTAATTTTTTATACAATACAGAAATAAAAACTGTGATTAAACAAGTTAATGTTTTTCCCTTTGAATTCATGCCTCCCTCTGCAACATCTGTACTCTATTTCTACATTGTTGGTTATGGCATAAATCAGTACGCTGGCTCATTACCCTCCCTTTCCATAAGCTTTTCTACTTACCCTGTTATATTCTTTTCTGAAGAGATATTACATCAAATGGGACCCTTTGTCATAGTAAGAAAAGATACTATTTTCTTTAAAAAATATATTGACAGGATATAGGCACCATTTTCAAGGCCAGTGTTTATTACACATTTTTAATTGTCCTTGAGAAGATGATGGTGCGCCACCTTCTTGAATCAATACAGCTCCTGCGGTGGATATTTAAGATGGTGCCAATCAAGTGGACTGCTTTATCCTGGATTGTGAGAAACTTCTTCAGTGTTGTTGGAACTGTGCTCATCCAGGCTGATGGAGGGCATTCCACTGTACTCTTGACTTGTGTCTTGCAGGTGATGAAAATACTTTGCTAAATCAGGAGGTGAATCTCTTGCCACATTATATCCAGCTTCTGAGCGGCTCATGTAGCCTCACTGTTCATAAGGCTGGGCCAGTTAAGTTTCTGGTCAAGATGACCAACAGGTTGTAGATGATGAAGGATTCAGTGATGTTAATGTCACTGAATATCACGGGAGGTGTTTAGGCTCTTTGTTGTTGCTGCACATGGTAACACACCGGCAAATGTTATCTCCCACTTATCCATCAACCCTGACTGCTGTCCAGATTTTGTTGCAGTGGACATGGAGAACTTCATTATGAGGAGTTACAGATGAAATTGAACACTGCAACCATCTGTGAACATCTGTACTTCTAACCTTATGATGGGGAGAAGGTTAATGGTGAAGCAGCTGAATACGGTTAGGCCTAGGACATTCCTTGAGGAAAATGTACACCAATGTCCTGGAGTTAGCATGATTGACCTGTAACAACTACAACCAACTTCCTTTGTGCTAGGACTCAAGTCAGCGTTCCTTTTGATTCCCATTACATTTAATTTTGGTAGGACTGCTTGGTGCCAAACTAGGCAACTGCTGCCTTGATGTTGAGGGCAGTTACTCCCAACTCACTCTGGAATTCAACTCTTTTGACCAAGGCTTGGACCAAGGCTGTAATGAGATCAGGAAGTGAGTGACTCTGGTGGAACCCAAACTGAACCTCAGTTAGTGACTTGTTGCTGAGTAAATGCTGCTTGACAGCATTGGTGATGATGCTTTCTATCATTTTGTTGATAAGTGAGATTATGCTAATGGGTTTAAATATATATCTTGGAAGTATATCTTTAAGTACATATCTTGGGAATTTTATACTTTGTTGGGTAGATGCCAGTGTTGCAGCTGTATTAGAACAACTTTGCTAGAAGTGAGGCTGGTTCTGGAATACAGATCTGGAATATAAAGCATGTCTCCATGATGATGGCCATTAAACTAATGAATTGCTTGAAAAACGCATATTGTTCACTAACCTCCTCCAAAGAAGGAAATCTGCCATTCTGATCTGATCTGCATGTGGTTCTAGGCCCCTAGGAATGTGGCTAACACTTAACTGCCTTCTGAAATGGTCAAGTAAACCATTCAGTTGTCAAGGTGGCTCATCATCACCTGCCCAAAGGCAATTAGAGATGGGAAATAAATACAGGCCTTGACAGCAATGCCCACATCCTGTGGATGATTACAAACGTGTAACCCTACATTTTAACTGAAGCAGTTTGGCACCTTATTTTTTAGAAATGCCTGGTGCCCATGGCATGCTCGTTTACACTCATTGAATCAGGTTTGATTCCCTGGCTAAGTGGTAATGGGAAAATGAGGAATATGCATGCACATCGATTTACAGATTGTGATGGAATCTCATTCTGCTGCTGCTGCACATGTCTAATGCATGTTCAGTTTTGAGCTGTGAAGTCCTTGATCAATCAGTCCTTCTGATGACCCATTTGCTGGAAAAAGTCTGTATTCTCTTTTTATGTGATGTTCCCTATAAAACCAAAGTGGACTGGGAAGTATTCTGAAAGGGGATTGATTGGTTTCCTGATTATGACATGATTGTGTTCCAAGGAATGGCCATGTGACCACAGATTGACGTGGGGATGAACAGCTAAGAAACAATGATAAATAGAAAACTAGTTGCAATGGAGTTGCACTGCAGTCTGTATTTTCTGTTTGGCAGTTCGCCCAACAGAAGACAGGCAAGTTTCTCTCTGAATAGCACAGTTTTCAGCTTAACAGTTTTAGAATAGATCTTGCTGTTGAAGCAGGAACTATTCATATATGTGTGTGTAGCTGGAAAGGACAGAACACTGAAGACGAGAAGGACAATAGATTAGGGATTAGTGAAGACTCATTGCTGCTGTTTCAGTGTCACCAGAGACTACCAAACTGCCTCAAAGGAATGGAAAAGGAGTCTCCAGGGATCGATCAGAACTGTCATGACCTGAAGGAAAGAGGTTTGACAGATGTTCACTTTGTTGGTGTTGACCATGTCCATGGACTGTGCATGGAATACAGCTGCTGGTGAATGCAACTCAAGGGCCAAAATGGTGGAGTGGCAATTAAATGAGACATCCCAACTAGCAGAAGCCAAGTTGGAAAAATTGTGATTGCACATGCTCCCAAATTTGTGTGGGAAATAATGTGAGTGGTCTTAACTGCTTGAGATTTACCTTTGTTGTATCAACTATTTGTAGTGAAACTTATCTTTTAATTTTAAATATCCTTTGCCTAATAATTAATGTTTGAATTATGTTGATTTTAGTTGGTTTGTTACAGTGAACGTTTTAAATCAAGAAATCTTGTCCAGCGATTTACTTTCCATTCATGTCGTGGGGAATCCTTTCTTTCAAAATAGTTACTGGTTACTATGGGGATTGTAACGGTCCCATTTACTGTGGTATTGCTACACAACACAATGAAGCAAGTTCTCAGTACAATGGGGTGGTGGTGGTGGTGGGGGGGAGGGTGCTTTGTTTCCATTAGGCCCATGTAGTAGTCACCCCTACCAATACTGTCATGGACGCTTCCATCGATGATTGGTGGATTGGTGAGGCTGAAACCTGTCTGTTAATTTTAGAACCATCCATAACAACATTAATGACTTCCATTTCGGTTAAGCCATGAACATTCCCAGCTTGGGTCACTGTCTGTGCTGAGTCTGCACGTTCTCCTCATGTCTGCTTGAGTTTCCTCCAGGTGCTCCAGTTTCCTCCACAATCAGAAAGATGTACTGGTTAGGTGCATTGGCCACGCTAAATTCTTCCTCAGTGTACCCAAACAAGCTTCAGAGTGTAGCGAGTAGGGGATTTTCACAATAACTTCATTGCAGTGTTAGTGTAAGCCTACTTGTGACACTAATAAATAAACTTTAAACTTCTTCAAAGAAGTGGATTTTAAAAAGAGAGGCTGTGGTAGTGGAGGTGACAGGTGTAGGCTTGGGTGGGGTGATTCGTAAGATTGGCGAGCTCAGAGCTGATGCTTTCAGGTTGAAGCTGTTTGCTGATACAGGGTGTGATAAAAACCATGGAGAAATTTAAATGCAAGATTGAAAACATTAAATTTGCTACACCAGGAACCAATATCAGTCAGTAAGGGCAGGGTACAGCACTAAAGTTTTGAATTGGTGATGTAGAACATTGGAGTCTCAAGATTGAAGAGGTGGAGTTTTGTGACGTTACAGAGATGACAGCGTTTGTAATAGAGATGTGATGGGTTTAGAAGCTCAGTTTGTCACCAAATGCCAAGTTGAGGTTGTTCACAAGTTGTGACCTGGGTACGGTGTTTCTTGGTGGAACACTAGGTGACATCTTTGGTTTTGGCAATGTTTTGCTGGAGGGGATTGTGATTCATCCAGGACTGGATGCTGTATAAACAGAATGAGAGTACAAATCAGTGGGCAGATAGAGTGATTTTTTTTGTAAAGATCCTGTTGGATGTCATCAGCATATATGTGGAAGCTGTCCTGATGTCTGTATGATGTTGTTAAGAGACAACATTTAAGTGAATAAGAGCAAGAAACTGACTGTGGATTCATAGATACCTGGCCAGATGTTAGTGTGGAAGTGGGAGGATGAGCCAAAGGGACAGGGTGGGAAACGGACTAGGGATGATAATTGACATGGTGAGTAAGCGGAAAATACTAGAGACAGTTGAATTAATAATTGCATGAATAAAAGACATGTGTGAGCTCTTTGCACTTGTTGACTTGTTAGAAATGAGGACCAAGAGACAGGAGAGTGGAGTTAGTAGAAAATGTGTTAGCTTTGCTTTCCAGGGTGATCCTTGAAAGGTGCTTGAATGAGACTCAGTGGACCATGTTGTGACCACAGCCAAATCTTGTGCTAGATATCATCACCAGTGGAGCACCAATTCTCTACCAGGTATGTATGATTAAAAATACACTCCTTGAACTTAAGAGATGACTGTGTCCAGACCAGAGGGAGAGAGAACGATAAGGGTTGTGCTGGGGATAAGGGCATCTAAGATAGAAGCAAAAAGGTTGTTAAGCAGATCAAAAGCTGCAGATGTATCTTGATGAATGAAAGATAAAAAGCTAGGTGATTAGAAGTTTGAAAGTGCTGTTCTGAGAAGTTTTTTTTCCTGCAGGCAGAAGAAAGACATTGCTCTCCTTTTGATATGTACTTCTAACATTCATTCACTATTTCAGAGTAATGTATCATGAAGAAAAATTAATTGTGATACTTTTTGACTGGCTTGAAAAATTGATACTTTGGTCCCACATAATATATATTCACTTACCATTATTATTGTGTATATTATTGTCAACCCTTTATTCCTTGGTCAGAACATCATTTTGGATAAACAATATTGCAACAGAAAGCAGTTTACCGATAGATTCCAACTATGCTCCCCACTTTTTAAGAATGTCAGCTGAATTGACAGCAATGTCCTTCTATTCATTAAATCTTGATAGTCAACCTATTCATATTTTCTTGAGCCTTTCCGTTATATTCTTAATAGACTTGCTTTTTTATTTTTTGAATCATAAAAGTTGTGTTTCTCTTCCAAATTGCATATGACAGTTCTAAACGAATTTATCAGGTTTGTGTCTCTCTCTCCTTTTTGACACATCTGATGACCAATGCTGGTTAGAAAGGACAATTCTCCTTACTGCATAGCACCAATCAAATGATCAAACACCTTTCTGAAAAAATATTATTCTGTGCTTGAAACATAATTCCCTTGAAATTGTACAATTTAGCATGTAGGCTGGCTTGTTATTTCCAGCAATTAAGTTCCTATTAAGCGCTTTAAAATTGGATTATTGCAGAGAATTAGAATTTTAGCGTTAACAGTGGCAACATTTATAGACTTTATAGAATCCCTACCATGCAGAAGGAAGCCATTCGGCCCATTGAATTTGCACCAACTCTCTGAAAGTGTATCTTACCCAGGCCCACCCCACGCCCTATCTCTGTGACCCTACACATTTACCCCACTAATCCCCCTAACCTACATATCTTTGGACACTAAGGAGCAATTTAAAACAGCCAATTTCACCTAACCTGCATATCTTTGGATTGTGGGAGAAAACCCACACAGACACGGGGAGAATGTGCAAACTCCACAAAGATACTCACCCAAGGCCAGAATTGAACCTAGCCCCTGGCACTGAGAGGCAGCAGTGCTAACCTCTGTGCCATTGTGCCATCCCAAATTAGCCATCCCAAAATTGTTTCCATAAATTTTACTTGTGAAACCAAAGTGAACTCCCCATTTTATTTTGTCAAAATAAAAATTCTGTTGGACTTCAGATTCCTATTTTTGAATGCAGAAAATGCAGTCAGAGGACTATTTGAAGCATAACACTTCTGTAGTTCCTTACTCTGTTCCTTCTGGAAGTTTTGCAATGTGGAAGAGTTATCCATAATAAAAAGAAGATGAAAAACAGTTACCTGAGTTCAAAGATTATGGAAAATAAATAGTCACGATTGGACCTGTCTACTGTAACTGAGATCAGGAGAGTACTATAAACTTGAATCTGATAGATGATAACCTGTAAAAATCACAGATTTGTTGCTGAATTATTTGAAAAGTTTGTGGAGGTGTCCAGCAGAATATCTTTCAGCTTTGTGACCATACATTTCTCAACAATCTTTTCAGCATTTTGCTTATTTTGTTTTCCATGTTCATGACGGTTCTTAAATTTGATTTTGAGCCTTTTGGACAACTGAGAATAAATCAAGGCACTGAATACATCTAAGTGATTTCCCAATAGAGCCAAGTTGAAATAGGAGGGCCAATAACCATCCGTTGTTCCAATCCAGCACTGAGCAGCAGATCATGAAGTTCCATTCTTAGCTGCTTGGGACTAAATTATCTGTCTGCTTTTGATTAAGAATGGTGCTTAGGAACTTATTAAGAATTCACCTTTGTAGATGAAACGTGGAGAAAATATAAATATGTCACAGTTGGCAACTTGCTTAAAATCCCTGAAATGCAGCTGTCTGTAATCATGGATAAGCTTGTTTAATGTAACCAAGATTAGGAGGACATTGTAACACTCATCCGGTAGATGTCAACTTGTCGAAACCAATACAGTGACACTGCTATTGAACAATGCAGCGTTTAGCATTTGTTAGTTTAACTGGCACTTCGGGAATGCATGTGCTCTGCAATCTTTTAATGTTGAACAACAAAGTACCCCATTGACATCAGACTTAGCAAAGGAAAGGCTAAGCAAGTAGGGATGGTGGCCAATTTAGTCTAACACCATAAAGATCTGGGTGGTGCCTGGTAGTGTTGAGTTAGTTGAACTCACCTTGGATGGTGCTGTGGTTCACTTTATTTATCCTTCAGTTTCTGGTCAATGTTAACTCCCAGGATGTTGAGGGTTGGTTCAGTGATGGAAATGCCATTTAACATTGGGTGGAGATGGTTGGATGGGACAAGAATATCTTGCCTCCTCTCTGTGTTTTTCTTGGCGGCGTGCCATTCACTGGTGGCAGAATCCTCTGGCTCTGCCACTGTCAATGGGGAATTCCCATTGAAACCACCCCAGGCCATCAGGAAATCCGCAGAACGCTTAGCATTAGGCAGGAAGCCATTTGGCCCATCCAGTTTGCACCAACTCTGTGAAAGGGTAGGGCCCACCCCACATCCTATCTCTGTAACCTTACACATTAACCCACTAATCCCCCCAACCTACACATCTTTGGACACTAAGGAGCAATTTAAAACAGCCAATTTCACCTCACCTGCACATCTTTGGATTGTGGGAGGAAACCCACACAGACATGGGGAGAATGTGCAGGATCAGAGAATTCTGCTGGCATGAACAGCCGGTAAATTCCAGCCACCATCTCTTGTTAGAGATGGTCGATGCCTGGCATTTGTGTGGTACAAATTTTACTTATGTTAGGAATCCATATTTTCAAGAACTACATGCTCTTTAAAAAATTGGAAAATTTGGACATACCCCTGAGATTTTTTTTAAACGTTGCATGTTCACTTTGGTCTGTGAGCAAACCACTTTTTCCAAGAAATTACATTACTTCAGCGAAATGACCAGCTAGATCCTGGGGAGATAAGATTTATTTTGTTTACTTTGAGTTTATTTTTTTTTAAAACACTGTTGCTGCCAGGCTGTGGGTTCCTGCTGATTGGCTGAAATGCTCCTGGCCTGGGAAACAATGTGGCTGAACATTTATTTGAACTCATTGTGTGTCTTGAGAGAAAACTGTGAAGGAAGATTGCTCCACGTTCTCTCCCTGAATTGCTTATAGTCCAGAGTGGGCGTTCACCTTCAGTCGTAAAATGAAATGGTAAAAAAAAAATGGGGTGAAGGTGGAGGAGAAAGGTCAAGCTTTGAAGTTGTTGAAACTCAGAGTTAGGTCTGGAAGGCTGTAAATTGCCTAATTGGAAGAGGAAGTGCTGTTCCTTCAGTTTGCACCAGGCTTCGCTGGAACATTGCAACAGGCCAAGGACAGACGTGGAAATGAGAGCAGATGGTGTGTTGAAATGGCAAGCAACAGGAAGGACTGGGTCTTGCTGGCAGACAGACAGGTGTTCTGCAAAGCAGTCACTCTGTCTGCATTTGGGATCTCCCTTTCTAGTTTGAATGAGCCCTAGCCACTCTGAAAGCTCCTAAAACTGCTTTCATTGACAACTTTGGTGGAAGTTAAAGAGGAATTAGCCAGGTTTGTTTGCATAAGGAACTGATGTACCATTAGCTGATAAACCTTTTTACTAATTGACAGCTCCAGGGCAGATCAAACAGTTCATTGTTAATACAATCAGTTCATGCTCCATTTATCCTGAAGCGCTTCCTCTTTTAATCTGCAGGTGCAGAGTCTGGCTGCTTTTTTTCATAGCGGGTCTTTTTCAACCTTTTATGCCGGAAAAGCATGCCTGTATTGGAGGTTGTTTTCAGCCGTAGAAGAAGCTGGCACAACTCAGAGATTATCCTTAATGGGGTCTTCAGTGAGGACTTTCTAGTGGCCATCATTTATTCTCTGGATAGACGTTCTGACAATGTCAGAGGTAATTGGAGCCACTGGGCAGTCAGGTACATAGCCCTGGCTCTACTACCTGCCAGCCTGCCAATGTCACCCTAGCAGTGGCACCCTGGAAGAGTAGGGCCTGTCACTGTACTCTGAGATTGGAACACCCTTTGAAAGAAACACCCTTGATCCCTGTGAAGTCGGTCTTGCCAAAGTGTTTCATGTTGGGGATTTTTTTGCAACCAAGGTGTGGTTGAATCCCACCTGGTTGGTGCTGCCAGTGGAAAACATTCTGGTTTTCCAGCTGGCAGCAGCACTTAGATTTCTTTTGGGAGAATCATGGCCTCCATGTATGCACGCTTCATTGGCAGTGGGAGAAAATAGAATTGCAGAGGAGAAGTGACAAAGTGCTATATTTTCTTCACATTCCTAGAAGTTGAAAAATACGTAAAGGGAAATAGGCTTGTGTGAATCAAAAAAAACTGGGATATTTGGTGCAGATGGTTTACATTGTGTATAGATTCCTCGTTCAATGGTCCAAGTGCTGAAATTAATTTATAATATGAATTATTTCAGGGTTGGAATTTTAGTTTCCAGGCACTGATCTTGGTATATCTCAGAATCAGCAAACATGAGTAAATCTGCTAAAACTTTCACTGTCATTATTACAGGGGAAGAAGGGAGATTTAATGAGCCATATGGAGCATGGCAGATGCATTGCACTGTACTGATCCATTAGTAAGATATTGTGGCAGATAAAAAAATATTTCATTTGGAAACTTATATTAATCTTTTTTTTCTTTTGGCAAAACTGTCACTTTAATATTACTCTAATAATGCAAGTAAAATGAATGTAATGAATAGATCTAACAAACATAAAGTGAAAGAGTAAATTAATTCAGTCTGCTCTCCAATTTTAAAGTTGGTTGACAAAAGTTTATTAGATATGAATCGCCTGTAGTTTGATAATTTATCTCTTGAGAATGTGGGGTTGGATGGGCAGGACGGGGTGGGGAATAGTGTGCTTTGCTTTATAGAATTCCTACTATGCAGAAGGAGGCCAATTGGCCCATCGACAGCATCTTTACACAGGAGCAACCCCCCACCCTATCCCCGTAACCGCACTTATTTAGCCTGCCAATCCCCCTAACCTGCACATCTTGGGGCAATTTAGCATGGCTATTCAACCTAGTCTGCACATCATTGGATTGTGGGAGGAAACCCATGCAGACACTGGGAGAATGTGCAAACTCCACACACACAGTCATCCCTGGCTGGAATTGAACCCGGGTCCCTGGTGATGTGAGGCAGCAGTGCTAACCACTATGCCACTGTGCTGTCCCCGTGTGTCACTGTACCACCCCTTCTACATTCTGAACTGATCAATAGTTTGTTTTACACAAAATGATATATTTGTGAATAAGCTGTTGTTCTGCAGTTGAGTGTAAATCATGAACATAAGCATTAAAATCCTTTGTTACCACCCATATCTGAAAAGAATTATATTTCATTTTTATGATTCTTCAATAACATGTCGTCAGGTAAATGATTTCTATATTTTGGATGTTAATTCCCTTGTGGCCATTTGGAGAGCAATTAATATATTTGTTCAAGTAAACAAGAGAGCTCAGACTGGTACCTTTCTCCCAGTGATGGAGAACGCTATTTTGTATATGAGTCATTGTGCCCACATTGCGAGGCACTCTTCTAGGCCTCACTACATGGCAATGGGGATTTAATGAAAGCAAATGTTCATTCGGAAATGGCTGTTGATTCTTAATGTCGTAAAAAATGGAATTGAACATGTCACAAAGACAAAAAACATCTGTATGGCATAATTAGTTAACATGTAAACATTTATGTGAACAGAAGGTTTGTGACTCATTCAGTTTATGCTATTTGTTAATAATCAGCAAAATACATTTTATCCCAGAAATAATAAAATATGCATAAACTTTAAGAGCATAAACTTTAAGAACATAAACCTATGCCATTGACCATGCCATGGAATTTCCCAGTTGTTCTCACCGACTGCATCTTCTGGTCCCGCCGACAGCGACCCCTACTGTGGGTTCCCCAGCAATGGAGGGTGCGAATAATGGCAAAACCCATTGATGGTGGCAGTACCAGAACGTCCCGCTGCTGACCAATGACAGGCTGCCTCTGCTGCTGCAAAACACGCTACAGTGGGGGTGGGAAACTCTGCCCATTGTTAAGAAATGGACAGACACTTAATTACACTAATCTAAAATTCTTCTTTAAGAGGCATTAATTGTTTAAGGTGTAATTTACTAACAGAAAAGGAACTTTAGATGTTCAGGCAACACAATCATAGAATCCCTACAGTGCAGAAGGAGGCCATTTGGCCCATTAAGCCTGCACCAACAACAATCCCACCCAGGCCCTATCCCTGTAGCTCCACATATTTACCTTGCTAATCCTCCTGACACTAAGGAGAAATTTATCATGATCAATCAACCTACCCGCACATCTTTGGAGTGTGGGAGGAAACCCACACAGAATTGGGGAGAATGTGCAAACTCCACACAGTCACCCAAGGTTGATTTGAACCCAGGTTCCTGGCGCCCTTATCTCCTGTTATACCATGGTGCAAATTCATGGGCTTCATTGTTTATAGTGGGAGGAAACATCCTGTTAAGTGTGCCTTTGTGACCTAATTATCCTGACCATTAAAATGCCACTGAGTGAAAACTATGATGAAAAACAAAAAATTGTCAAGACTTTGAAAAGCACTTCAATTATCAAAACATCAACATAGGTCTATTCACAGATGTGTAATTTTAATAGAGCAGACAGATTTATTTTAAATGTGGTGACACAATTATGTCAGCATTATATAGAAAAAAAATTATTTCTGCACTTAATTACCTAGGCTATAGATTTCTCTAAACTTTATAATGTCTCCGAGGGCTCAGTACACAATCAGAAAAGATACTTTCCCGCACTTTACAGTGCAAACATTCATAGCTTTCAGAATATGCAGCATGTTTAATGCTGTTTGGAATGGCACATCTGCTACTGGAATATGTAAAGAGTTTGAGTGTACTCTGAAGTGCTAATTACAAGGTCGAGCCTAAGAGCAAACTCTTATTCTCAGAGCTTTCTCTGTCTCCCTGAGAAACGTGCTACTTTTTATATAGTGGAAAATATGATCCAAAACTCTTTAGTGGCATGAACAAAGGCATGACTTGGGAATGTTTTCAACCATTTCATGGCCATGTACCCTCACTCAGCCATCTGGTCCCTCTTCTGCTTCTTCACATTGTCTATCTCCATAGAGAACCTGAGTCACAGAATGATTCATATCCCTTGCATTGGTCATTCTTATCTTATGGTGATTGACAGACATGAATGTAATTACATGTGCATAATTTGCTGATTTAATTGACTATTTCAGAAAATTCATGTCAATTGGGGAAAAAGGGGGTGAAGAGAACAGTAAAGCCAAGAACAAAGAGAAAATGTAACATCCATAAGGTGTAAAGTTGTAGCAGTTTAATTAGTTCAGTTTGTGTGAAGAGATCTGTTCATGAAAATATAACTGTTGTCAGGATAAAAAGAAGTAAATATTTTGGAGTATGATTTGCTTTGTGCATTGTGTAGAGTGAAATCGTAAACCTCATTGTAAACAATGAGTTCGTAATTTTGTAATTTGTTCCAAAAAGGAAAATAATCCAGCATATTTTATACATACTAGTGAACCAAAATTCCTATGTGTGTAGAATTTTATATCTGCAGACATGGATTCAGGATAAGAAAAATAAAGTAGAGGCAATTTATAGCATACTCAAAATTTCAAGTTCCTATTTTCAATTATGATAAAATGAAGTATAATAAACTTCAGTAATTCAAAGTAAAATAAAATTAATGTAAGGAAAATGAAGTTAAGACATGGCAGGGCATCTTGATAAAGTGGAATGCATGTTCTATAATATGTGGGAAGTCATGGACACTGCCAGTGTCCCAGATAACCACATGCACAGGAAGTGCTGCTCGCTGCGGAAACTTGAGCTTCAGCTTTAAGAAGTTGAGCACTTTGGCACATTAGCCAGGCTGAGACCTATGTCAATAGCACATTCAGAGAGCCTTGAGGCAGAGATGGGATAGGTGATCACCAGGCAGTCCAAGAGAACAAGCAGGGAGTACAGAGGTCCCTGAGGGGTCCCACTCACAAATTGTTTTTTTTATATTTTGGAAGCTGATGAGAACACAGGTTCCTCAGAGGGGTGCAGTCAGAGCCAAGTTTATGATGCCACAAGATGTACAGGAGGGAAGGAAAAAGTAAGGAAGAGCAATAGTGATAAGTGACTTTTTTTCAGTTAGAGGAACAGACAAGTGGTTTGTGGCTGCAGACATGACTCCATGATATGTTGTCTCCCTGTTGCCAGGATAAATATGTCACCGAGCAGCTAAAGTTCATGCTTCTGGGGAGGGTGAACACCCAGAGGTCATTGGTACCACATTGGTACCAATGACTTAGGTCGAAACAGAGATGTGGCCCTGTAATCAGAATTTAGGAACCTAGTTAAAAGATTAGCAAGCAGGACCTGAAATGTAGTGATCTCTAGAATACTGACAGTGCGGTGTGCAAGTGAATACAGAAATAGGAGGATAAGGCAAATGAATGCATGGCTGGAAAGATGGTGCAGGGGGAAGGGCTTTTGATTCCTGGCTCTGGGAAAGATCGTAAGAAGTCTCACAACACCAGTTCTGAACTCCCACTTACCTGATGAAGGAGCAGCGCTCCGAAAGCGAGTGACTTTTGCTACCAAATAAACCTGTTGGACTTTAACCTGGTGTTGTGAGACTTCTTACTGTGTTTATCCCAGTCCAATGCCGGCATCTCCACATCTGGGAAAGATGGCACCTGTACAAGCCAAATGGGTTGCAACTAAACAGAACTAGGACTGAGCCTTGTGTGCATTTTGCGAGTGCTGTTGGGAAGGCTTTAAACTAACTTGGCATGGGTGTAGGAACCAAGAGGAAATATTAGGGAATAATACTAGATTGAACAAAACACCAAGAGAGACTAGTATAGAGAATATTAATTTAATAGATGGAGTCGGAGTGAGAGAGAAAGTAATTGCATCTAAATCAGGGTTATTGTGCATGTATGTGAATGCACAGAGTATAAAGAATATTTGGACCATGACTCGACACTGATGTGAGGTCACATGATATAGTGACCAGTTTGGCTCCCTGTAAAAGATAGAGCAGAAAATTTAAACTGTTTTTCATAGCCATCTTCAGAGTGTGACTGAATATCACCAGAGAGGTGCTGCACAAAATGCCATCAGACTCTATAATCGACTAGGGAGTTAAAGGGCCACACTTAAAAGAGAAACCAGGACCCTCTTTCCTCTATCCTGTTGCAATCTCCAAACCTACCTGAGAAACCAGGCTTCGGCAGAGCCAGCTTTAGAAGATCTCACAGCTGCTAAGATATTGCTGCAATTTCAAAGCATTTACTTCAGACAACGTAACAACATGACTATGAAGCAACAGGTCTGTACCAAAATAGAGACAGAGTTACATTCCATTTTTATAATTACTGTTTTTTATCTTTATCTGTAAATAACTTTGTGTATGTGTGAGTGAGAGCCTGAGGGGGATGTTATTATTATACTAACCTCTAGGGCAAAGGCTGTGGGAAAATAAACTAACCCCATTCCCTTTTGTCAGATGAAGGATAAGGATTTAAGACAAGAATTGATAAATTTTTGAAGAGTAAAGGAATTAAGGATTATGGTGAGTAGGCGGGTAAGTGGAGCTGAGTCCACGAAAAGATCAGCCATGATCTTATTGAATGGCGGAGCAGGCTCGAGGGGCCAGATGGCCTACTCCTGCTCCTAGTTCTTATGTTTATGTTCTTATGAAAGCTTGCTGCTGGGTTATTGAAAATTGACTCAATCACTCTGTGGGGAAGAAGTACACACATCCATATACAAATATATTTGATCATGAATACAGGAGTTGGGACATCTTCTTGAAGTTGTACAAGACATTGGTAAGGCCTGACTTGGAATACTGTGTACAGTTCTGGTCACCCTATTATAGAAAGGATATTATTAAACTAGAAAGAGTGCAGAAAAGATTTACTAGGATGCTACGGGGAGTTGATGCTTTGAGTTATAAGGAGAGGCTGGATAGACAGGGACTTTTTTCTCTGGAGCGTAGAAACCTAAGGGGTGATCTTATAAGAGGTCTGTAAAATAATGGGGAGCATAGGTCAGTTGGATAGTCAATTTCTTTTCCCAAAGATAGGGAAGTCTAAAACTAGAGGGCATAGGTTTAAGGTGAGAGGGGAGAAATACAAAAGGGTCCAGAGAGGCAATTTTTTCACACACAGGATGGTGCGTGTCTGGAACAAACTGCCAGAGGTAATAGTAGAGGTGGATACAATCTTGTCTTTTAAAAGTGTTTAGACAGTTACATGGGTAAGATTGGTATAGAGAGATATGGGCCAAATGCAGGCAATTGGGACTAGCTTAGGGGTTTAAAAAAAAGGGCAGCATGGACAAGTTGGACCAAAGGGCCTGTTTCTATGCTGTAAACTTCTATGACTCTATGCGCAATTAATGCTAACACCTTAAAATTGTCCATTACACTTGTGGAATGTGCAGACATTCACATGTTGCCATATAACCTGTGCACCATTACTGATGTATGATGTGGGGGAGGGTGCCAGAAGTTGCTCACATGTGGCCACAGGCACTGCATGTAAGGTTAGTTGTCAACCTCTGTAATAAACATTTGAAGTTATCACCTGTGCCTGCGCAACCACACAATAATACACGGTATCAGAAGTTGGCTGAGATGGCACATGGACTCCGATGCATCAAACCTTTCACTTTTGACGAGAACACAGCAAACAACTGAAAAAGTTCGAGATGGAATGGCTGTATACAGCTAAGCCCGTCTGTCTGTCAAGTTGAAGAAAGTCCAGGCCTACATGTTGCTGAACCTATTGGGCACGGAGGCTATGGAGAAATTGGAGTCTTTGGCATTCCAGGAGGGGCAAGACAAAGAAGACCCTGAAGTACTCCTAAAGAAATTCGAACAAATCTACTCGCCTGTAAAAAAAAATGTAATCAGGCTTTCAAAACTGCGAATCAGAAACCCGATGAATCGATACCATTGTATGTCTCAGTACTGAAAATTCTGGCAAAAAAGTGCGAATTTGGTGCTCTCACTAATGAACTTGTAAGGAACCACATAGTCTGTGCAATACACAGCGATGATGTGGAAATGCCGGTGTTGGACTGGGGTAAACACAGTAAGGAGTCTAACAACACCAGGTTAAAGTCCAACAGGTTTATGTGGCAAGCGCCACATAGCGACACAGTGTGAGAAAAACCTAGCATTGAAATCCGACACCATTAATATATGCATGTTGAATGAACACTCCAAGAGGAGCACTAAATAATTAAGAGAAGCTGAAGTCTTTTCAGTAGAAAACACAACCTGCTCAAACAATGGCCAGCACTCTCAGAAAAGAAGCACATGCTCTCTATTTAACAAGCGCTGTAACAACTGTGGTAAATGGAATCACTTTGCCAAGTGTTGCAGATCAAAGCAGACCAGCAGCTGTAGGCCATCTCACCCAGCTACTGCCACAACACATGCTGCAGCCAGCTACCTCTCCGAAGCTCAGCATATAAACACAGTGAATGAGCTGGAGATAAATCAAAACCATGAACCCATTCTACTGTGAAAGTGTTGACCTCATCACTGAAATGGGTGAAATATTCACAACACTCAACATTGCTCACAACGATGCCAAAGTGAAAGTCAAAACTGATACTGGGGCAAAATGCACTGTTTTATCAAAGCCGCTGCTGCAGAAAATCGAACCATGCGCTGCACTCAATTCCACCAAAAAAGGAAACCTTGTTGCATATGGTGGGCAGACCATAGCATCCAAGGCAAAGTCACCCTGAACTGCACGCAGGGCAAGTTTCAATTCCACATAGTTGGCCAGGATTGTTAAAACACTGCTGGGTCTCCATGGCAGCATTGCACTCGGACTGATCCACCTTAAGCTAAGCATGCAGGTCTTTACAGCAGCAAACACCAGAGATGTGGGAGCATAAAGACCTGTTTTGAATGCAGAGACCTGTTTAGCTGTGATATTATTGGGAAGCTGCCTGTTATTTATAACATGAGGCTGGATGACTCAGTACTACCCGCTGCCTGTGCTCCAAGCAGAGTGCCCCCTGCCATGAAACAGAAGGTAATAGACAAACTGAACAGAATGACAAGACTGGACGTCATCAGCTTCACAGATAAAGTCACGGATTTCCGTGATTGCAGTTGCAGTGAAGAAAGATGGCAGAGTCAGAGTTTGTATCAATGCAGTTCACTTTAACAAAGCACATCTGAGACCCCACCATCCAATGAAGACAGTTGAATAGGTCGTAGCAGACATACCCAAAGCCAAGGTCTTTAGGACTGGAATGCAAAATGCAGATTTTGGCAAATCCCACTTGATGGAGAATCCTCAAAGCTCGCAACATTCATGCTTGTAGTGGGCAGATATACATTCTTATACATGCCCTATGGTATTTCCACTGGTAGTGAGGTTTTCAAAAGGTCCATGGAACAGCTCTTTGCAGGTTGACAAAAGTTACCATAATTCCATAGGCTGCTCTCACTTTGAGAGGGAGAGCTGACTGGTGGTGATTTAACCTGAGGTTCACCACACCTCAGGCGAGTGGCAAGGTTGAGAAGATGGGCCTTCATGGATAACCTCAGTCAGAACGAGAATTGAACTTGCGCTCTTGGTGTCGCTCTGTATCACTAACCAGCCATCCGGGCAACTGAGCTAAACTGATCCCTTAAACCTCTTTACAGGGCAACTGTGTGAAATCATCATTGATGATATCCTAATTTGGAGTCACACAGTGGAGGAGTACGGTGAAGACTGTGTTTGGTCCTCAACAGAATCAGGGCCATATAGTTGAAGCTCAACCTAGCCAAATGAAAAGTCAGAGTCAGTGAGGTCCCCTACAGGGCCAAGTGCTGACTGCAAATGGTGTGAAGCCAGATCCAGATAAGACAAAGGCTACACAGCAGATGCCCCTCCTGATAATAAACATGTGCTGTAGTGTTTCATCAGCATGATAAATTCGAATTCACTCCTTGCTACATTGAAGTGACTAAACGCCTGCTTTCAGCTCCTCCAGTGTTATAGTACTTTGATGTCTGAATACCTGTTGTGTTATCAGGAGGTGCATCTGGGTAGGGGTTTGGAGCAGTGTGCTTCCAGAATGGCAGACCAGTGTTCTTGCATCGACAGCGCTCCCTGACACTGAAATTCGATATGCCCAGATCGAGAATCCTCACCTTTGGTTTTGCCTGTCAGAAATTTCATGACTTCATTTGCAACCATGCAGCCACCTTTAAAACTGAACACCAGCCGCTCATTACCATCCTTAAAAAAGCCCTCCATACTGCATCACCACGCCTGCAGTGGATAATGCTCAGGCTCCAATGCTACAACCTCAGTGTGATCTACAAGTGTGGTGAGGAACGATGTCCTTTTCATGGCTCACCTACCCATCACTGAGCATGAGGAGGTCATCGATGTTATGACAAACCAAGTGCTGTCATCATGGGGAACTACTGAACTCAAAGCTGCCCTGCAAATGGACCATGCATGCAAGCAACTCCACAACATCATCATAATGGGATGGCCTGCAATGACAGAAGAGACTCCCCATGTTACAAGCAGCCCACTTTATCCACAATCGAATGGTTTGACAGAGCATGCAGTGCGTCCAGCAAAACACTTCCTTGAAAAATGCTTCCAAATCAACTCAGATATTTTTGCTGCATTGCTTTAGTCTGTGTAACCTGCCAAGGGAAGGTCTGCCCTCGCCAGAACATATAATGTTATCCAAATGCACCAGGGCCATGATCCCTACTGCCAAAACCCTGCTGCAGCCTAAAATTGAAACAAATGTAAAGGAAGCCCTCAGGAAACGATGGCAAAGAGGAAAGAGCGAATATGATTGTAACGCCTGCAAACTCCAGAGTCAGGAGCCGGGCCCGACAGTCAGAATGCAAAGTATGTCAGGTTATGGCAAAGTGCTTATTGTGCACAGCCATACTCCTCAACCCAATTGCTACATGGTAGCCTCAGATGGTGCCATATATGACAGAAATTAGTCTCATCTGTTACAGATACCATCAGCCCCACCAACTCTCACAGAGGCCGACGCACTGAGTTTACAGTCTGTACCTCCCACACCAGCTGAGAAGGAAGCTCATCCTGCTAACAATGCAGCCACCATGCCCGTTCCAGGCTTACCTTCTGCTGTCCCCAATGTGCGCAACAACCCGATTGCTTCCCTGAGATCGCCAACGTGTCTGACTTGGACAGCTGAACAGACGAAACTCCAAGTTTAAGGAATATGTACCAACTTCATATATATATGTGTGTGTGTGTTCCCTTTCTGAAAAGGCGGGGGTGGGGGGTGGAAGGATGTGTTTGGACTTTGGGCCAGTTTTGTTTTTAGTTCATGTTCTGCGTATTCAAGTTCTCCATTGTTTCTGCTGCCATCTCGGCACTGCTCTTCATATGCCATTACAGATTGTCCCAACCAGAAATGGGGATGATGTAGAATGTACATCCATTCACATGTTGCCATATAATCTGTGCACACTGGTACTGATATGCAATGTGGGGGAGGTGAGGGGGCGGGGGGAGAGGGTGGTGCCAGAAGTTGTTACCACGTGACTACAGGCACAGTATGGCATGTAACAGCAGTCAACGACCCCTCTGTAAAAAGCTGTTGAAGTTATCACCCATGTCATCA
This sequence comes from Mustelus asterias, assembly GCF_964213995.1. Lineage (NCBI taxonomy): Eukaryota > Metazoa > Chordata > Chondrichthyes > Carcharhiniformes > Triakidae > Mustelus > Mustelus asterias. Next base: position 42,080,978 of record NC_135817.1, read on the forward strand.
TTCCCACATAACCATGCAATAATACACAAGTCATTTGAAAAGTTTTAGCATTCAAGTTTTATTGCACACTGCAGCTTAATTTGAATTATTGAATAATTTGTTTTTTAAAAACTAAATAAAAGCTAAACCTTATCAGGAACAGATTAGTACGAGGCTACCTCGTTGAATATGTTTAAATCACGGATAGATGGATTCCTGATCGGTCAGGGAATTAGGGGTTATGGGGATCAGGCGGGTAAGTGGAACTGATCCACTTCAGATCAACCATGATCTTATTGAATGGCGGGGCAGGCTTGAGGGGCTAGATGGCCTACTCCTGCTCCTATTTCTTATGTTCTTATGTTCTTAGTATCTAAGTAGGAGTAGGCCATTTTGTCTATTGAAAGTACACTGCAATTTTTGTTAGTCATGGCGGCTCTTTCATTTCTAACTTAACTCCTGCCTTTTCTCAATGGAATAGCCTCATCTGATGGGTTCATGCATCAGGGAATCCGGCCCAGAGGCCAATCTGTTCGATTGGTGGTGCTCCTGCTTTCCCAGTATCAGATTTTAATTATTAGAAAATTGAGTCTGAAATTGGACACCATTTGCAAGAGAATTTTGATCAATTCCCTTTGCAACTTTAATCGAATTGCTTTAGTCTATGTTCTCCTAATATGCTTTTTACCTGTTTTGGAGTACTTGTGAGTTAGCTTTTATTGACTTGTGGACCTGTTATCTTAAATTCCTTTGTTCGTGTACTCTTCATGAGATTCTCAATTTAGATTATATATACTCCCACTTGCCAATCTAGTATCTATATTACACAATTTCATCATAACACCAAAGCAAAATATTACAGATACTGGAAATCTGAAATCAAAACAGAAAATGCATGTAATATTCAGCAGAACAGATGAAAGATTCTGATGAAAAGTCACAGACCTGAAACCTGAGGCTGAATTTCTATTTGCTGCATAGATGCAGATACTCATTACAAATTGCATTCCTAGAATGCGTCACTCGGTCCTGATGCCTACACAATTTTCAAGGGGAAAGCAGGATGGGGCGGTGGGGAACCGGAACCTGGATATCACCTTCTTAGTTGTTGCTGATCTCATTGATGAGTTCATGAAATGGCCTGACTGGAGCAGTTTTGCATTTTCACTCAGGAGGCATGGGGAAAACCAAGGCCAGAATTTTATCAGGGCAGACAAGACTCGCAGAGTGGAATTCCCCATTGGCCTTGGGGGATTTTGCAAACCTTGCCCGAGTGAGGTCATAAAATACTGGAACAAGTGCCTGGGACATGACGGGGTCCAGCTGTAGTGAACACAGCAGGTAGCCACGAGGAATTATAGTCAATATATTCAAGAATCATAGAATCATAGAAGTGGAGAATAATGTTTGGCTGCTCATCCAGTGGCACAGATTTACCACTGCTGGAGCTAAGACCCTTGCATTTGTGTGAGCAGTGATAGGCAGGGCCCCTGAGAGGATATGTTGGCATCACTTATGTTAAATTATACTGAGGGGTTTCCTTAATAACTCACTCTACAGACAGGTGTCAGGAAACATAGGTATTTATTGCAGGTCTTACTGGCTCCACACTCCAAACTACAACTGCCCTCTCAGGGCGGTTCCCCAGGCAGATTGCCCCACACCAAGGGTCACCTGACCCATTCCCTTAAAGGGACTATGCCCCAACATACATAACAACTAATAGAGGTTATCAGAGGAAACCCTGATGAATGAGCGGCAGCTGAAGGAGTTGAAATAGGAGCTGGTTTTCAACCACAAGCCATTGGACAGAGTAAGAAAGAAGAGCTTCAGAAGATGCATCCTCCTGGTCAAGATGAGTCCAGAGAAGCTCAGGGGTGGGGCTACAAGGGGAAGAACACAGTACCCAGGACATTGGGTGTACTGCTCAAGAATCAACAACCTGCCAATGCCATTGGTGGCTGTGCCTACCCAGATGGCTATGCTCGGGCCATAATGGGGCCTTGTGGAGCCCATGTCAGTCACCTACCTGTAGTCGCCAAGGTCATTGGAATTTTGAATATTAATACTTACGTGTCATTCCAAGGATCAGCTGTGACCTGGATGGCAATCAGCAGCTCCTCACACCATTGGGCAGGACATGGATATCTATTCCAGGGGATGGAGGCAGGCACTGAAGGCACTGGGTTTTGCCATCATCAATGGATTTCCTCAGTTACAGGGGGTTATTGATTGCACCCACATACCTATTTAAATCATCAACAGATTAGCCAGTCAGATTCCTAAATAGTAATGGCTTCCACTTGCAATGTCCATCTGGTGTGTGACCACAGGAAGCAAACATTGCATGAGTGCACTCAGTTTCTAGGTTGCAGCTGTCATGGTTCCTTCATCCAGTGAGAGTCCAGGGGCTGCTCCTCTTCAGGCTAACATCTAAACTCAATGGGTGGCTGCTGGTGACTAAGGATTATGCTCTGAAGAGGTAACTCCCAATACCCATCTGTTACCAAGACACAGATGGAGAGAAGTAGTACAGCGAAAGCTATCTCCTCAGAGTAACCTGTATTAAACAGACTATGGAAGATGCGCTTCCATTGCCTTGGCTGGCTGGGTGGTCCCCTCCAGTGTGAGCCAGCCAGGATGTCTAATTTTTTGACCATTTACTGCACAACATGGCAATACACAGAGGATTGGAGTTGGTTGAAGAGGAGGATCTAGAAAGCTACTCATTCTTGGAGGAGGACAAGGAGGAAGAGGAATAGGAACAAGAGGACAAAGGGGACATTGCAGATGTGCATGGCACCCAGACATCACCAAGGCTGTCCCAGGCCTCATGACAGTCAGCAAGCTGGCCTAACCGCAAGGGCAACATTGATTCAGCAATTTTTCACTTCAGCAACTCTCAGTCCTATGATAGAATGACCTGATACTTGCTGAGGTGGTAGATATGGAAACAATCAATTAATTCAAAAGGCAATTGGATGGCTACTTGAAGCAAATAAACTTTGCAGTACTAAGGGGTTCATGTGCGGGAGTGGGATAGATGGGATTGCCCCGCGGAGAGCCAGCACATACTTGATGAGCTGAATGGTCTTTTTCTGTCCGCCAACTTCACTTAATGATTCTATGGGCAAAACCTTGTTGACATGTTGGGGGGTTCGCCTGCAAGCTAGAGTACCAGCGAGAGGCCCATGCTGCATCTTTTCAGAACGGCCTGCCAATCGGGCAGTGGCAAGGACAGCAGCCAGCCAGTTCCTGGAATTAAGACCCTGGGGCAGAGCCTACTGACAGCTGCTGGCCAATCAGAATTTGGCACCTCTTGTGCTCAGCAGTGTTACAGGGAGGCACTGACTGCTGAAGGAAGAACACCTACCAGAGGTTGTGGAGCAACCTGAGCCACAAGTAAATAAGGCGGGGTGTGGGGGTGGGGATGGGTTCATCGGGCATGGGTCACAGAGAGAGGGGTGCAGAGGGGTGAGCAACAAGGGCACAGTGTGGTTCTCAGTGGGCCCTCATTCCCTGATGCTGAGTCCTATGATTTGGCATTGAGCATCTTTGATTGAGGGACCACCAGCTCCCCAACCCCAGAAGTGACGAAATGGCCACATGGTTTTAGCTGTCATACAGGGCCCCATAGCGGCAGGCCTGCCCACAGCTGGATTAATAGCTGAGGCGGCAGGATGAGGCCCTTAAGTCGTCATTAATTGGCCACTTAAGGGCGTCAATAGGCAGCAGGATGGGAAAGTCAACCATGGGCCTTCCTGCCAAGAACTTAATTCTGATGGAGACGGAAAGGTGATGGGATTCCATCTAATTACATGCCCTCTACACCTCAAAGCACGCTACCAGCAAGAGCAAAATATTCCGCCCCAAGATTCTAAGTCATTCAGCAAATACACATTTCTGAAGAATCCCCGTGTCACCCAAAAATGATAACAATGGGATCTCCTCCACCAATATTGTCCCACAAAAGGACAGTGGAAGCGCACCAGACCCAATCTTGCCCATACTGCCCCAATACTCAATTTCACTTCAAGCATTAATGACAAACAAGTCTGATTGAGAACAGAAGCAATTATTATTACAAGAAAAATAAATGGCCAAACAAATTGAGAACGCTTCATCCGGGTGAGTCAAAAATTACAACTAATGGCTTGGGTGGTTTGTGTTCATGCCCACTTCAATGAGGTACTTGTCGTCTGGCTGAGGAGCTGGCAGCCTGCTCCATTGTCTTTGCTCACATCCGAGATGTCTGTGGCTTCTGTCCTCATCCTGGAGATGCCAGTGGGGGCTCCTCCTCAAGCTGCTATTCCTGCGTCATTGTGGGGCAGCCTCTGTCATAGAGCCTTGCGATATGGATGGTTCTTGAGTTGGAAGGGCTAAAGAGGTAGAGAATGATGTCAGTGATGCCTGAGGGGTAGCTCCCTCACCAGGCACATAGGTTAGAAAATCCATTTTCCCATCCAGATCTTCTCATAGGTATTGAGTGCCTTCATCTTGTACGAGGACAAAAAGTAGAGAAATCAGGCACTGCTGGCCTCTATGGCTAATGCCAATGACGCATCTATACAAGGGCGGCACGGTAGCACTGTGGTTAGCACTGCTGCTTCACAGCTCCAGGGTCCTGGGTTCGATTCCCGGCTTGGATCACTGTCTGTGCGGAGTTTGCACATTCTCCTCATGTCTGCGTGGGTTTCCTCCGGGTGCTCCGGTTTCCTCCCACAGTCCAAAGATGTGCGGGTTAGGTTGATTGGCCATGCTAAAGTTGCCCCTTGGTATCCAGGGATGCGTAGGTTAGAGGGATTAGCGGGTAAATATGCAGGGATATGGGGGTAGGGCCTGGGTGGGATTGTGGTCGGTGCAGACTCGATGGGCCAGCGGCCTCTTTCTGTACTGTAGGGTTTCTATGATTCTATGATTCTAAGAATCTACATGTATTAATGCTGGCAGGTCCTCAAACACACGATGGCTCCGATCCATTTTGAGCATGTTGTGCTCAGTGCCAAGTCATAGGACTCAACATCAGGGAATGGGGGCCCACTGAGAACCACACTGTGCCCTTGTTGCCCACCCCTCTGCACCCCTCTCTCTGTGACCCACGCCCAATTTACCCAAGTAAATACCTTGGTCACACACTCCTCTCATGTTCCAGAGCAGCATCCACCCTCAGGCTTCTCAGCGGATGTGTCTGCTGGAGATTGATACCAAGATTCACACTCCATTTGCTGACTTTGTCAACTACCTCTGTCAAGCCTGCTTGATCAGGAAGGATGGTTCCCTCCTTTTGGCCTCCAGAAAGCAAAACCACTCTCCTCTCCCTCACTTACGGAGGATCTTTGGATCGGCATGCAAGACTGCAAGAAACTACAAAGGGTCATGACTGAAGTCCAGCCCATCACACAAACCAGCCTCCCATCCATTGACTCTGTCTACACTTCCCGCTGCCTCAGAAAAGCAGCCAGCATAATTAAGGATCCTACACACTCCAGACATTCTCTCTTCCACCTTCTTCTGTCGGAAAAAAGATACAAAAGTCTGAGGTCACGTACCAACTGACTCAAGAACAGCTTCTTCCCTGCTGCCATCAGACTTTTGAATGGACCTACCTTGCACTAAGCTGATCTTTCTCTACACCCTATTTATGACGGTAACATTACATTCTGCACTCTCTCCTTTCCTTCCCTACGTACGGTATGCTTTGTCTGTATAGCGTGCAAGAAACAATACTTTTCACTCAATACTAATACATGCGACAATAATAAATCAAATCAAATCAAACACAGCAAGAAACATAGAAAAACTACAACACAAACAGGCCCTTTGGCCCACAAGTTGTGCCGAACACATCCCTACCTTCTAGACCTACCTATAACCCTCCGTCCTATTACGCTCCATGATAGAAAAATTGAATTTTCACCATCTGACATGGTGGGATTTGAATCCAGGTCCCCAGCGTCTCTGGTTACCAATTCAGAGACAATACCACTTGGCCACTGCTTCCCCTTGGGAAGAGGCAGGCACTATCCTGGCATTTTCTGCTACATCTTGATTTCCACAAACAATTCTGTGAAGTAGCTGCTGTGGAGGGTTAAAAACAGGTCCACTCTCAGTCCTATCTCTGTTTCCACTCCCATGGACATCAATTGGCTGCCTAAGTACCCAAGCCACAGTCCAGCTAATTAGCAGTCCACTTCCATCAAAATCAGATCAGAGGCTGTGATTACCCCTACCAATCGGGATCAGGATCTGGAATCTGTCCTGACATTCATTTCTTGCCCCAAAAGGAAAATCCTACCTCCGGGTTTTCTACCTTTACACTGGTGTCACCAAATTAATGTAGATTATTGGGATGCTCTGTATTTTCTCTTGTTTTTGGCTCATGCTGTTACCATCATTACTATGTTGGAAGTATGGCTGTCACCTCAAATCTGTGAACTTAGCACTAACTTTTACTGAGATTTTAATAAATTGGATACATAATAGACATATAATACATCATCTTTCTGTATAGTTTGACAAGTTTTACAGATTGGATATCTCCACAGGACACAAAACACAGACTAGTGTAGAGAGCAAATTGGAGCATATATCGATCTTACACTCTAAATCTACATAACAACTAATTTTAAAAACATCCGTAAAAAAACTGTCTCTGTGTTAAATGTTCAATACTCTGAGTAGTGTGTTCATAACAAAGCAGGTGAAGTGACACTCTGCTTCCAGACTCTGACAATACCCCCTCGCTTTACTCTTAATTAATGGCAGTTAAGTAGCGGAAGAAAGGGCTTTCCATTAATTTATTTTTCACAGAAAAACAACCATCTTAAGTTTCAATTGAGTGAAGAGTCCCTCAAAATTGTCTTGGAAGAATGATGAAGTTGGACTTGGGGAGTTTCAGAGCATGTGCACTGAATACTAACTGAACTATTCCACCAAATAAACTGAAATGGAAATGTTCCATTTTTGCTTTGAGTTTCAGGGTACATGAGCCCTAATTTGCTATTTTCTTCTGTACTGCAACAAGATTTGTGTTAATGCAGTGACAGTCTATCTAGCTTAGCCACAGGCTTGATGGAACTTAGAAGCTGTAATAAAAATGTCATGAAGTAATTTCTATGGTTCCCATGGTGTGTTGCTGTCCATAGGGCTGTCAATAAGTGGCTGGAATGGAGATATACTGGCACCCAGGAAATCTTAAATGTGACAATCTTATTTGGGATACTATATTTCAATGTTTTCAGTAACGCAAAGAGAATCATTAAGTACAGTGCATTTTGCTACATCAACTTCAAAAGGTTGCAAACAAAGCTTTGGGGCAGACATTATCTTCTGCTTGTTAACCCAACTTAGAAAAAGAACATTCAAAGCAACACTTGAGATTATCAGCCTCCATTATTTCCTGGCTGAAAACCATGATACAAAAATTGCTTGAAGGTTTTGAGATATAAAATTGGCCTCTTGCAGTGCGAGGTTAAAGTTAATCTGACCTCCTGTACTGACCAGATTTCATTGTACTGTGTGGGAAGCTCATAGAGTAGAAACCTGTGACCAAGATGAAGGCTGTGATGGTTCAACGTTCAAGTGCTGAACGTTCAAAGAAATGATTGATCCTTTGGAGCACATGTTCTGGAACTCCCCAAGTCCAACTCATCATTCTTCCAAGACAATTTTGAGGGACTCTTCACTCAATTGAACCTTAAGATGGTTGTTTTTCTGTGAAAAATAAATTAATGGAAAGCCCTTTCTTCCGCTACTTAACTGACCGAACAGATGCCATTAATTAAGAATAAAGCGAGGGGGTATTGTAAGAGTCTGGAAGCAGAGTGTCACTTCACTTGCTTTGTTATTAACACACTAGTTGATCACACAATCAAACTGCAATATAAAGAAACTTGGATGTTGTCGCCAATATAGTTGCCATGCATACCTCATTTATTTTGTCTATTACTAAGGTAGGTATATGGATTAGAATCACTACATATTCAGTAAATCTTTGCTGCATTAAGAATCTGTTTGTTGTCTTGACAATATATTACATCTTACAGAATTAGTACTTACAAAGTAATTTAACAGCTCTAGTGAATGCCTGATCCTCTCAATTGCATCCACTATAAATTCGGCAGAACAATTTTGACAAATGTTATAACTAACCCAAGGTGACAGGCATGAGAAAAGCAGTGTGGCAAGTCTTCATGGGTACAAAGATTGCTCCATTAGTCTGAGCATGGCTTAAGCTGATTTATTCATATCCATCTTATTATTATAAATTATGACATAATGGGAATTTAACTATAAATTATGCATGGTAACCATTAAATTTCTTTTGTCCTTGGAGAGATGTATTGGACAACTTGTTTATCTCATTATGACCAGGGTTCAAGTACACTGAACAGTAACGATAAAGGCATTCAGTATAATGACATAATATAATGTAACAATGCATAATACAACACAATAAAATGCATGTTGAAACATTAGTTCATCTAAAGCCTATAAACTCCACTAGGCAGGAGTAATTCTGCTTTAAATTACAGCACATCATTGATTTCTTTTTTCTTTCTGCAGCAATACTTTTCATAGCATTCAGAACCAGTTTTCTTTTGTAGTTATTCCTTCAATAGAGAAAGTTGGTTTCCATCGCAAAATGCCACCAGGAATGAGATTCAAAATGATTTATTTCCATTAGGAAAAGTCTGGCCAACAAGTGCAATTGCAGATTTCCAGATCAGTTAAAATATACATTAAACTAAATAAGTATTATATAAAATTATTCTGCATGCTTTACTTGCTCTGAAAGACTAATGTGAAGCCCTTTTTTTTCTTAAAACTTAAATGCAGCACACCTCTGCGCATTAATGACTCATAAATCCACCTTTTCCTGAGCCTTTTCTTAACATCATCAGACTTGGGATGGAATCGGGTTGGAAGGTGGTGGGGTTGTGGGTTTTGTGCCAATCCCTCATGACATTTTCACCGGAAGGCCTGAATAATTTTAACTCAGTGATAGAGTTGAAAACAATGCTGTACTGCATGAATGGCATTGTCACTGGCTGTTAAGGTCACTATGGGTTCATTCCAAGCTATCACATGGAGCATCAGCAATATCAATCAATCTACAGCTCATAGTCACGTCAAACATTATTTACAAGAGCAAACTGTTGAGTGATTGTCTCCCATAGACAACTGGCTACAGAATGAGAAGACTCAGTATGCTCCAATTCCTCTAAAGCAAGACTGTGATAATAACATCCATACAGTCCCATAGGCTCCGGCAATCCCATTACCCTGAGGAATCTCAAATGTTTACCCTCCATAAATGTCCAGTCAGTAACAATCAAAACAAAAATCCTACAGTTGAATGCTCACTTCACTGACAGCAGTTAGGCCATTTTAAAGTAACCTGTATCGGTGTTAGAATTATTTAAAGCATGAGGAAAAGCACAAGTTCGACTCATGGAATGCTTTATCTTTCCTCTGGAACTCTGGCTTATGGTTCTCCTGTAAAACTATATATTTAGAACTGAATGGGGAGTTGGTTACCTTGATTGGCTTGATGGCTAGAGCGCTGTGCAGTATGATGCCAATAGTGTTAGTTCTATCAGTGTACCAGCTGTGGTAATTTATGGTGGCCTGCCTCCTTGCCTTGCCCCATGCTTGATATGATGTCCCTCAAACTACATAACCACTGGTCTTTCCCCATCAGAGAGAATTGCTGATGGTTCCTCATGGACTACAGCTAATTACTTCACCTAAAACAGCAGATGCAGTTGGGTTTGTAAAATCATTAGGACTATTGCTGAATTCATCATGAGCATCTGGATGCAGGGCTTCAGATGTCTAGCCACCAGCCTTCTCAAGATAGTTATAATGTGTTCCATTCTCTAATATTTTGTAATCCCAAGAGCTAAACTTCAAGGGGAAAGACAGGAGTCTGGGATGATAAAAGGAAGTGGAGCAGCTAAGCTCTGTGGTAAGCTGACATCAGTAAGACATTCATTCTACATTTTCCATTTGCTCATCAGTCCTCTGAACATCTGGATCATGTAGTGACAAAATACATGATTACGCTCATTGGTACTTGGCAAAAAATTGAATGCCATTAATTTGCTAAACTTCTATTCTGCAGCAATTCAAAAAGTTCTTGCAATATTGTTGACATGTACTACAACTAAAGAAAAGGATTAATATAGGTAAGATAAAGGCAAAATACTGTGGATGCTGGAAAATGAAACAAAGCAAAAAGCTCTGACGAAGGGTCATCCAGACTTGAAATGTTTCGATTTGATTTGATTTATTATTGTCACATGTATTAGTATACAGTGAAAAGTATTGTTTCTTGCATGCGATACAGACAAAGCATACCATTCATAGAGAAGGAAAGGAGAGAGTACAGAATGTAGTGTTACAGCCATAGCTAGGGTGTAGAGAAGGTAGGTTCATTCAAAAGTCTGATGGCAGCAGGGAAGAAGCTGTTCTTGAGTCAGTTGGTACATGACCTCAGACTTCTGTATCTTTTTCCCGACTTAAAAAATTGGAAGAGAGTATGTCTGGAGTGCGGGGGGTCCTTAATTATGCTGGGTGCTTTTCCGAGGCAGCAGGAAATATAGACAGAGCCAATGGATGGGAGGCTGGTTTGCGTGATGAACTGAGCTTCATTCATGACCTTTTGTGGTTTCTTGTGGTCTTGGCAGAGCAGGAGCCATACCAAGCCGTGATACAACCAGAAAGAATGCTTTCTATGGTGCATCTGTCAAAGTTGATGAGAGTCATAGTTGACATGCCAAATTTTCTTAGTCTTCTGAGAAAGTAGAGGTGTTGGTGGGCTTTCTTAACTATAGTGTCAGCATGGGGGGACCAGGACAGGTTGTTGATGATCTGGACACCGAAAAAGCTGAAGCTCTCGACCATTTCTACTTTGTCCACATTCATGTAGGCAGGGGCATGTTCTCCACTGCGCTTCCTGAAGTCGATGACTATTTCCTTCTCCTTGTTTTGTTGACATTGAGGGAGAGATTATTGTCGTCGCACTAGTTCACCAGATTCTCCGTCTCATTCCTGTACTCTGTCTTGTCATTGTTTGAGATCCAACCCACTATGGTGGTGTCATCAGCAAACTTGAAAATCAAGTTAGAGGGGAATTTGGCCACAGTCATAGGTGTATAATGAGTATAGTAGAGGGGCTGAGGACACAGCCTTGTGGGGCACCAGTGTTGAGGATGATCTTGGAGGAGGTGTTGTTGCCTATTCTTACTGATTGCGTTCTGTGGGTTAGAAAGTTCAGGATCCAATCGTTGGCTCTATTCTCTGATGCTGTCAGACCCACTGAGATTTTCCAGCATTTTCTGTTTTTGTTTGTGATTAATAAATGTGACTGTGTTTCTTTTTACTCTCATGCTTCCCTTAGTGACATTGTCTACTTTGTGTTTACTTTTCCTTAAGTGCATCTATGCCAGCCACCTTAACTATACCTTGTGGCAGCGAGTTCAATGTTCGCTTCACTCTGAAAGTAAACCTAAATGGTTGTTGCTGCAGGATCCCAACACAGGGAGATGTTCAAAGGGGAAGCAGCTTTGAAACCCTGTGCATTGGCACTCAATGTCCAGCCCCTCAATCACACTGGAGAAGAGTGGTGGCTTTTTATAGACTGAGATAATGGCTCTTGAGTTAACAACCACTGCAAAACAAACTGTCATCCTGAAGAAAAAAATCCTTATACCTTTTAAGTAACAGAATCTATTCATGTAAAACAGACAGTCATTATGCCACTATTGACTGAAGCTCTTCTCTTATCTGTTTAAATATTTTATGCCAATTTGTCTCCCATAGCAACGCTGGATGCCTATTGAATGCAGGTATTTCCAGCTTCTGCCACCCTTAAGGTGTTTAGGATGGAAAATATAGAGCATGATGTTATTGCATTATTATAGGCTGACTTGAATGTGCCCATTCATATTTGTGTCGTAGTTTCCAGCATCTGGCTGAATCAGAGAAATCTGGCGCATTCATAAGTGGTAACCCGATCTCCAATTCACTTTGTGCAGCTGCCGATCCTAATGCCTGCGAAAATGGGTGTAAAGGCAAAAAGAAATCTTTTCCATGTAAACAGAAAAGCTATATGTTCCAATGGTGGCTGAGAAGGACAGAAATGAACAGGGCTTATATAACTTAAAAATAACAGAAAATGCTGAAAGTATCAAGTCAGGCAGCATTCTCTGTTCTTAATTCACATTTCCTGCAGGCACAGTATTTTGTTTGTATATCTAATGTTGTTTGTGTTGTGTTACAATGAATGACTGAGTGGAAGAATAGCAAGAAAGGAATGCTGCTGCCCTGAACTTCACTGAGGCCTTGAGTGCGTTCTCAGTCCAACAAAACCTTCTCAACCTGTGTGCAGGGTTTTCACAAAGGAAACCACAGAATTATTGAATTATTGAGTGGTTACAGTGCCGAAGGAAGCCATTCAGTCTGTCGTGTCCACAGAGGCATTAGAAAGAACAAACCTCGTCCAAATCCCCTATCTATATCCGTAGCCCTGCAACTTTATTCACATTTGATGAATGTCCAATTCACTTCTGGAAGCTGTAGTTGAATTGGCTCAATCATGCCCTGAGGCAATACAGTCCAGATCCTAACCGTAAGTATGTTTTTCATCAGGTCACTGTTCCTCCTTCTGCCAATCTCCTTAAATCGGCGTCTTCTGATTCTCATTCCTTCCATCAAAGGGAACAGTTTCTCCCAATCCACTCTGCCCAGATCCCTCATGAATTTGAATACCTCAATTAAATCTCTTCTGAACCAAGTCTTCCCCCAGGAGAACAGCCCCAGCTTCTCCAATCTATCCACGTCTCTGGAATCAATCTTGTGAATATTTTATGCACCATCTCTAATGTCTTAACAACTTTCTTAGGTGTGGTGCCAAGAATTGGACAGAATACATCAGTTAAGGCTGAACCAATGTTTTAAATAGTTTTATCATAACTTCCTTAGCTAGGATCTTCCAGCCCTGCCGTGGCAGGACCTGCTGCGGGAGTGACAGGGTTGGGGAGGGGGGTGGCGGGGGGGGGGGGGGGGGGGGGGGCGGGAGGGGGGTGGCGGGGGGGGGGGGGGCGGGAGGGGGGGGGAGGGGGTGGCGGGGGGGTGGGGGGGGGGCGGGAGGGGGGTGGGGGGGGGTCGGGGGGCGCAGTGGGCAAGCCAAAATGGATTGACTTTTGGCGGGAGCAGAAGGTCCGGTAGTGGGAGGACTGGAAAATTCCATCCCTTGTTCTTGTACTCTACTCCCATACATAAAGCCCTGGATCCCATATGTTTTCTTGTGTGCCTTCTCATCTTGACCTGCCCTCTTCAATGACTTGTGCACATATAGCCCTAGTTCCTCTGTTCTTGCACAACTTTGTGAATTTTGTCCTCGTGCCATCTTCATGGTTGTGTCTGCTTTTTCCTGAAAATTGAATAGTACCAAGATGTTTGAATAACCTAAATGTAAATAAGAACAAGAGTACACCTGTATCATGATTGTATAGATTACTTGTGTGGGAAGCTTCCATTATAGAGTCACACCTCTACACGGCCAGGCAATGCACCAAGTGCGCAATACTGCAGCTGGATCACATGTCAAGTCTTGGAAAATCTGCTTTCTGAGGACTTAGCAAAAAGTCTTGGCTAAGGTGTAAAAGCATGAGAAGGCATAATTGGGTGAAAAGGATACTTTTCTTATCCATTGTATTTGATGCAATTCTTGGCCAACTTTACCTTGATGGAATTCCCGTGGCAAGTTTTTAAAAATTTGCTCCCATGGATATTTGCAACCACATTCACTCAGTCAGCAATCTCCCATGAAGATCCCTGCAAAGTTCTTTTCCCAGAGGGTACCTGTTATATATTTAACTGGTTGCATATTGCTTTAAGAGCCAGTCACTTGATTGGATGGTGATGTCATTAGGGTGTTGCACAAGCTTCTGTTTTAGTTTCAGTTTGTTCTCTGTACAGGCAAGAGCCTGTGTGAGATGGTCAATGCAGGACTGAGGGTGTTGCGCCTAAATACGTGCAGTATGCGGAACAAGGTAAATGAGCTTGTTGCACACATTGAAAGTGGCTGATACGATGTTGTGAGCATCATAGAGAAGTGGCTGCAAGGGGATCAGGGTTCGGATCTAAATATCCAAGGATATGTGTTCTATCAGAAGGACAGGCAGATAGGCAAAGGGGGTGGGGTTTCATTGTTAGTAAGGAATGAAGTTAAATCGATAGCAAGAAGTGATATAGGATCAGAAGGCATAGAATCTCTGTGAGTAGAGTTGAGGAAGGTAAAAAGACCCTGATGGGAGTTATGTACAGGTCCTCTAGCAGTAGTCAGGATGTGGGGCAGAAAATAAATCAGGAGATAGAAAAGGCATATAAAAAAGGGAATATTACAATAATCATGGGGGAATTCAATATGCAGGTGGACTGGGAAAATCAGGTGGATCCCAAGAAAAGGAATTTGTGGAATGTCTAAGAGTTGATTTTTTTGGAGCAACTTGTGACAGAGCCTACTAGGGAACAGGTAATTCTGGATTTGGTGATGTGTAATGAGGCTGACTTGATTAGGGAACTTTAGGTGAAGGAACCCTTAGGGAGCAGTGACCACAATAGAATTTACCCTGCAGTTTGAGAAGAAGAAGCTGGAATCAGATGTAACGGTATTACAATTAAATAAAGGTAACTACGAAGACATGAAGGAGGAGCTGGCCAGAGTTGATAGGAAAGGGAGCCTAGCAGGGAAGACAGTGGAACAGCAATGGCAGGAGTTTTTGAGAGTTATTCAGGAGGCACAACAGAAATTCATCCCAAGGAGGAGGAGGCATCCATGGCTGATGAGGGAAGTCAAGGACAGCATAAAAGCAAAAGAAAAAGCAAAAGAAAAAGCAGACAAAGTGGCAGGGATTAGTGGGAAGCCAGAGGATTGGGAAGCCTTTAAAACTGAGCAGAGAACAACTAAAAAAGTAATAAGGGGGGAGAAGATGAGATATGAGTGTAAGCTAGCTAGTAGTATAAAAAAAGATAGGAAGAGTTTTTTCAATATATAAAAGGTAAGAGAGAGGCAAAAATAGCCATTGGACCACTGGAAAATGAGGCTGGAGAAGTAATAACAGGAAACAAAGCAATGGCAGAGGAACTGAATAGTTACTTTGCATCAGTCTTCACGGTGGAAGACACTGGTGGGATGCCAGAGCTCCAGGAGAGTCAGGGGCACAGGTGAGTGTAATGGCCATCACTAAGGAGAAGGTTTTGGTGTGCCTCAGGGGTCGGTGCTGGGACCACAACTTTTCACAATATACGTTAAAGATTTGGAAGAAGGAACTGAAGGCACTGTTGCTAAGTTTGCAGATGTTACAATGATATGTAGAGGGACAGGTAGTATTGAAGAAGCAGGGGGGCTGCAGAAGGATTTGGACAGGTTAGGAGAGTGGGCAAAGAAATGGCAGATGGAATACAATGTGGAAAAGTGTGAGGTTATGCACTTTGGAAGGAGGAATGGAGGCAGAGACTATTTTCTAAATGGGAAAATGCTTAGGAAATCAGAAACACAAAGGGACTTGGGAGTCCTTGTTCAAGAATCTCTTAAGGTTAACGTGCAGGTTCTGTTGGCAATTAGGAAGGTAAATGCAATGTCAGCATTCATGTCAAGAGGGCTAGAATACAAGAGCAGGGATGTACTTCTGAGGCTGTATAAGGCTCTGATCAGACCCCATTTGTAGTATTGTGAGCAGTTTTGGACCCCATATCTAAGGAAGGATATGCTGCCTTGGAAAGGGTCCAGAGGAGGTTCACAAGAATGATCCCTGGAATGAAGAGCTTGTCGTATGAGGAATGGTTGAGGACTCTGTACTCGGAGTTTAGAAGGATGAGGGGGGACCTTATTGAAACTTACAGGGTACTGTGAGGCCTGGATGAAGTGGATGTGGAGAGGATGTTTCCACTAGTCGGAAAAACTAGAACCAGAGGGCACAACCTCAGGCTAAAGGGACGATCCTTTAAAACAGAGATGAGGAGGAATTTCTTCAGCCAGAGAGTGGTGAATCTGTGGAATTCTTTGCCGCAGAAGGCTGTGGTTATTGATTGTCTTTAAGACAGAGATAGATAGGTTCTTGATTAATAAGGGGATCAGGGGTTATGGGGAAAAGGCAGGAGAATGAGGATGAGAAAAATATCAGCCATGATTCGATGGGCCGAGTGGTCTGATTCTGCTCCTATGTCTTATGGTCTTATAGAAGAAACCTGTTGTGTGTTACTTTGAATGAGGTTGATTAGCTCAGTTGGCTGGGCAGCTGGTTTGTGATGCAGAGCGATGCCAGCCACGCGGGTTCAATTCCCATTCTGGCTGAGGTTATTAATAAAGGCCCCACCTTCTCAACCTTGTCCCTCGTCTGAAATGTGGTGATCCTCGGGTTAAATCACCACCAGCCTATGGCTGTTTGGGACTATGGCAACTTTACCTTAGGTGTGCAAACCGCAGCTGTTACATTTTGTTTAAAACCCACAACTCCAAGCATAGTTGGGACATTACAGTATTCTTGAATCCTAAATTGGGTAACTCTCCTTGACCAGTTTCCTCTTGGTGGGGCTTCAAATAGGCTGATGGAAAAGAACGCTGATGTAAGCTTCTGGCTCCAGTTATTTTGTCAGATTTTACAGTTCAAAGAGTAATGTGCCCTTTAAATGACAGCTGAAGTCTTTTCGAGTTGCAACTGCATGCCACCCCCCTGGACAGTTAGCAAACTTCTCGAGTTAGGATGAGCCCTGTATCTGTAGCATTTTCTGAACTGATGCGATAAATTTTGAAAAATGCTGTGATTTTTTTCCTCTCTGATATGATGAGTTTTATGCGCACTGCTTAAAGTCTCTCTGAAACAGAACATTCACTCTTCTCTTATTATAGTGAGCTCATATAAATTTTTGCTCTGAAACTAATTGCATTCAAAATGGTGGATAGGGCAATGTAATCGTTCCACAATTCTTACTTTTCTCTTGAACATCTTAGATTTTTGTTTCACAGGCACAGGCTCATGGATAATTGGCCATTCTTTGGATGAGTTGAACCAGAAAGGTTAGACTTTATGAGGCTCTATAAAATACTTGTAAATTGGGAGCACATTGGTTATTCCTTCGACTTTCACAAGGTCTGAATTGTGTTGAAATGATGAAGTTCCATGAGTGACTTGCCCAGCCTCATTAAAGCATATAAATCTGGTATCAATTTGTCAGTCTCTGAAATTTGCTACTTTGGTCCACATTACAACCAGTAATGTGGACCCCCACTCTTGCAACAGTTCCAGTAACCGAAATAAGTCTATTGAAGAGAAAATGTTGATTTTTAAAAATATTTTCTTTGATGATTTTGTGATGTTGTGTTCACTCTGCCTAATTTTACTCCACACCTGCATTTGCTATAGTAGAAAGAGAACTATTTTTACCTTTGAGTCGCCAATATTAACCTACATAATTATAATTTACTGGTGACTGATTGTTGGGCATTCATGAAATGGAACACTTTGGCGTTCATAGACAGAAAGGGCCGTAACATCCGTGGAGTGGAAATCAGAGTCAGATTGTCACTCTGCTTTGAGTTACTTACGAAGTCACCCCTTTCCCGCCCGATCTTCTGACTCAGGCTGGGTGTGAACAGTATAGTGCATCCGATTCCCCTGGTGTCAAGGTCAGGAGAGTCAGTGGAACTAGCAGTAGCTTCCATAAAACAGGTAGGATTAAAGATCCCAGCCACCTTGAGGAGCCAGGTAGAAAGTAAGCTTGTAAGATAAATGAGTGAGATTAGGGTGGGCATTCGGGGTGGGGAGGGTCAGACGGTGGGGTTGGGTGGTGGGGTGGTCAATGGGCGGGAGGCAGGTGGTTGGCACAAGGGACAGTTGGGAGGGAGAGGTAGTTGGTCGGTGGAGGCAGTGGTTGGGTGGACAGCAGGCATGGGGGTCAGGTAGTTGGGGCTTTTGGATGATGGGAAGGTTGGGTGGTCAATGGCACGGTGCTGGGTGGTCAGTGGTGGGGTGAGTTTGGATGATCATTGGGTGGATGGTCAGTGCAGGGGTGTCAGGTGATCTGTGGGGATGATGAGGGTGTTTTGGGGTGGTAATGGGGGGGTAAGTGGGGCAGTGAGGAGATGGTCATTAGGGGGCTGGTGAGTGTGGGAGCGTTAGGTAATCAGTGGGTATTGTTCAGGGGAGTCAGATAATCAAGTGATTTGCAGTCGGAAAGTGGGGAGGGCAGTGAGGGGAGGGGAGGGGAGGGCTATCAGGGAGGGAGTCCTATGGAGGATCCTGTGGGTGGTGCCAAAGTTGTTTGAGGAGTCCTCTGGGTGGTGGGGGGTGTAATTGAGAGGAGGATGGGGAGAGTCCCTTGGGGGTTCTAGAGTGGAGTGGGGGAGGAGGTCAGTGTGAAAGTTACTCAGAAGTTAGAAGTGTTTTTAATTCTTTGAACTTTTATCTGGATAGTTATTACTGTAAGGCAGTTGGAACCATCCCAGATTTACTATTTAATTGTACTTTCAAATGATTCCCGTTACCGGACAGTCATTACCCTCAGGACTTCTGGGGTTGGGGGAGTTTCCCAACACAACATTTGGGTGGTCCCTCCCGTTACAAAGCCCCACTGCTCAGAAGTTATGGGCCAAAATATTTTGGCTCGGAGTCTCGCAGGCTACAGAGGTCCCTGGACTTTGGGAAATGCTATGATGTGGAGATGCCGGTGTTGGACTGGGGTAAGCACAGTAAGAAGTCTCACAACACCAGGTTAAAGTCCAACGGGTTTATTTGGGAGCACAAGCCACATGCTTTCGGAGCGCTGCCCCTTCATCAGGTGAGTGGGAGTTCTGTTCACAAACAGGGCATATAAAGACACAAACTCAATTTACAAAATAATGGTTGGAACCCAAGAACCTCTGCAAGATGTGCCGGATCATCGACACGGATGCCATCATCTCACATGAGAACACCATTCACCAGGTACGCGGTGCACACACTTGCAACTCGGCCAACGTTGTCTACCTGATACGCTGCAGGAAAGGATGTCCCGAGGCATGGTACATTGGGGAGACCATGCAGATGCTACGACAACAGATGAATGAACACCGCTCGACAATCACCAAGCAAGAGTGTTCTCTTCCTGTTGGGGAACACTTCAGCGGTCACGGGCATTCGGCCTCTGGTCTTCGGGTAAGCGTTCTCCAAGGCGGCCTTCACGACACATGATAACCCAGAGTCGCTGAGCAGAAACTGATAGCCAAGTTCCGCACACTTGAGGACAGCCTCAACTGGGATCTTAGGTTCATGTCACACTATCTGTAACCACCACGACTTGCCTGGGCTTGCAAAATCTCACTAACTGTCCTGACTGGAGACAATACACATCTCTTTAAACTGTGCTTAACCCTCTCTCCACTCACATTGTCTGTACCTTTAAGACTTGATTACCTGTAAAGACTTGCATTCTAACCATTACTTTGTAAATTGAGTTTGTGTCTTTATATGCCCTGTTTGTGAACAGAACTCCCACTCACCTGATGAAGGGGCAGCGCTCTGAAAGCTTGTGGCTTGTGTTACCAAATAAACCTGTTGGACTTTAACCTGGTGTTGTGAGACTTCTTACTTTGGGAAATGCTGCCAGAAGAAGAAACTAAATACACTCTCATTTCACTACTTATTTTCCCAATGGAGAGTCTTGTTTGTCTTGGGGAACAGAACATCAGTGACCATGTTTCTGCATGTTACAAATTGTCTGATGGCGCAGATGTCCAGGGAACTGGCTTAGAAGAAGCCATGGACGTACAAGTCCACGGCAATGATGCTACTGCTGTGACTTACCATTTCCACAGTGGAGGCTGTTTGCAGGATTGCAGTGTATTGACTAATTATCTGGTGAGCATCAGACTGCTGAATCAGTTCTGTTCAGACATTGCCAGATAATTATGCTTGGGTCTGTAAACACAGCTGCACGGGTAATAGTGAGTATAGGCAATTTGCCTCTTCAAACAAAACTTCTCTCATATTCTCTTCTTTCATCCTCTGAATGGATTTGACTGAAGCAGAGATTACCCATCTCATCCACTTTCTTGCAGGAATTAAAATATGTGTCAGTGCCCATTTTAAAAAAATCTTTTGAGAGACACATTCCTGAACTTTTATGTTTGATAGGTTATGTCCCAACCCATTGGAGAGTAAGTGATATTATAGCAATGTTCCATTAAATCTATTTTGGGTCCGATTGACTAAGAGAAGCATTGTAACCTTTGTCCAAGAGCACATTACACTGACCCAAAGTACGTGAGGCCAGTTGTGGCAAGGTGTTATGTTGGGCCATTGAGCGAGTTATTGTAGAATGAGAAATTTTTCAAAGTTTTTCCTGTGTTTAAAGTTTTGCTTTTCTGCATTTTGGAAATATGTACAGTGGACTGAATGAGAACTTTTCAAGGCAGCTATATTGGAGGTTTGTTTTGCTGTCCGTATTTAGAGCAGATGTGTTGTCTGTTTCCATGTGATTGATGTGGAGATGCCGGCGTTGGACTGGGATGAACACAGTAAGAAGTCTCACAACACCAGGTTAAAGTCCAACAGGTTTATTTGGTAGCAAATACCATAAGCTTTCGGAGCACTGCTCCTTCGTCAGATGGAGTGGAAATGTGCTCTCAAACAGTGCAAACAGACACAAAATCAAGTTGCAGAATTCTGTAACTTGATTTTGTGTCTGTTTGCACTGTTTGAGAGCACATTTCCACTCCATCTGACGAAGGAGCAGTGCTCCGAAAGCTTATGGTATTTGCTACCAAATAAACCTGTTGGACTTTAACCTGGTGTTGTGAGACTTCTTACCATGTGATTGAACATAATTTGTTTTATGGGAAAACAGTCAGATTTTGTTATTGTTGATCAATTTAAAATAGGAAACATATTTTGCCATTTGGAGAGAAGAAATGACAATTCCAGTGAGGGAGGAACAGAAAATTCTGGATGTTCAAAGAATTTAATAACAATTGATTGTCATGTTATTCATAACAAACTCTGAACATTTTATTATTTAGATTTTATGATAAAATATACACCTTGAAAGACACTGCACGTCCAATTTGTATAAGTGGTTTGTGCCAGATTTTTGCATTTCTCTGTTGACTGATGATTCATGCGCTTCTTGATGTAACAAACTTCTTAAACTGACAGAGGAGTTTCCAGTTCATTTCGTAACCTCTCACACTGCCTTTACTTTGTTCCACTGGGTTAGTTGCTGCAGACATCTGTGACTATGTTATGAAATCTTTAAAGTCTATTTGTTTTTTATATATATGCTGTCACTGTGCTAACAACTAGTGTGGGAAATGGGTCAAGGAAGAGGAAATGTCTCCCTTTTGTTTTAAAGTTTCCTATCCTTTTCTGAAGATGGAAACATGCTGAAGTGTTACAGAACTGTTTTGGTTTATTTCAAAGCATTTGTAAACACTTACTGTGAAAACTTAAATAGAACTGGAACAGGAGTTAGTGTTACAACCCATGTGCTGTATCTAATGAGAACAATGACAAGAAATTCAATCTAACATGGGTTTATGAAAGGAAGGTCATGTTTAACAAATGTACAGTATTGCAAATCTCTATGGATATAACATTGGTGAAAAAGGGTATAACAATGGATGCTGTAATCTTTGAGTTTCATTAAGCATTTGATAAGATAATTCTTCGGAGACTAATGGCTAAAGTAAAACCTCATGGGATCCATGCTTAAAATGTAAATGTAATTATTAATTGGCTAGATCTAAGGGAGCTCTGGGTAGTTGTCAATCATCCAAGTACTAATTGGGCAACTTTGGACAGTGAAGTCACAAAGGGAATGGTTCTTGGACCTTGATGTTTATAATATTTGCTAATGACCTCAACGAAAATATTAGGAGCAGAATGTTTAAGTCAATGTATGCCATTACGTTGTGCTGGAAAGCAGGATATGCTTGTGGAGATCTACAAAGACCTACAAATACTTAGTGACTTGCAAAAGAGATGGAATGCAATATTAAGAAATGTAAGGTTCATTCAAATCAGTGCTGAGAATGACAAGTGTAATTACCAATGGAAAAGTGCATAATCAAAAAAAAAATTTAGCAGGAAAAAAGTTTGGCTAACAAATTCAAATGTTGCAATGAGATTTGATCCTCCAAATTCTCCATGAGTTTCTGCAACAAGTAGATGAACCATTCAAAACAGGAAGGGCCCATGTTTGATCCACTGGCTTGAAACTTTGGGATGATGAGCACTCAGTGCCTGCCATCTGGAAAGTTGGCAGTGAATGCACCCCCATTGACCCTGACAGGCCTGCTGCCATTTTATGCTAAACTAGCAATGATTGGTAGCAGGCAGGCTTTTTGTCCACACTTGAATGGAAATCCTGCTCTTGAGAGTTGTTGGTCAATCTGATTGACTGACAGATCTGTAGCCCCTCTAGGCACGAGGCTGAAGTGGTCAGAAGGGGCACTGCAGTGCTGTGCCTGGGACTGCATTTCATGTAAGTACTGGGGTGGGCAATAAATGCTGGCCAGCTAGCGACCCCCATGTTGCATGAATGAATATGAATATGATCCCTGGGACGGGAGGGTAGGAGATACCCTGGTGGTTGGGAGAGAAGTGATCTTGGTGTGTGTTGGGTGATAAGCCAATGGAAGAGGGAGAGCTAGACTTCCCAAGTCCCTTAAGGGAGGGCACCCCAAATCTGAGATGCACCCCCCCCCCACCCTCTCTCCCACCAACCCTCCTCCCTGCCCATCTAGCCCGAGATTGAGATTGTTAATTTTTTCAATTTGGTACCGTTAAGCACCTAAATAGGGGTAAGGGCTTCCTGTTTGAGACCTTGCCTGTCCCACTGTGAAATTGCGTTTGGGCCGGGTGGGTGGGATCCTGGAGGGAATCCTGTTCATGCAGTTTTACGCTCCCTACCTGACCCACCACCTCAAAGGGGACAGCAGCCTATCGCGACTTTAACTCTAACTTTAAATTCATATCAGTGTTCAAATGTCACAAGTAAGAATGGCACCTATATGCATCCAAGGGCGATTAATGTGGAGTTTTCTTGATTTTTTTTCTGGGTGCTCTTCGCTGCCAGCTGTGGAGACAGCCGATTGATTGCTATGTCTCCTTGCCTGGGATGACTTTGGCGGTCATCTTCTGAATTATGGTCGCCTAAGACTGTGAGGCCCTAGCACTCTGGGCGTCTCCTGCACAGTGGCAGGTAACTCAGCAGTTGCTGTAACACATGGAAGCATTTGTGTCAGAGGAGAGGACATGGCTATCAGAAGCACCCTGGGAGGTGTCCCCTGATGCATGGGTGGCTGCTCCATTGAGGTCCACGTGACATCCTTTCCGCTGAGACAAACCAGGATTTGGATTTGACTCCAGCCTCCTTGTCAGCTAAATTTGGTGAGACACATTTTGTCATTGCAAACACGAGCCATTGGGAGATGTGAATCAGTACTAGAACTTTATAGTATTCAACATAGAGCAAACCTTCTGCACGATGTCCTTAAGCCTTAAAAAATCAGACACCAACCATGCTATCTTCCTGCCAGCTAGCCCAGCTTCAAGCAATTTTGCCTACCTAGTTTTGACCTGTGGCCACACTCCTTTGGTCATCAGCCAACTCCAGGACCTCTTCGTTGATGGCTGTCAGGATGACAATGTTGGGCATACTGCCTCTAGTCCTGTTTCTTGCTTGGTTATTGTGTGCCCTCTTCTCCTGCAAACACAGTGGGAGATTGTAATGCTGATGCTGTGCCACAATCTGCCTTCGGAGGTGTGGCTTTTGTGTACTTTGTCAGCAGCACTATTTATTCTCGGCTCTTTGGCAGCTAATAGGTGTTGCAGTTCTTCCACCTTCTTAATCCCCATTGCCAGGTAGAGTGGCACATGTGCATCATGTTAGTTTATGCACTTGGGCAATGCAAAAAATACTCTCATAATGGTCTCACATCACACCCTTCTATATATGTCCATCTCCAGAATGGTGACACATCCACCATTGCAGATCTCAGAAGTTCTTTGAGCTTTTTGCAATGTTGCAGCCAAGTTGGCTGGATGACCTCAAGACAGCTGACCTCTGCTGCAACCTCTGTCTAGTGATCCTGATCTTGTCACTGGGAAGTTTCCTCTTTCCGTCAGCTGGCTTGAAACTAGAAATTCCTTGGAATGATGCATAATACTTGAAATGCAGATTGGACAGGACAATTGCCATTTGGGTTGGGAAGATGTGATTTGAAAATTTTGATCATGGGAGGTGACAAAAAACAAATCATTGCCCTGAAGTGTGAATTTTGGCCACAATTCTCCCAAAAAAGTTCTAAACATCGAATTTGTGGGAAAAGTGGTGTAAATCACACTGGTTTTTTCACTGCGGCTTCAGACAAGAATCTCCCACACCCTGTGCAATGCAGAGGTCACAATCGAGAATATCATTAAAAGCTTGGGGCGGGGCCTATTCATGCTGGAAGCTGACAGTTCCAGATAGCTGGCAGTGGCCCCTATCTGTCAGCCTGCAGTCTGCTGGCCAGCTCGATCGCTGGCCAGCCCGGGACCCTCACAGTGCTGTCTCTCCACACCCCCCGCGGCCTGATCGCGGCCACCTGTCCATTCACGGGTCAGCCCCGAGCCCCCCCTACCTCCACCCAATCTTCAGACCCCCTCCCCACCCTCAGCTGTCAGCTGTCAAGCTCAAAGCAGTAAGGAGTCTCACAACACCAGGTTAAAATCCAACAGATTTATGACCTGTTAGATCAAGATAGACCAAGATAGAGTCCATATTCTCAACTTGCGCTCAGGACGCAGACCAGCTGCGAAACTCTGCCAATAAACCTGTTGGACTTTAACCTGGTGTTGTGAGACTTCTTAACTGTGTTTACCCCAGTACAGCACCGGCATCTCTGCATCAAGGCTCAAAGACAGAAGGTTTTTTTAGATGTTGAAAAATTTCAGGAGCTGGAGGATGCTGTACTTTACTTTGGAGATGATCATTTGGCTGAGTGAAGTTGCTGGCCCACCGAGGTACTTCCTGCTCTCCTCTGCAAGGCAGCAGCAGGCCCATATTGGCTGCCCATGCTGCTCATGCTCTGCAGATAGCTCCATCTCTTAGCAGAGCTCTTCACTGGTCCAACTGGGGCATTTACATTTCAAGATCATATTACACGAGCAAAGGTTAGTGTTCAGGATCCAGAAATTATCCGGGTGTCGGCTTCCCAACCCCATGTTGAAAATTCACTGTTTCTTCCATATAATTAATGGGTAATAGGTAACTTTACATCTTCCAGAACAGTTTTTAATCCAATAGATTTAATAGTCACAGATGCCATGGTCATCAACATTCTAATGAATGAAGCAAAGCAACATTTCAAACTGTTTTATTGATAATGAAAACAATAAAATCATGGGACAGGACTTGGAAGTCTTTACAAATAGCTTGGCACTTAACATAATAAAGTTTAATTGCTCCATTTTTAATGCTTGATATTTCGTGAAAACGCATCTGAAAATTTGATTGCAAGCATGTTTGTTGAGTTTGACATTAACATTCACTAATAATTTCTTCACTAATAGTTCTTCAAGTTCTCCTCACTCCCCTTGCAATATAAATACTTATATGAGAGTGTTTATATGTCACATTATGATAGTGATGTCTATATTGGTTTTATATTGTCACCAGTATTCTGAATAAATTAACAATAAATGATAAAAACAAACCGGATTTATTTGAGTTTAAAGCATCTTTTTGTTCAGTAACTTCTAATTTCTGTCTTGCAAACTAATTAATGCCAGTATGGTTCAAAATGGTTGGTTTTTACTTAAGCTGCTCAGTCATGACAATATTGTTTAAGATACTTGTAGTAGTCACACTTCGTGAGTTTTGAGGAAATCTGCATTCCCGATGCCGTGCCATTTCCTCTGGCCTGTTTGTGCATTGGGAATGCCTAGTGTGCAAATCAATGTTGAGATGAGGTTCCCCATTTCAAATAGGGGACCAAAATAGATTTCCTCCCAAGCACAATTTTCACCTGGTGGTGTCGGGTTTTGGAAGCCCATTTAAATCACATTAGGCGAAGGAAATGAAAAGCCTGCTAAGGAGTCTGGAGCATTCTGAAAGATAAGTGCAAAGTGCTTTCAGACCTTCAAGGGTCACCATTAGATGCTGTGTTGTAATGTAGAATTTTTAATGTCGTGATTCATGATAGGCATCTGTTCTTCAAAGCTAGTTTGACCCTTCCATTCACCAGCATTTTGTATTTGTTACAATCGGCGGAGAGGGGCCTTAATTGAAACTTTAGTTACCTCAGAACTGTTCCACCACTGATCCAGCCTTCCCAAAAATGGCTCAGGGACAGGATGGTGCTGGCAAACTGGCTACCTGGCCAGTGATGAAAAATTAGATATCTACTGCTTCAGTTCCCAGCCCCATGAGCTGACAAAAATCTGCCCCAGGTTACTGTCATTGGCATTGCCGCTTGTAACCAGTCACCAGGAGCTGCATAGTGTATTCCGGCAAGGCCGCCTGACTGGTATTTTTTCCTCCTATTGAATCTTTGCCTGGTGCCTCTGGACGCTGTGGCTTGCAAGAAATCAGTGGAACGAGAACTCAAATTTGCACTCTGGCAGACTTAAAATGTACCCTTTTAATCATGTAAGGTCTGATCTTTAAGTGAATGTAAATGCTTTGACCGGCTGTATGTTTGATAAAATAAAGAATTGGTCGCTGAAACAGGGTCAGACCTAATTCAGCTGCAGTGAACATTGGATGAGTGGTGGTGGAACAAACTCGAAAGGGCTCAAACCATTTTGATGGTCGGGCCTCATTTGTATTCACCCAGTGTGCTTGCAGTGTGCTCCGAACACTGATAGCCAGTTTGATGTTTTCAGAGGGTGGGTGTGGAGGGAAAGTGTGGGAGACAATCTGCAAAGCACAGACCTGAAACAAAGGATTAAAGGGTAGATCTATGTTGATTGGAAGTTTGAGGGGCAGCATTTGTAAAAGTCAAGGAAATGTTTCATACCAAAATATTTAAGTGTATTGAAAGCACAATTCAGAGGCACATCTTTGAGTTTGCCTATTTTCTTTCGGTGTATATTTGTAATCAGAGCATAGGAAGGATGACGGTTATTTTGTCTTTCTACTGTTTCCAATATACTTTAGTACCTTGTTAGCAACAAAAGTGTTTCCACAGTTCTGAAATTTGAACTACTTTTCAAAGATATTTTGACTATTACTCTCAAAGATAGTTTTCTTTGTGTTTCTGAAATATAGTTTTTTATGTTTGAGGCGGGAGAGGATGAATTGAAACTTGTTCAGAAATCAATGGTTCACAAATTGTATCTACACATCTTGACAGGGCAACCATTACAGTTTGTTCTTTGTCATTGGGACAAACCTTCACCATCTGGGGCAAAAATATTATAGCCAACTTACAAAATGGTTGCCAGTCATCAACTACCCTGAACTGTTAGGCCTCTGGGTTACCTTGAGATTTCTTTTTCATTCAACGGATATGGGCTTCATTGGCGAGGCCAGAATTCACTGTCCATTCCTAATTGCCCTTGAGAAGATGGTGGTGCGCTGCCTCCTTGAACCGCTGCAGTCCATATGGTATAGGTACACCCACAGTGCTGTTAGGGAGGAAGTTCCAGGATTTTGACCCAGCGACCATGAAGGAATGGTGACATAGTTTCAAGTCAGGATGGCAAGTGACTTGGACGGAAGCTTGCAATTGGTGGTGTTCCTATACAACTACTTCCCTTGTCCATCTAGATGGTAGTGGTCAAGGGTTTGGAAAGTGCTATCTAAGGAGCCTTGGTGAGTTCCTGCAGTGCATCTTGTAGATAATAAACACTGCATTGGTGGTGGAGGGAATAAGCATTTGTGGAAGGGCCATTCAAGTGGGCTGCTTTATCTTGGATCGTGAATTATTCATCATAGGATTCCTAGCCTCTGACCTGCTCTTTTGGTCAGAGTATTTATATGGCTAATCCAATGGAGTTTCTGGTCAATGGAATTTCTCAGGGTGTTTATAATGGAGGATTTGGCAATGCCATTGAATATCAAAGAGTATTGGTTCGATTGTCTCTTGTTGGAGATGGTCATTATCTGGCACATGTTACTTGTCACTTGTGAGCCTTAGCCTGGATACAGCTTCAGTATCTGAGGAGTCACAAATGGAGCTGAACAGTATGCAATCATTAGTGATCATCCCCACTTCGGACTTTATGATGGAAGGGAGATCCTTGGTGTAGCAGCTGAAGATGGTTTCACCTAAAACACTCCCATGAGGAACACCTGCAGTGATGCTCTCACCTTCCTTTGTGCTAAGTATGACTCCAGCAAAGAGTTTTCCCCCCATTCCCATTGACTCCAGTTTTGCTCGGGCTTCTTGATGCCACACTCGATCAAATGCAGCCTTCATATCGAGGGCAGTTACTCTCACCTCACCTCACCTCTGGAGTTCAGCTCTTTTGTCCATGTTTGAACCAAAGCTGCAATGAGGGCAGAAGCCGACTGGTCCTGGCAGAACCCAAACTGAGTGTCACTGAGTAGGTTATTGCGAAGCAAGTGTTGTTTGATTGCACTATTGATGACCCCTTCCATCTCCTTACTGATGATAGAGAGTTGATTGATGGGGAGGTAATTTGGTGGGTTGGATTTATCCTGCTTTTAGTTCACAGGACATACCTGTGCTATTTTTCATATTACTGGTTAGATGCCAGTGTTGTTGTTGTACTGAAACAGCTGGCGGGGTACATGTCCGGGTCTATAGCCTTTGCAGTATCCAGTGTCTTCAGCCTTTTCTTGATATGACATGGAGTGAATACTGGCATCTGGGATCCTAGCCACCTCCAGAGGAGATCAAGATGGATAATCCACTCGGCACATCTGGCTGATGATTGTTGTGGATGTTTCAGCCTTATAGTTTGCACTGATGTGTTTGGCTCACCTATCATTGAGGATGGAATATTTGTGGAGCCTCCTCCTCCAATGAGTTGGTTAATTGTACATCATCATCCATGTCTGGATGTGGCAGGACTATAGAGCTTACCTCTGATATGTAGGATTGTTTGGCTCTGTCTATCACTTGCTGCTTATGTTGTTTGGCATACAAGTAGTCTTGTGTTGTAACTTCACCAGGTTGACACCTCATTTTTATGTATGCCTGGTACTGCTCCTGCCACATCCTCCTGCATTTTTCATTGAACTAGGATTAACCCCCTGGTTTAGTGATAATGGTAGAATGAGAGATATGCCAGGCCATGAGGTTACAGATTGTAGTTGTATACTGCTGCTGCTGTTGATGACCTATAGTCCCTCATGGTTGCCTGGTGTTCAGTTGCTAGATCTGTTCAAAATCTCCCATTTAGCACAGTGTTAGTGCCACACAACATGATGAAGGATAGCCTCAATGTCAAGATGGGACTTCATCTCCACAAGAACTGTGTGGTGGTCATTCCTCCTGGAAAGATGAACTTACAGCAGGCAGGTTGGTGAGGATGAGGTCAAGGATGTTTCTCCTCTTGTTAGTTCCCTCACTATCTGCCACAGACCCAGTCTAGCAGCTATGTCCTTTAGGGCTCAGCTAGCTCAATCAGTAGTGGCGCCACTGCACCATTCTTGGTGCTGGACATTAAAGTTCTTACCCAGAGTACATTCTGTGGCATTGCCACCTCAGTTCTTGCTCCAAATTGTGTTCTGTCTGTATAACTATGTCAGCATGACTAATCTGCGAGACAGCTCTCTCAATTTTGGCACAAGCCCCCCAGATGTTAGTAAGAAGGACTTTTAGTATTGACATGGAGGAGTACAGATTCATCAATTGAAGGGCAACAGATCATGATAATCAGCAGGAGATATCCTTCACATGTTTGACCTGATGCCATGAACTTCATGGGATTCTCAGTTGATGTTGCGGACTTCCAGAGTAACACCCTGCCGATTGTATACCATTGTGCCATCACCTCTGTCCTGTGGTGAGACAGGACATACCCAGTGATGGTGGTGGCTGGGACATTGTCAGGTATGATTCTGTCTGTATAACTATGTCAGCATGACTAATCTGTGAGACAGCTCTCTCAATTTTGGCACAAGCCCCCCAGATGTTAGTAAGAAGGACTTTTTAGTATTGACAGGGCTAGAAACATTATCATTTCCAGTGTCTGGGTCAATGCCAGGTGGCCTGTTTGGTTTCATTCCTTTTTGTAGGCTTCATAGTGGTTGAATACAACTGAGTGGTTTGCTGGACCATTTTATTTAAGAGTCCACATTGCTGTGGGGTCTAGAGTCAGGTATGAAATTTGACGAAGGTTTCATGGTCATCATGAGACTTTTAATTCCAGATTTTTTATTTAATTCAGATTTCACCTCCTGCTGTATTGGAATTTGAACCCGGGTCCCCAGAGCATAGTCTTGGGTGCCTGGATTACTAGTCCAGCTGCACCACCATCAAGCCCCCACCTCAAAAACTAGGAACTATAGATAGCATTGAATCTAACTGGTAGTTTTTACTGAGCATCCTTTGGGGATGGGAGTGGAGAGAGGAACACTGGAATTTTAAACAGGGCAACTTTTTTTGTATTTACCACATGCAGCACCTTTGGTCACCATCAAAGTTTTTCCAACATTTATGCACAGGCTCTATTTTGGTGCTGCCATGCTAGTTTTACTATTCTGTCCCCAGTCTTTAATATCCAGTCCTTGCCCCCCACCCTCTTGGGGTTCTGGTTTGGAACAAGGCTACAACCTTTTAAGCCTTTGAAGTTTAGTAACATCCCTTCAAGGGTTGAATGTTCACACCATCATGCTGGATCATTTTATATTGCCCTACATATTGTATTTAAACTGCGCAGGGTAGGTTGCTAAATGATATTTGTGAGCTGTCCTCTCAACTCCAAAAAGACCAGCTCATCATTCTGTGAGTGTGCAATCTGAGTTAACACAGCACAGCTTGAATAATGCTGAAAGAGCTCTTTTAGTTTACCAAGATTGTTACTCTTGAGTTGGGCTGAGTATGAACACCTTTTTATATTATTACCATATTAAAGTTCGGCCACTAAGGCTATGATGGCTCTTCAACTTGAAGAATTATTTAGAATTAAATTACTTTCCTTACAGAAAACCATGATTCTCTACGCAGAAATTAATATGAACAATTTATCATTTCATAATAATATTATAGTGGATTGCGACCTGAAATATTGATATAAAGTGGGCTTCATTGTATAATTGCTAACGTTTGTTCTGAGTAGTTGCAAAGCAGAAATAGTCAACTGGGGAATTTAATGTGACTTGAAAGGTTTATTGTTATACCATAAGGTAATTTTCCAACTTGGTGAGGATATCGTTCCTGTTTTTTACATGATCAGTGGTGCTGTCTCTCCAACCAAGTTCATTTCAAACAGCTTGTTTAAATACTACAACCAACTCTGGAGTGGCTAATAAAAGCTATTTTACATGTTTAGCCTCTAAACCAGGTGCTGCTGTTCATAATACCTAAGCTCACCTTGGCACAGCAGGGATCTGAAAGCAGATTGCTTTTCCGCCCATTCAACTGGGTGGCAAGGCAGTCAATCGAAATCGTATGAAAATGGGGCAAGTTTTTTTTCAATCAAGTATCAAAAGTTGATTTGTTGAGACAAAGCACAGTGGAAGTAAGTTGTAAATGTGCTGCAAATATATATCATAGAATAGATCATAGAACAAAGTAAGTTGTAAGATTGCAAATCATCATGAATTGGTACGTTATTCATAAGAATCAAAACTAGAACTCACCCTTGAAACATTGTTTCAATCCCTGTTATTTTTATTGTGAACACATAGATTTGTTCCATATTTACTTTCTTTGTTTTCTGCTGTTTGCTGGGGATGTTTCTTCATTCCATTATCCTGCCCGATCGTAGCAGAACAGAAGGTAAAACTGGGTGGTGAGGCCTAATGTTTCTTTAGCAGCCTGACCTTGATTTTCCTCCCTATGTCCTCACTGCTACCAACTAACCCTTCCTGAACTGCTGGAAAATGCTGGTAAGGAAGGCAGAGCATGGCACCTTGGCAAATTTTTCTTCTTGCTGCTGCCATCTTTGCCAACCTCAGCAACTGCCAAGATAATTATAACATCGCACCGTGGGATAGCAGTAGCAATCACCTAAGTAGTTCAGCAGAGAGCAATGACCAGTTAGTGACTCCCTTCAGAATGGAGCAAAAAATCTATTATTTTAGGCTTTGATCAAGGCATAAAAAAGTTACTTCCTCCTCTTCTGACTCTGAAATTTCTGGTAAAGAATCATTTAACTTTCCTGACTCTGCACTGATGATCCTACTGGAGCACCAGCAGAAGTTTCCTCTTCAGAGATGGCAGGTAATCGATTACCAAAAATGTCCTGATCCAGAAAAATGGCTCAAAGTCACAGCGGCAGACAGATGTCCCACCTCACTATGACCTGCCAAGTGCCATATTAAACCGTGATGAAATGCAGGCAAAACTAAGATCATGTTACATAACTTGAACTTCAGCGATGTTTGATTTCACAATTAATTACAGTGAAATGCTGCAGCTAGCATGTCATTACATGAGGAAATATATGTATAAAATAAAAGCAAACATTACAGAATGAAATCATGTAACAGTAAATGAGGAGTATAATTCTAACAGTTAAGAAATCTTTGAATATAAAATGGCAATTACCAAGGCACACAAACACTAATTTATAGATTGAAGCATAGAGTACAAGTCCAACAAGTAATATAAAATTATTCAAACTCTGCAGGAATACTGTGACCAGTACATGGAAACATGATGCTGCATAAACTATTTTCATTATAATAAGAAAATTCAAGTGAACATTATTCAAATCTGTTGAATTATGAAGAGACAGGCAGAAAAGGAACTTGAGTAATTCTGTCAAGTTAATTCAAAGGCATTAAAAAAAACCCTCAAAGCCAGAAATACTGATACCATTTCCTGCATGGAGTGCTGAGACCATTTACTAATTGAGATACTTACCATAAGGAATGGTGAGATCCCTATTACAGAAAATATTGATACAACTTACAGAGAATATCATTCCCGATGACAGTCAGGACTGTTACCATTTATCAGTGGAACAATGGGAATATAAAGAACTAACTGTCTTACAATACATACTGATAACATTTACCCTGGGGAATACTGAGATGAGTACACACTTAATAGAGGTACACCACCACCTGCAAGTTCCCCTCCAAGTCACTCACCATCCTGACTTGGAAATATATTGCCGTTCCTTCACAGTTGCTCTGTCAAAATCCTGGAATTCTCTCCCCAACGGCATTGTGGATCAACCCACAGAACATTGCCTGCAGCGATTCAAGAAGGCAGCTCACCACCACCTTCTCAAGGGAAACTAGGGATGGGCAATAAATGCTGGCCAGCCAGTGACACCAATGTCCCACGAATGAATAAAAAAAAGGTGCCACTTTCTATGGCAAGTACTGAGATTGTTATTACTGTAAGTACTTGCAGTAATTCAGCCAGATGCCAGTTTCTCATCACCAAAAGTCTTTTATTATGTACCAAAGAGAAAGGCTGCACCCATGGCTTACAGCTTGGGACCTACAATGCTGGTCTGGGTTGATAAGCCCTTGCTGTCCAGTTCTCATTGGGTGTGCCTCCGCTTACTCAGTAAAGAAGCTCATGTTCTACGAAGCCCACGGGACGATCTATCAATGATCCCCATGGCCTTCATAGCCCTCATAACAGTATAATTACCATTTACCTTGGGAAATACTGAGATCCTTGTTATAGTAGATATTTAATAACACTTCCCTTGGGGAATACTGAGATCCCCATCACATTATTTACTGATACCATGTGCCACAGAGAATATTAAGATTGCTATTCAATAAATATTAAGATTATATTAAAATAAATTAGGAAATACTGAGATCCCTTGCAATATGAAAAACTACAGTGACTTACTGCTAGCCTTGCTAATACCAGATATCCCAAATGATATAATTCCATTTTCTTCAAGGAATAAAAAATGATATCAAGAAATAACAAAGCACTGATTGTAGGGTGTATGATGGGAACAATTGCAGGTAATGCCACATCAAAGTGATGTGGAAAATACTGATATCACTTAATGTGGAGAACATTGATATTTCAAGAAATATCTTTGGCACTTAATGGACAAAGCATTATTTATATTTACTGCAGAGAACACATGTAATTTATTGTGGGGAATAATGAGATTACTGTAGGGAATACCAAACTCATTTATTTCAAGGAATACTGTTATCCTTACTGCAAAGAATACTGAAACAGCCAAATCTTTCATAAGGAACAGTTAGACAGACAGATCACAGGAAAAATGAAGATCATTTTCCAAGTCTGTGCTAATGGAGAGACTGCTGGTGTTCATTAACTGAACTGCCTGTTGATTCTCCTGACGTGCTGTTAAGTGGTGAGATCTGCCATTCCCAGTGCTCAGGAAACTACTCTTAAAACCTCAACTTAGACAAGAATGTCTGTTTGAATTGCAGACTAAAACTTTTGATTGTTTTGGAATGAGTTTTTCATTTAAAATTACCCTTTTAAATAATTCATCTCAAAAGGGAAGGTATAGAAGAGTTTCAACAGATTAGAGTCTGTTAATGTGATTTATTTCCCCCTTATGGTTGGTTGGTTCAATGATTAAAAATTGACTTGTAAAAATAATGTAGTTAAATATGTGTTTCTTAAAATAAAGGAATGTATTTATTAAAGATAACACAAAACTACTATAAGGAGGACAGAAATGAGTACATAATAGTTGCTTATCCATCCACTCATAATTACAGGAGCCTCGTCAATTGTTTTCAAGTGCAGATTTATTTAAAATTTTATTAAAATTGCATTAAGTATTGGAAGAAGAATGGCAGGGAATTTTAAAAGGAATATCTATCCAGGCCGCACCACAGCAAGAAAGTGCACATGGTATAGTAAGTGATTGTCAAAGTACTTTTTGGGCTTTTGGTGCATTATTCTCATGGAGCTGACTCTTAAATATGCAATTTAGAATAGATTTTTTTTAATGTCAGCTTAATATTTTCCACAGGGATATCATTTTCTCATTGTACCTATTGTAGAGAATCATCAGTGAACAACATTAGCATTTCGAGACTGCTGAGAAAATATATTTTACTGTGTTGTTCAGCAGACAGTGTCTTCTTACAATATGGAACTGCAAGAGCACAATGTTCTGCAGCTGTATGTACTGTAAGTGTCATTAAAACAAATGTTCTAATAGTGCAAAGCTCCAAGTACAAATTTGCATTTAATGAACAGAAGAATTGCTTTTAGAAAATCATTAAGGGTCTGTGAGAGGCTGAACAAATGGAGACATTTTTCTTTGGATTTTTTCTTGGAAAAATCTGGTAACTTTACAGATATTGCATGTTCAAAAATGTAAACAAAAGGATCAATTGTCCAAGTGATTTCAATTGTACATTAATTAAATCTTAAGTTTTAATATGTTAGAAATTCTGTTTATCCTGAACACTTGTGCCCATATTTTAGTCCCTTTATTGTATTCATTTGGTGATATTTAATAACATATTGTGGACTGGAGCCAACTGAATATTTTACTGGAACAGATTGAGGTAGATTGATTAGAAATTGATGGTCCTTATAGCTCTTGGTGCCAAACCTCATTTGCCCTTCACTGCACTGCTCATTATTACAAATCTTATATCCTCACAAAGATACAGTATCATGCAAAGGTCAAATTATATCCTCTTAAATAAACAGTGGACCAAATCCTGAATATTGCATACGATCTCTTATGTAAGAACTAGTTTGTTTGTAAGATCAGTAATGGTTGCTTAATTTGTAATTGACTTATAATGCTCTTTGCTTCCCGAGGTTTTATGGCTTTTCTGTGTTCCTCTTACATAACAGGATCACAGTATATCTGCACTTTGGGATTCCTTCATTGGATCATGATCCATTCCTTTGTTGTTCGTACACTTCACTGATTGTGCATGTCCCAAGGAGTGCAGTATACCCTCATGTGACTGCAACAATTCTCGAAGCTAATTGATTGCACCAGTTCCAACTAAAATAAACAAAGTATCAAAGATGGCAAAAATCATCAGTGATATCGATGAAATGTCTATTGATTCTCAACACATAAAATAAGAACCTTACTGAAGTTTTGAGCGGCATGGTGGCACAATGGTTAGCACTGCTGCCTCACAGTGCCAGGGACCTCGGTTCAATTCTGGCCTTGGGTCACTGTCTGTGTGGAGTTTACACTTTCTCCCTGTGTCTGCGTGGGTTTCCTCCGGGTGCTCTGGTTTCCTCCCACAGTTTTAAGATGTGTAGATTAGGTTAATTGGCCATGCTAAATTGACCTTAGTGTCAGCGGGATTAGCAGGGTAAATGTTTGGGGTTACGGGAATAGGGCCTGGGTGGGATTGTGGTCGGTACAGACTTGATGGGCCGAATGGCCTCCTTCTGTACTGTAGGGATTCTATAATTCTTTGATTGTTAGAAATGTCTCAGATATTTATTTAAGCACCTACCCTCTTGAATAATTTTTGAACTCTTCAACATTCTAACCTTAACACGTGTTGCATGACACTGAATTCTTACAATTATAACAAAGTAAATTAAAAATGGAGATTTTATTGTTCACTTTAAAGAGTAACAATATATGTAAATCAAGAAAATTACTATACGCGGATCAAGAATTACCCTCGTCCCTTATTTCTTAAGTGTATAATGTAATAAATGTAAATTTTCTTTTGCTGAGTAGGAAGAGCTTGAGTCCAAATTTCAACAAGAGGTTATAAGTAGTGGGCGGTGCGTTGGCATAGTGGTTAGCACTGTTGCCTCACAGCGCCAGGGATCCGTGTTAGATTCCCGGCTTGGGTCACTGTCTGTGTGGAGTCTGTATGTTCTCCCCATGTTTGCATGGGTTTCTTCCAGGTGCTCAGATTTCCTCCCACAGTCCAAAGATGTGCAGGGTTGGGTGCATTGGCCATGCTAAATTGCCCCTTGGTGTCCTGGGATGTGTAGGTTAGAGGGATTAGCGGGGTAAATATGTGGGGTTACAGGGATAGGGCTTGGGTAGGATTGTTGTTGGTGCAGACTCGATGGGCCAAATGGTCTCTTTCTGCACTGTAGAGATTCTATTCTATGATAAGATAGTCTGGAGCCTGGAATATTTGGACAAGAATTTCCATTCATGTTTTCTCCAGCAGGCACATATGTTGCTTCGGAAAGTGATACATTTTTTCACAAATGTTTAATTGAGCAAAAGATTAAAATCTGCCTTTAATAGGTCATAATGTTGATTTTCATACTGAAGAAAGCAGAGCACATCATTTACCCTCCATGCAATGTGCAATTTATGAACAAATTCCTGGAGAATGCTCCTTGTGTCAGAGTAGTTGTTTATTGTGAGGCCATTCATTGATGAGATGCAAAATCAGATCAGCTGGGCCAGCTCAGCATTCTACAACCTATGGGACTGAGCCTTTGACAACAAAGACTTCTGCATACCTAGTGTATAGAGCAGTAGTTGTTGTTTCCAGTTCAACACCAGCAGTGCTTCTTGGTGTCTTTCTCAATGTTGATTTGATCTAAAATGTGAGCATACAAAAGGTTCCATCATGGCCAGGGTCACATGACTACAGCAAGTCAGATAAGATAGGTAGTAACAAAAACAGAAAATGGAAAATCTCAGCAGGCCTGACAGCATCTGTGGAGAGAGAATAGAGCCAACATTTCAAAACATTGGCTCTATTCACTCCCCACAGATGTTGCCAGACCTGCTGAGATTTTCCAGCATTTTCTGTTTTGTTTCAGATTCTAGCATCCTCAGTATTTGCTTTTATAAGACATGTGGTAATGCTGCATTTCAAAAATTGTCCTTGCTACATTCAGATAGCTCCCAGAGCTGTCTCACTTGCGTCACACTGCAAGATGACTTAACCTTTGATATCATAGCACTTTAACACTGGCATTGTCGTCACTTGTTGTTTGATTTTAGTGAATGCTGCTTCTGATTGTGTGCCCCAATACCAGTGCACCTTCTTGACAGTGAGTTTGTGTCATAGTTCACACTCTGATAACAATGGGACAAAAAAATTTGATAAATGATTCACAAATCCAACAAATCATTGCACTACTTTCACACTGTTGTTGCTGCAATGCAGTTATAGCTCTGACCTTGTCAGGATCCAGGTGAGGACGTAATTCTGTCAATACATGACCCATGTACACGACTTAAGGAATCTACAACTGCAATATTTTTTCATGTTCAGCTTCAAGTTCCTCGAGAGAGCTCTCTCTATTAGTCATATTAAATTTAGGTCATGGTCAGTTGTAGCTTCTTCAATTAAGTCTCCACATCCACAGACTAGCAGATCATTCATTATGGCTTCCATTCCGAGAAGATCACTGACTATCGCATGCTGTCTGTATTATACTCTTCTGGGCACAGTAAGAAGTCTCACAACACCAGGTTAAAGTCCAACAGGTTTATTTGGTATCACAAGCTTTCGGAGTGCTGCTCCTTCATCGGGTGAGTCTGATGACTCACCTGTTAGGCTTGACTAAGGGCAGCTGGAACGGAATTGGTCTTTCCCTTTCATGTACTTCTGGATGATATTTTCCCAGTAAACATCACCACTTTGTAAACACATCTTTGTACTCCCCTTAGGTTTGTTTGGCGGTTAATGCTTTTGTGTACTGCGACACATTGTAAACTTCTGTTGGCATGTGCAGAGTTACCAGTTCACGCCTTAGACATGCTTCAGCTGAGATGAATGACTATTACATCCCACCTATGATCTGGAGCTTTGGATCTTCCTGTTGCCATTACAATGGGCTCGCAGAGTTATTACCCATCGACTTGACAGAACTAACCTGCTGTGTTGTCTATGCTGCTTCATCAGACTATTCTGCTGATATCTCCCCAGTGACCATCTGTATAGGTTTTCTTTGCTTCTTTCTTGCCAGGTACTTGTGTGCAAAATTATTTGACATCTTGCAGTTAAAACATTGCTTTCCACACACTGGGAAATTCTTCTTTTCCTTTGTATGATTTCTTCCACAGTTTTTCTTCCTGGGGGTGGGGTGGGGCGAACCATGCAAGGGTCGGGGATTTTCATCCTCGGGCGGGATTTTTTGGATTTGGGGCGAGCATGGCCAGAAAATCCCACCCAAATGTATCTTTTGGTTTGCTCTGCCATACATATGTTTGTGCTGACTGTTTACAACTTCCACATTTCGACACGTCTATTGCCTTCTTGAGCGTACGTTACTCCTCTTTCAGTAGTCTTGTTCCCACTGATGGGTGGGTCTTGTAGCCCTAAGATTATTTGATCTTTAATTATATCATCCTTAAGTTTCCTGAATTCACATGATTTCTGCAAGCTTTTTCTGTGATTGCATATTGATTAATGGGTTTATTTTCACCTTGAACTCTAATGTTGAATACATAGCAATCATAAGTAATGTTTACTCAAGTTTGAAGCATGTGTTTAAAGCTTTCAAAATGTCTGCAGTTTATTTTCTTTGTGTATCAATTAGATTTGGGTGGTACACAATTTGTCATATTTTCTCCTCTGTAGTGTAAGAAGTGTAGCTACTCATCTCAGTTCTGCTTTATTAATTCAATCTCTTATAAGCTTGTAGTTTTGATAGTACATATGGAAGAACTGTCAGTTGCAATGTAGCACCTTTCATTTCTACTGGAGTCGGTTGGGGAAAGTTTCTGGTCATATTAATTCACCCAGTATTTTACCTGAAGCCTTTTGTTTGGATGTTTGCTTTTCTTTGTCCTTTTTCAGTAGCTTTTTCACAGATTTGACCATTTCTGTGTGCCTTTCGGAACTGTGGCTTCTCTGCAGTAGTTCCAGAATTTCAAAACTCTATTTTAGTCCCACTTCTGATCATCATGAGTTCAAAAACAGCAGTGCTTCTTCATGTCTTTCTCGATGTGAGGTCTTTATTGAACTGATCTATAATAGCAAATTACAGAGAGATTCCCCCATGAATACAACAAGCCAGATAGAACATGTAGTAATGTTGCATTTCAAAACCCAAACAACCATCACTATGGTTCTGTATTGTAGTGACACTTGGACTGTGTATCAGTGACACCTAAGAGTGCCAGAGAAATTCCATCAACAATATCTCTGCTGCATACTCCAGATTCAATGAAAGGACCATCAGACAAATGTTAATGTCTCTTGAAGCCAGCTCTACAAGCAGTCAGGCAACACTCCTGCAAAATCAACCCCTGTGGACTGGACATTGAGTCCGAATGGATGAAAATCAGATCCCCTACCAGGCTTCTCAACTCTAAAATGGCCTATATCCAGAAGAGGACAAAGAAAATGCTTCAAAGATACCCTTCTTGAATCACAACAGTCTTGACATTAATGACTAAGTGGGAGCTTACTACCAACCTTTCAGAATGGCGACAACTTTTTCATCAAACTGCATCACACTTTGAATCACAGCATCTTAATGATGTGGCAGAGAAGGAAAGGAAAAGAAGACCATCTTGAATTCCGGATTCCACTCCCTCATGAGACACTTACCCATGTGTCCAAAGAGCTGTCACGTGAATTGTTTCAAAAGTCTGTAAGCCCCACAAAAATAATATATGGACGTGTTTAATATTCTGCATGTTCTAGGTCAAATTGACCAAGACTACAAAATAGCCATTGCAGCTCATCCCTTACAGGTAATAATATCACTGTGCTATGCGTCAAATGTTAGTAGGGAAGACTAATCAGCACAGCAGGGTTATGAGAGACAATACTGTCTGGTCTAATAATTGGTGACAGAAAGGAAGTCAAGAGTAAGATCAGTTGGCCACCACTGCCTTTGAATAGACTTGAATGAGTAAGCTGCAATAAGTAAGTTTCAATGCTAAATTAGTCATTGTAATCTATAAGGCACTAATACAGGCTCGCAGATTTCAACATCTGTGTCCATTAAACTTGCTAAACTTGCTCTTATGGTTTTACCACTATTGCTTGTGCTTTTATCCAGAGTCTGGAAAGAAAACCTTGCAATTCCATGTAGCTTATAAAAGTGGTACATTAAATATCTAATTGAAAATCAGACCTTGGTTATCAATATGAGCAATATGAATGCAGGTAGATGGAAGGTTTCTTACAGTATGCTGTTCATAGTAGTACAAATGTAAGTGCTTTCAGGTTGAGTGAAAATATCCATTGGGTTGTTCTCAAAAAATAACTTCCTGCAGGTAATGATCTTAAAATTTTTTGAAATGTGACTTTTGCCTGGGAAGCAAGCCATCACTTGCATGACGTGGTGCTAACTGCTGATAAGCTTACAGTTGTAGAATAGAAGCCCCTTCTGGTTATTATGCTAGATGGTCACACTGGGGTCATCAGTGACCCTCAGCTTCAGCAAAACTGATAGTGTGGAAAGATTGGACAACTCTGCCATGCTTCCATTGCTGTTCAGTGAGAAAGCAGACTAAACTATCTGTTTTCCTGAGTGATGCAGCATGACGTGTTTGATTTATCTGCAGAGAGGAAATGAGCAATTATTGCAATAGTATTTAGATGTGCAGTTGCAGTGTCAAGGCATACAAGGTTATGAGTCAGGAGCTGGAAATTGGGATTATAATAGGTGGTTTGTCTTTGACCGGCAAAGACAAGATGGGCCGAAAGGCCTTTTGCTGTGAGGCCTCTTTGACTAAGTCTGCAGTGACAGGCTGGATGAGAGGCATATGTAAAATTAAGGGTGTGGATGACCTTGACTATGACTGATAGTGCTGTCCATATAGTGCATTTTGGTAGCAGTTCTCACTGCAAGGGATGGAAGAAAATTGCAACTTGTTCCCTCATGCGGTAACATGTCGTGGTAGTTCAGTTCTGTCATTGTCTGGTATCTGTTTGGGGCCTGCTAAACTGGTCGGTAACTTAATAGTAAGAATATACTGTCCAGCTGTGGTTATATGAAATCATTGGCTTACATTCTTTGTTGCATAAAATGACGTTACGGTATATAAGGCTGGAGGATAAAAGGTACAGCCTCCATGTTGGATGTTCGCTATTCCCTGTGATCCCTACTGCAGCTACTCATGACTGTCTGTGACTATGTGTCAGTAAGGCTTCATGTATACCTTATGAGTCAGCCACATAGTCAAGTATTAAGCTATGTTAATGTTAGGATCCAAGCTAGATCAAGGCCTCTGCGGAGCTGTATATAGTCCTTGCTAGTAATAAAGTTCATGTAATTTTGTTCAGCCAGAAACTTCTTCATTCTCCATACCTTGCTTGGCATCGATTGCACAGGGACAGATCCCTTGAGATCCACATTGAGATCCTCTACATATATGGTGGCAGCAGACTGTGAAAGACCATGACAGAGAGAACTGAAAGCAATTGCCATAGTTTGCAATTGAATAGCAGCAAAATTAAATTTATCTTGTAGCTTTCAAGAATAGTTTTCCTCTTGACATTGTTCTTGCTAGGCTTTAACACTCGCTTTGTAATGTGAGAGAGCAGTGCTGGGAAGGAACTTGGGTGGGAAAATAAGAAATTTACATGTTGGCTAACGGAGCTGAAATTAAAATGAAAATGAACATATCTTGAAAATAAAGCTGTTGTGCCACATTAATGTGTATTACGGAAGACAATCAGGTCAGGCTGGGCTGCAATTTTCTAATTCTTGCTTTTGCACAATGCTAAGTACTTAATGGATTGTAAGCATGATGTTGTAAGCTTTTGCCTAAAGGTCATAAAATTGTCGAAATTCAGGTGACATGCATTTGTAATTTTTTCTTCATGCATTATAGACATCACACGGACAGTGATAGCAAGTAAAATCAGTTTAGTTGCTCATATGCTTGTCCCATTAGAGCATCTAGGATATGGACACCATAGAGGAATAGAATCCTGATACCACTCTGGAACAGAAGCCTTACATGAGAAGTCAGGCAATAAAATACATTCGTATCCTTAGGAATCCAACTAAGAACAATTCATGAGGAAGGATAGCTGAGTAGGTGGAGTGGTGCTAATATCTTCATAGCACGAGTAAAATCAGTAGCAGGAATTTTACCAGCTCCTTGGCACTGGGGAATGGGAAGGTTTGGAAAACGGGGCAGGAAGGAGACAGCCAATATGTCCAACATTTTCGTGCAGCCGTGCCATTTTGCCAGCATGGGGTGGGGGGTGGGGGGCAGTGAAAACTGGAGTCCTTCCAGTTGGCTCCAGCAACAGGGGGTAATCTCTTTTTTTTGGGCAGTCCAAGGCACGTAGGGTGGCACAGTGGCATAGTGGTTAATATTGCTGCCTCACAGCACCAGACACCCAGATTTGATACTAGCCTTGGGTGACTGGCTGTGTGCAGTTTGCACATTCTTCCCATC
Source organism: Mustelus asterias (assembly GCF_964213995.1). Lineage (NCBI taxonomy): Eukaryota > Metazoa > Chordata > Chondrichthyes > Carcharhiniformes > Triakidae > Mustelus > Mustelus asterias. The sequence goes on from NC_135817.1 coordinate 42,124,378, forward strand.
ATTGCATGGGGGTTTCTCCAGGTTCTCTGGTTTCCTCCCACAGTCCAATGATGTTGCAGTTCAGATGGATGGGCCATGCTCAATTTCCCCTTAGCGTCCAAAAATATGTAAATTAGGTGGATTAGCCATGGTAAATGCATGGGGTTACGGGGGTAGGGCAGGAGGGAGGACCTGGGTGCGATGCTCTTTCGGAGAGTCAGTGCAGACTCAATGGGCCAGACGGCCTCTTTCTACACTCTAGGGATTCAATGGTGAGAGGGCCCTGCAGCAATGGCATCACCTGCTCTTGGTGAAGATCACACCACACAGATCAAAGGGGTCTGCTTTCTGGCTCCAGTGGCTCCACCCCCACATAGCCATCTTCATTGGTTGCCTTGGCAAATGAAGCACGCTCTCCTCCCAGCTGCAACCACTTGCACAGTCTTTAATAGGGGCATCCACCATCAGAAGGAAGCTTCCACAGAGTCCTACCGCTATCCATAAAGCAGGCTCACTTTCACTCCACTGGTGGGAATTCTACTTCCTGCAGAAAATTCAGCACAATATCTCAGATACATACCACCTTAGATTCTTTGTGAAACAGACACTAGGGGAGGTGATGGCCTAGTGGTATTGGCGCCAGGCTATTAATCCAGAAACTCAGCTGATGTTCTGGAGACCAAGTTCAAATCCCACCTTGGCAGATGATGGAATTTGAATTCAATTAAAAAAATTATCTGGAATTAATAATTTACTGGTGACCATGAAACCATTGTCAGAAAAGCCCATCTGGTTCATTAATGTCCTTTAGGGAAGGAAATCTGCCGTCCTTGCCGGTCTGGCCTACTCCAGATCCACAGCAATGTGGTTGACTCTCAACTGCCCTCTGAAATGGCCAAGCAAACCACTCAGTTCAAGGGCAACTGGGGATGGGCAATAAATGCTGGCCAGCCAGTGACACCTGTGAATCACAAATGAATAAATAAAAACATGGTTGATGGATATCCACATTAGACAAATTGAAACGAAAGTGAAGAATGATCAGTAGGAGACTTGGCTGTCAGACTAAGAGAAATACTTGTTGAATTTGGTACACACCTTGTAAAAGAAATAGCATTTCATATACTGCAAGCAGCAAAAAATGCATTATTGCTAGTTGTCTCATTACTTTTTTATGTAAGCACTGGTCTATTGTGTTTACACAGTAAGAAGTTTAACAACACCAGGTTAAAGTCCAACAGGTTTATTTGGTAGCAAAAGCCACACAAGCTTTCGGAGCTCTAAGCCCCTTCAGGTGAGTGGGAATTCTGTTCACAAACAGAGCATATAAAGACAGACTCAATTTACATGAATAATTATTCATGTAAATTGAGTTTGTGTCTTTATATGCTCTGTTTGTGAACAGAATTCCCACTCACCTGAAGAAGGGGCTTAGAGCTCTGAAAGCTTGTGTGGCTTTTGCTACCAAATAAACCTGATGGACTTTAACCTGGTGTTGTTAAACTTCTTACTGTGTTTACCCCAGTCCAACGCCGGCATCTCCACATCATGACTATTGTGTTTAGCCAAGGATTCCACTGACAGCCAAACAAATTAATAGAATGTTTCTGGTAGAAATAATTGGAATATTGTTAATGTGTAGCTGTAGTTCGACAAGATGTTTTTCCTTGGTTGGGAGAATATTCAAACTCTCATCCAAATATATCTGCTGCGGTATTTTCCATCGCGAATTTATAGATATTTGCCAACTAATGAAGTATTCAGTGAAGTATAAAGAATGTTCTGAAATATATTGTGTTAAATCAAAGCACCTTGATGATCATATGTCAATTTATAATAATGTCTAATTGCACCATTGAACAAATTATTAGATTATTTTTTTGTAAACTGCTCATTAAAAGTTGATTTTGTCTTCTCTCCAGGTGTTTAATTTGCAAAATGCTATATTGTCCTTTTCTATGGTGTGCAATAGTTGAGTTCTCAGTACTTGTAAGTAATATGGAGTGATACCATTATGATGTGGAGAGAATCTTTCACTTACTCGTCATGTTATGATCTTGGTACAGGTCAAGATCAGTTTTATTTATTTTTTCAGAATCCAAAAACTCAAGCAATGAAGCTATAAGGTTCATGGTTTCAATCAAAATAATTTTATGATGCAAAAAATCAAAGAGCATGAATAGTAATGCTAACACTCTATCTTAATTTGTCAGTTATATAAAATATATCTAAAGTAGAATGAACACAGATGCTTATTCTGTAATCTAAATTTCTTTCTTTAATTTTCCTTCGACATCCATTTGACTTACATCCCTGACAACTCAAATCAGATACTTATCCAAAATTGATCTAATTACTGTTTCAAAGATTCATTAAAGGACTGAGATTTCTTGGACCTTCCATTTACTTCTGGCAAGATTGTCCCTTCAAAACTTCTGCAAATATCCCATGGTTATGGACTCTCAGTTTAATGCAGGCCCTACTTGAGACCAGACCTACACTGACAATCTACTCATCCCTATAATTGATTTCCTGTCGACTCTTTTTCTATTCTTTATCTCTCAGGCAACTTCTTCACATGGTTAATTCCTGGAAGCAAAGTGGTTTACCCAGAAATCATCTCCCAGATGTTCTTAAAGGGACCATCACTCCAGTATAAAATATAGGTTTTCCCCCCAAAACACATGAAATATCACTGTGGTATTCCATATAAATCAGTGTACATTTTTGGTTAATTCCAGATTAAAGACCCGTTAGTGTCTAAGCACACACCACTGGGTACAGCTGAATTGAAACAAGTCCAACAGATTTATTAAAATAATTCACAGTAAGTACAAAATGTGATACTTAACAAAGGCACTGGTGTTGTTCAGTTCAGTTGCATACTGGTGAGCGGGGTTTCAATCAACTGCAGTGCTGTATATTTCTGTATCCAGTTAAAGATGGTCTTCTTCTTTTCTCCTGGGCTTTGCACCTTGGGATCTAACAAACTATTCCTTCATACGCTTTGTGGCTCTGGCCTTTTGCCATAATCAGTGAAATTCATTTTTAGTTTGGTTTACCATCACTTTATCACTTGCCCAAAACATAAAACAAGCTTGCATGTTCCTCATGAATGTCTGCGAGGGTATTTCATGTCCTTTAACTTTTTCAAGAAATTCTCAAATTTTGCACTTTAGCTGAAAGCTTTCAGCATAAGAGACATGCTGAAATGGTCTCTCACTCTCTTTTCCTTTTGGAACAAGTAAATCAACCAATTTAAGAAGTCAATGTTACCAGAAACTCACTGGTGAACAGAGATTTCGTAAAACAGTGACATCCTCTACATCTGACTGAGAAACTAACTGACCTAAATCAACAACAATGTTTAAAATCTACGCCTCAAGTTCAATCAAAGGACACAACCATATATTCTTTTACATTTTTTATTGGACTCTAGCTGTGTGTGTATGTGCGTGCATGCGTGCGTGTGTGTGGTCTTTATTGTCAACAGCTAAATGGTTAAATCAGAAAAGGCATATCCTTGGGAAAAAGAAACTTAAAACATTTGTTTTCATCAACCAAGGAAGTTTATTAGAGGGAAGACCCCTTCTTAACTGGTCATAACCATAGTAAAAGAAGGCTGTGGGCCATAATTTGCAGGAAGAGTGAATTTAAAGGCAACTACCATTCAACTTGCTCTTGCCAATTTTAAATATGTCTCTGGCAGGTTGTTGAAACTGTGAGTTGCTAATGGGGCAGTGAGAGGAATTGAGCATCTGGGACCTGAATGAACATGCCAAGCAACTGTTTCTCTCCTTAACTAATCAGATTGAGAGATTGTGAAATTAACAGAGTAAAGTCTGAGAAGGAGATATTGGCTAAACTGAATGAATTCAATGCCAAATCATGTAGAGAAAGAAAATAAAGAGGTGGAAAGAAAGAATGCATTAAGAGAAAAAAAAGGAAAAATAAATATACTTTTCAATTAGAAATGTTATGGGCAAGATTTTCTGCGCCCCCTTGGCATGTTTCACAGCAGTGGAGACAGCTCACCATGGAGGGAGTTTGCCATCAGTGGGACAGGCCTATATTTTTAGATCTCCAGCAACAATTACTAATGAAAGGAAGGAATGCGACTCCACACTTGCTAATTCTCAGTGGTAGGGAGATTGACTGGCAGTAACTAAAGGATATTACATAGATAAAATGATGTTACATGGAAATGGAAACATTGTAACATGGAAATACAGCAAATGGTGGGGCAAACGGTGAGATGTCATTTTAATGAAACTTTTGGATATTAATGTTTATCTACATTTTCAGGCCCATGCCTGAAGTTGCTATACAATTTGCAAATTGATAATGATGAACACTTTAGCTCCATATTTATTTTGACAGCAAATTATTTTATGCTACTTTTGGATTAATAACAGAAAAAAAGGGCTGTCTGGTGTATGTTTCATTGCTTCTTTGCAGTTCCAGTTGATGAACATTGTGCACTAATACAAGGGTTCTCACCCCGTGTTCTGCATCTTTCTACAGACCCATGAGCAATTTTTAAGGGATCCATCAAAAATAAAACAGTTAAAGATATTTATGTCTTAATATGAGTCCAACTGAACAGAGCCCATCATGTGGCCAATCAGCCGTTGTGGAGGGAGGTAGAGGTCCCAGCCATAAGGGTTGCAATTATTTAACAGTTTCCAAGACCTGGTACTGCCTCAGGGTTCTAGTCCAGGGGTCTCCAAACTACGGCCGCAGCGGGCTACATCTGGCCCGCAGCCAGTGGGGCGGGACGGGATTCCCGCTGCCGAAAACACTCCCGCGTCCGGAACCCCGCTGACTCGGGATCCGGACGCGGGGACGGAAGCCACAGGCCGGACATTTTCTGCCGCTCCGCGTGGTGTCTGATGGACCCATAGGAATCCCCACCCTCTTTACCGGCCTATTGTCCAATCAGAGCTGCTGTCCTGTGACTGACAGTTCATTAAACAAATCAGCAATTGAGACATCTGTTATCCAATTGCCGCTCTGCATTGACTGAGTGACAGCTGCTTTATCCAATCCGTAAGCTCCATCTGTCTGAAATGAGCGAGAACAATGACAATGATGGCGGCAATTCAGACCAATTCAGTTATGGAAGAAAAAAAGAAAAGAAAAGTGGACAGTGAATGCCGCCTGTTTAATGAAGAATGGCGTGTAAAGTACTTCTTTGTACAAGCAGGTGATAAAGCCTTGTGTGTCATATGCAACGAAACTGTTGCAGTTTTGAAGGAGTACAATGTACGTCGGCACTATGAGACCAAACATGAACCAAGTTATTCCCAATTCACAGGAACACAGTGTTCGGAAAAATTTGAATCAATGCAACGCAGGTTGCTTTCCCAACAAGCTTTTTTTACGCAGAAGATAACTGAAAATGAAGCTTTAACCAGGGCCAGTTACAAACTAGCTTATGTGTTGGCTAAAAGAGGAAAGCCATTCACCGATGGAGATCTCATCAAAGAGTGTATAATGGAAGCAGTGGTAGAGTTATGCCCAGAAAAAGCAAATCTGTTCAAAATCATCAGTCTTGCGCCAAATACTGTTGCTTGTAGAATTGAGGATATAGGAAGCAATATGTTTCATCAAATTGCAGACAAAGCAAGAAATTTCCAGTTGTATTCTCTCGCACTTGACGAATCGACTGATATGTGTGACACATCACAACTCCTAGTATTCATCTGTGGCGTCGACAGTGAATTTAATGTGACACAAGAATTAGCATCAGTGCATAGCATGCACAGCACAGTAATTGGAGAAGACATCTTCAAAGAATTGCAAAAAACTGTGTTAGAATATAACCTGGAGTGGAATAAACTGCAATGCGTGACAATTGATGGAGGAAAGAACATGTCTGGGGTGAAGAAAGGTTTGGTTGGACAAATCACAAAAGCTTGTGAGGTTGGTGGATTCTCAAGCCCATGTTTCTGCATTGCATTATCCATCAACTAGCATTGTGTGGAAAATATGTGGATATGTCTTGCGTTCTGAAACCTGTTGTTTCAACAATGAATTTCATTCGATCTCAGGGGCTTAATCATCGCCAGTTCATTTAGAAAACTAATTTTTTTTCTTTGGCCCCCGAAAATGTGTAAAATATACGATGTGGCCCTCGTACTGAAAAGTTTGGAGACCCCTGTTCTAGTCAGCTGTGAGGAGGAATGCTGTTTGAGAAAGGGGAATGATTTAAATGATTTGATTAATAAAGTGAGAACATGAAACATTTCATAGAATCATAGAAGCCCTACAGAGCAGAAAGAGGCCATTCGGCCCATCGAGCCTGCATTGACAACAATCCCACCCAGGCCCTATCCCTGTGACGCTATGTATTTTAACTTGCTAATCCCCCTGACACTAAGGCGCGATTTACTATGGCCAATCAACCTTACCCGCACATCTTTGGACTGTGGGAGGAAACCGACGCAGACACGGAGAGAACGTGCAAACTCCACACAGAGTGAAAACATTAAACATTTCTTCACTGTGCACTGTTGCATGCTTAAAAATTGAAACAAAATGCTCTTTAATTGGGGAGGAAAGCCATGCAACATTTGGTTTGAATGTTGCCTCAAGAATTGAGAATTGTAGACCATTAAGTCAAATAAAAATAATCATTATATCTGTTGTTTGAAAAAATATGCAAAAAACAATGCTTGTGTTCTGTTACAGGATTCTGTGGTGATTTTTTAATATCATGGCCCGGATCTGCTGTTTTCTGGGTGATCGTACCCCAGAAGATGCACTTGGGGTTACACCATTCCCCCCCTCACCATCCCCTCCTTTCCCACCCCCACCCTCCCAGAGGCCCCCAAGTAAGGACTGTACAGGAATGGCTCTGAGCAGTTCAAACTTCTGATGGAAAAATACCCTGCACCTGGAACCATCCGATATTCCAATAATTATGATTCTCTTCGCAGAATAGTGACCGAGAGAAAGTTAGAAGGATTAAAACCACCTCTAATTCTCAGGTAATAATAGGACTAATTGCCTACCCCATCTCTCTCCACCCCATTAACTGCCCCGTTCTGGATCCCCAGACTACCCTCCTGACCTCCGATTATCCCCACCACCCCCAACATCCATCTAATTTGTGACTACACCCCCCAGCTTGACTATCCTTCTGACCCCCCAAAAACACTCCCACACACTGACTGCTCCACCTTCTGACTAAGCCCCGCCTTCCAAATACCACCAAACCCCCACCATGTTGAATCCCCAACCTTCCCCATCCCTGACTACCCCCCATCCCCTTATTACTTCCTACCACCCTAGACTCCCCAACTGCCCTCACCCCCAACTCCCCACCTGAGTTCCTGATGAACCCCCAAATTACCCCACTCCTGACTCCCAAGACTAACTCCAAACCCTCCACTCCTGACTATCGTCACATCCCCTACTACCACCTTAACCTCCCAACTACTGATCATCACCCAAACCCCCGAATCCTTCCTCAACACCCCAAACCTGCTCCCTTGAATCCATCTTATCCACATGACTTACATGATTTCCTTCTCTCCTGTCATACAGGGTGGCACCTTTAACTGGGACCCAGTTTATGCCAGATAGTGCTGTAGAAAGGGGGCATAGCTTCACTTGCCCTGACCCTGCTGTCTTTCACTGAAGGGACTCCAGGAGTAGCTGCATTGTACATTTTCCAGCCGGCCTGGTTCAGAGATCTGGGCAACAAATGTGCAGCTCCAGCCTAGGGCAAGTAAATAAGACCATAAGACCATAAGACATAGGAGCGGAAGTAAGGCCATTCGGCCCATCGAGTCCACTCCACCATTCAATCATGGTTGATTTCAACTCCATTTACCCGCTCTCTCCCCATAGCCCTTAATTCCTCGAGAAATCAAGAATTTATCAATTTCTGTCTTGAAGACGTTCAACGTCTCGGCCTCCACAGCCCTCTGTGGCAATGAATTCCACAGACCCACCACTCTCTGGCTGAAGAAATTTCTCCTCATCTCTGTTCTAAAGTGACTCCCTTTTATTCTAAGGCTGTGCCCCCGCGTCCTAGTCTCCCCTGTTAATGGAAACAACTTCCCTACGTCCATCCTATCTAAGCCGTTCATTATCTTGTAAGTTTCTATCAGATCTCCCCTCAACCTCCTAAACTCCAATGAATATAATCCCACGATCCTCAGACGTTCATCGTATGTCAGGCCTACCATTCCTGGGATCATCCGTGTGAATCTCCGCTGGACCCGCTCCAGTGCCAGTATGTCCTTCCTGAGGTGTGGGGCCCAAAATTGCTCACAGTACTCCAAATGGGGCCTAACCAGTGCTTTATAAAGCCTCAGAAGTACATCCCTGCTTTTGTATTCCAAGCCTCTTGAGATAAATGACAACATTACATTTGCTTTCTTAATTACGGACTCAACCTGCAAGTTTACCTTTAGAGAATCCTGGACTAGGACTCCCAAGTCCCTTTGCACTTTAGCATTATGAATTTTGTCACCGTTTAGAAAATAGTCCATGCCTCTATTCTTTTTTCCAAAGTGCACGACCTCGCACTTGCCCACGTTGAATTTCATCAGCCACTTCTTGGACCACTCTCCTAAACTGTCTAAATCTTTCTGCAGCCTCCCCACCTCCTCAATACTACCTGCCCCTCCACCCATCTTTGTATCATCGGCAAACTTGGCCAGAATGCCCCCAGTCCCGTCATCTAGATCGTTAATATATAAAGAGAACAGCTGTGGCCCCAACACTGAACCCTGCGGGACACCACTTGTCACCGGTTGCCATTCTGAGAAAGAACCTTTTATCCCAACTCTCTGCCTTCTGTCTGACAGCCAATCGTCAATCCATGTTAGTACCTTGCCTCGAATACCATGGGCCCTTATTTTACTCAGCAGTCTCCCGTGAGGCACCTTGTCAAAGGCCTTTTGGAAGTCAAGATAGATAACATCCATTGGCTCTCCTTGGTCTAACCTATTTGTTATCTCTTCAAAGAACTCTAACAGGTTTGTCAGGCACGACCTCCCCTTACTAAATCCATGCTGACTTGTCCTAATCCGACCCTGCACTTCCAAGAATTTAGAAATCTCATCCTTAACGATGGATTCTAGAATTTTGCCAACAACTGAGGTTAGGCTAATTGGCCTATAATTTTCCATCTTTTTTCTTGTTCCCTTCTTGAACAGTGGGGTTACAACAGCGATTTTCCAATCCTCTGGGACTTTCCCTGACTCCAGTGACTTTTGAAAGATCATAACTAACGCCTCCACTATTTCTTCAGCTATCTCCTTTAGAACTCTAGGATGTAGCCCATCTGGGCCCGGAGATTTATCAATTTTCAGACCTTTTAGTTTCTCTAGCACTTTCTCCTTTGTGATGGCAACCATATTCAACTCTGCCCCCTGACTTTCCTGAATTGTTGGGATATTACTCATGTCTTCTACTGTGAAGACTGACGCAAAGTACCTATTAAGTTCCTCAGCCATTTCCTTGTCTCCCATCACTAGATTACCAGCGTCATTTTGGAGCGGCCCAATGTCTACTTTTGCCTCCCGTTTGTTTTTAATGTATTTAAAGAAACTTTTACTATCATTCCTAATGTTACTGGCTAGCCTACCTTCATATTTGATCCTCTCCTTCCTTATTTCTCTCTTTGTTATCCTCTGTTTGTTTTTATAGCCTTCCCAATCTTCTGACATCCCACTACTCTTTGCCACATTATAGGCTCTCTCTCTTGCCTTGATGCATTCCCTGACTTCCTTTGTCAGCCATGGCTGCCTAATCCCCCCTCTGATAACCTTTCTTTTGTTTGGGATGAACCTCTGCACTGTGTCCTCAATTACTCCCAGAAACTCCTGCCATTGCTGTTCTACTGTCTTTCCCACTAGGCTCTGCTTCCAGTCGATTTTTGTCAGTTCCTCCCTCATGCGAGGGAGTGGCAATCCGATGGTAATTGCCACTCCATTAGAAGTCCTGGGCCCATGTGAGCGGAGCCTCGGGTGCAAAAGTGTTTGGAATTCCTGTGCTGGTGTCAATTGATTGTTATGGAAATAACAGCATTTACTGATCAATGCTGATTCTTCAGTTGTTGCATTCCAGATTTTGCATCAGCAGTATACTGAAATACAGACAGCAACATGTTAGCTATCAAAATGAGTGCATTTTTAGTTTAGCTCATCAGTCATGCCTCACAAAGGGTGCTCTGCACTGTGAATATGACCAATGCTACGCCAAGTCATTAAATGTTTGTTCAGAACTGTCTGTTATCTTATTCCCTGAACTTAAAGCTTTCTGGTCATTTGGTGGGACTAATTAAACAATTTCATTGCACAGATTCTAATATGTAAAAAATGTCTCAGGTGATGCAGATTAATTGGCAAGCAAGTGTAATGTGACTTGATGCCTTTTAGGAAAGTAGAAGTTGCATTTACGATGGAGTGTTTCATTTGTCTTTGTCGTCTAAAGTCACTTTTTTTTAAAGTGGCTCCTCTTTCCACTTATTAAAAGGAGAGTAACATAACGGGTGAGATTCTCCAGCCTCCCAGCCACGTGTTTCCTGCTGGCGGGTGGTGGCACATCATTTGCTAGCAGCGGGATTCTCTGGTCCTGCCACTGTCAGTGGGAATTCCCATTGACATCACCTCATGTCAGTGGGAAACCTACGGGCTGGGGTGTGCTGCCAACGGGATCGGAGAATCCAACTGGCGTGAACGGCCCGAGAGATACCAAATACAATGAGACCAACTGTCAGTCTTTAGATTATAATTAAAAACAAACTATCCCTTTTCATCAAGATGACTTCTGCTATTGTAAAACTCTGAGGCTCAGCCAAAAGTTTTATCATTGTAAGTTGGCCTCTGACTGTCACCGTTTTATTCTTTCCCTGAAAAGTATTGGGTGGGATTTTCCAAACCCACCCACATGATCGTCCAGTCCAGCTAAAAGTCAATGGACTTTTGGCTGGGCTGCTGCATGCCCCATGGCGGGTCCCACAACAACAGGGCCAAAAAATCCAAGGCTTTGGATTCAATGCACTTAGTTTACTGTAAGCACTCAATACAAACTATAATTTTCTTACTTAATTTCTCTTATATTATCTTGCCACTCTTGCTAATACTACTGTATAAATGTTTGGCAACGGTTGCATGCATGCGAGTGATGTCCGATGATGAAGTTTTGACTTCCAATTTTGTCTTTGACCAACCAACAGATTCCAGCTCTTGCAAAGAACCTTTCTGAGAACTTTCAGCATTATCCTGATACCTATCATTACATGAAATTATTGTGCTGATGCCACTCTTCGAGGAAGAGCATTATTTGTGGGGATTCCCCATTTTTACTTTCAACATATTCTCAATAGCAAAGGATTAGTTTTGAAACCCAGTTGAAATCTTTTTTGCAAAGAGGTTTCCAGCTTGTCCACAATTTGAATATAGTCATTCTTGGTTTGATATCTGCTTCTCTTCCATTTTCTCCCTTCTTGTTTACACTATCCAACATAGTCAAGGGACCAGGATGGCCTGGTCTCAACTCAATACTGCCATCACTACTGTTTGATCCATTGAGAAAACTTTAGAATTGTATAAGTGGGCTTCTGCACATTGATAACCTATTTAAGACTCATGAGAATCATCTTTTATGGAAGCATAGTTAGGTGTACAATTTCAAAAGCACTCCTCAATCAAATTTTGATTTTCTTTTACGATTGTAAGAACAGTCATTGCAACAATGTTTCTGGACTGGGCAATGAAGTCATGACTGCCATTTGAAAAAAGTAAATAAGGAGAAACTGTTACCAGTGGCAAAAGAGAATGTGCTCAAAGGACAGACATTTAAGGGAGTTGGCAAAATAATCAAAATGTGCATTGAGGAATTATTTTACACATCGAGCCTTTATCTTGAAAATGCTATCTGAAAGGATGGCTGAAGCAGATCTGCTAACTTTAACGAGCAATTAGATAAACAATTGAAACAATTGCAGAGTTAGGCAGGAAGGGCAGGTGAATGGGAAAAATTGGATAACTTTTTCGAAGGGCAGAAACTGGCACAATGGGCCAAGTGATGACCTCCTGTGACTGCTCTTCTAATGTCATTCATGGGATGTGAGTGTCACTGACAAGGCCAGAACTTGTTGCCCATCCTTAATTTCCCTTGAGAAGGTGGTGGTGAACTGCCATCTTGAATCACTGACTCCATATCTTTAGGAACCCCAAAGGTGCTGCTGAAAGGGAGTCCCAGGATTTTAACCCAGCAATAGTGAAGGATATAGTTCCAAATCAGGATGGGTTGGAGGAGAACTCGCAGGTGGTGATGTTCCCATGTACCTGCTGCCCTTGTTCTTCTACATGATAAAAGTCAAGGGGAAAGAAAATGCTGTTGAAGGACCCCTGGTAATTTATTTTGCAGTACATCTTACAAATGGTACATACTGTTGCTACTGGGTGCTGGGAATGAAGGGACTGAGTGTTTAAGATATTGGATGGGATGCTGATCAAGCGGGTTGCTTTGTCCTGGATGGTTTTGTGCTTCATGTGGCGAGTATTCTATCAGACACCTGGCTTGTGCCTTGCAGGTGGTGGACAGGCTTTGGAGAATAAAGAGGTGATTGTGCCCTGCAGAATTCCCAGTTCTGACCTATTCTTGTAGCTCATAGACCCATGATATTGATATTGGGGGATTCAGTGGTGCCATTGTCAAGGGGAGATGGTTAGATTCTCAGTGGTTGAAGATGGTCATTGACTGACACTTCTGTGGCGAACAAAGAACAATACAGCACAGGAACAGGCCCTTCGGCCCTCCAAGCCTGTGCCGCTCATGTGCCCACTCGACCATTCTTTTGTATCCCTCTATTCCCAGTCTGTTCATGTGGCTATCTAGATAAGTCTTAAACGATTCCAGCGTGTCCGCCTCAATCACCTTGCTTGGCAGTGCATTCCAGGCCCCCACCACCCTTTGTGTAAAATACGTCCCCCTGACATCTGTGTTGAACCTTGCCCCCCTCACCTTGAACTTGTGACCCCTTGTGTTCGTCACCTCCGACCTGGGAAAAACCTTCCCACTGTTCACCCTATCTATGCCCTTCATAATTTTATACACCTCTATTAGGTCGGCCCTCATCCTCCGTCTTTCCAGGGAGAACAACCCCAGTTTACCCAATCTCTCCTCATAGCTAAGACCCTCCATACCAGACAACACCCTGGTAAACCTTCTCTGTATTCTCTCCAAAGCCTCCACATCCTTCTGGTAGTGTGGCGACCAGAACTGGACGCAGTATTCCAAATATGGCCTAACCATCGTTCTATACAGCCGCAACATCATATGCCAACTTTTATATTCATGCCCCATCCAATAAAGGCAAGCATGCCATATGCCTTCTTCACCACCCTCTCCACCTGTGCTGCCACCTTTAAGGATCTGTGGACTTGTACACCCAGGTCCCTCTGTGTGTCTATACTCCTGATGGTTCTGCCATTTGTTGTATAGCTCCCCCTTACATTAGATCTACCGAAATGCATCACTTCGCATTTATCTGGATTAAATTCCATCTGCCATTTCTCTGCCCAATGTTCCAGCCTATCTGTATCCTGCAGTATTCTCTGACAATGTTCATCACTATCCGCAACTCCAGCAATCTTCGTGTCGTCCGCAAACTTACTGATCACACCAGTTACATCTTCCTCCAAATCATTTATATATATCACAAACAGCAGAGGTCCCAGTACAGAGCCCTGCGGAACACCACTAGTCACAGACCTCCAACCGGAAAAAGACCCCTGCTACCCTCTGTGTTCTAAGGCTAATCATGATGTGGAGATGCCGGCGTTGGACTGGGGTAAACACAGTAAGAAGTTTAACAACACCAGGTTAAAGTCCAACAGGTTTATTTGGTAGCAAAAGCCACACAAGCTTTCGGAGCTCCAAGCCCTTCTTCAGGTGAGTCACCTGTTCTGAAGAAGGGGCTTGGAGCTCCGAAAGCTTGTGTGGCTTTTGCTACCAAATAAACCTGTTGGACTTTAACCTGGTGTTGTTAAACTTCTTTCTATGGCTAAGCCAGTTCTCCACCCACCTAGCTAGCTCACCTTTTATCCCGTGAGATTTAACCTTTTGCACCAGCTTGCCATGAGGGACCTTGTCAAACGCTTTACTAAAATCCATGTAGACGACATCCACGGCCCTTCCCTTGTCAATCGTTTTTGTCACCTCCTCAAAAAACTCAACCAAATTTGTGAGGCATGACCTCCCTCGTATAAAACCATGCTGTCTATCGCTAATGAGATTATTCAGTTCTAAATGCGCATATATCCTATCTCTAAGAATCTTCTCCAACAACTTCCCTACCATGGACGTCAAGCTCACCGGCCTATAATTACCCGGGTTATCCTTGCTACCCTTCTTAAATAACGGGACCACATTTGCTATCTTCCAATCCTCTGGGACCTCACCTGCGTCCAGTGAAGAGCCAAAGATTTCTGTTAGAGGCCCAGCAATTGCATCTCTTGGAGTCTAAGATAGATGCCATCTGGCCCTGGGGATTTGTCTGTCTTAATGTTTCCTAAAAAACCTAACACTTCCTCCCTTGTAATTGAGATTTTTTCTAACGGGTCAACACATCTCTCTGAGATAATACCAGTCAACATGTCCCTCTCCTTTGTGAATACTAATGCAAAGTATTCGTTTAGGATCTCACCTACTTCCTTTGGTTCCAAGCATAATTCCCCACCTTTGTCCCTGAGAGGTCCGATTCTTTCCCTAACAACCCTCTTGTTCCTAACGTATGTATAAAATGCCTTAGGATTCTCCTTAATCCTGTCTGCCAAGGACATTTCGTGACCCTTTTTGCCCTTCTAAGTCCCTGTTTGAGTTCTTTTCTACTTTCTCTGTATTCCTCCAGTGCTCCATCTGTTTTTAGCTGCCTGGACCTCATGTATGCCTCTTTTTTCTTTTTGATTAGACCCACAATTTCACTGGTTATCCACGGCTCTCAAATCCTACCTTTCTTATCTTTCCTCTTTACAGGCACATGCCTGTCCTGCAGTCCTATCAACTGCTCCTTAGAAGACTCCCACATGCCAGATGTGGATTTACCCTCAAACAGCCTCTCCCAATCAACAGCCACCAAATCCTGCCTAATCCAACTGTAGTTAGCCTTCCCCCAATTCAGTACCTTACCCATAGGACAACACTCATCTTTTTCCATGACTATCCTGAAGTTTAAAGAATTGTAGTCACTATTTGCCACATGTTCCCCCACTGCAACTTTGATGACCTGACCGGGCTCATTCCCCAGAACTAGGTCCAGTATAGCCCCCTCTCTAGTTGGACTGTCAACATATTGTTCCAAAGAACCTTCCTGTACGCATTTTATAAATTCTTCCCTGTCCAGGCCTCCAGTCCTAAGCGATTTCCAGTCTATGCGAGGGAAATTAAAATCTCACACTCCAACAACCCTATTTTTCAAGCATGAAGGTTGCGTGCTACTTATCACCCAAGCCTGAATGCTGTCCAGATCTTGCTGCATATGGACACGGTCTGTTGCAATATCTGGTGAATTGGAAATGGTACTAACACTGTGTAATCATTAGCAAACATTCCCACTTCTGACCTTAGGTCTGAGAGAAGGTATTTGATGAAGCAGTTGACCATGTTTGGGCCTAGAACAACAGCATGAAGAATTCCTACAGAAATATCCTGGCTTCCAATGCCCTCAACCTTCTTCCTTTGCACTAGGCATGACTCCAACCAGTAGAGAGTTTTTCTCTTGCTTGCCATTAACTTGAATTTTGCTCGGGATTCTTAATGCAACAATCAGTCAAATGCTCCCTTGATGTCAAAGGCAGTCATTCCCATCTCACCTCTTAAATTCACCTCCTTTGTCCATGTTTGGACGAAGGCTATAATGAACTCTGGTCGTTTCTGAGCAAGTGCTATTTGATAGCACTGTGAAAAACACCTTCTATCACTTTTTTGATGATTGAGAGTAGACTAATGGGGCATTAAATTGGTCAGATTGTGTTCATCCTGTTTTATCTGGACAGGATTACTTGAACAATTTTTCACTTTGGCAGCTCGTTGCTAGTGCTGTAGCTATGTAGAAGCAGCTTATGGAGTGCAATACTACTGTTGGGATGGTGTCAGGGCATTTTGCTGTATCCACTGCATTCATGGAATACAAATTAGAATAATATTTGGATTCCAAGGGTTAAATTACAAGGAGCGATTGATTACACAAGATAGAATTGTATTCCCGAGAATTTAGAAGTTTAAGGGGTAATTTGATGAAAGTTTTCAGGATAGGAAGAGGAACTGGTCGGTGAATAGTGAAATAATTTCCACTTAGTGAAGAATCTGTGACCAAGCTATATTGTGTGGTGAAGTAGATTTACTTCCTTTAAATAGCCCCTCTATTTCTTGATAATTTTCAGTCCTGAACAAGCAGCCCATCATTCTCTACTGTTGAATAAAGCATTTGTGTTTGAAAACTCTAATGTCTATTATATAATGTGGAACTGAGTCATACAATCAGCAAAGTCCAAGGTCCATGTACTGTGCTGCCAGATGATCTCAGTGACTATATGAGTCAGTAGTGGGGCACTGGAAAGAACTTTAGTGTGAGTGGCTTGCATTTGGGAAAATTTGTGTTAACTAACAGTCATCTTCATATTCATGAGTCCTCTGCAAGAGTTCTGTTGCAAGTCCTTGGCAATTATTTGCTGAATCACAGCAAAGTGCTGTGATTATTTTTTAACTATGGCTGGGGCAAGGAGGCAGGCCCCAAACCTACCTCAGCCAGAACAGGGATCAAACCCCATGCTGTTGGTGTTAATCTGGTCCATGTTCTGGCCATCTTGCCCTCTGAGGTAAACAACCCTATTAAAAAAGCAGCAAAATTCTCAAAATGTAGTTTCTTGCCTTACCTACCCATTAATAGTTCTAGGCGTCAAAATTTTTAATGGAGCAGTTCTAAAGCAAATACAAACATATCTGACAGGAAGTGGCCTTCTGGTCCTCCAGTCTGTCCTGCACAAAGATAATGGGCCCTATTTTACCATTTTGATTCGAAGCGTTGGGCGGACTTGAAACTGGGAGTGTTTTAGATCTGATTTTTAGACTCGTTCTCAGGCGCCGCCCATATGCACTCTGCCTGAGAAAATATCAGCGATTCCGAATCGCGCTGCACAGGTATGTGGATGGGGCTTAACGTGCCCGAATTTCTGCAGCTTCGATCAGCGCCTCCAACTGCGCATGCGCAGAAAAAAAAGATAGAACATGGCTCCCCTGCCACATCCCTCCCGGGTTGGATAATGCCGCTTCCTGGTCCCTACAGACATTGCCCCACCCCCACAACATTAATGACCCCCTTATGCCCCCACCCACCCGCTACCGAGAGTGACCGTGGGCCCCCCCCCCTTCCCTCCCACTGATCACAGGCAGAGTGGCAGCGGACCCCCCCTTCCCCCTCACTGATCACAGGCAGAGTGGCAGCAGACCTCCCCCTCCCCCCCACCCCCCACTGATCTCAAGCAGAGAGCTGTCGGACGCTCGGCACTTACCTCCTCATTAGCTGGAGCGCCCAAATTGGACTTTTATAGAGCATGTCTGTTTCGCCCCGAATTTGAATGGTTGAATGCAGTGGTAAAGGGGAAGGGCCAGTAAGGTTGCGCATGCAGCCCATTGAGTCAATTTAAATGCATGCAGATGCTTTTAAATGGCCATTGCGCCCATTTCGGGCACGGTCCCAATCGTGGCCATTTTCGGGCCTTGGTAAAGGGGGAACTGGCATGGAGATGGGCACGAATCGCGCTAATCATCTTGCGCCCGACTTTACCAAGTTTTCGCACCCGAAAATCGGGCCCAATATCTTGTGATTTCACCCCACCTCATTCTTACCCCATCATCCAAACTCCTGCCCCCCACTGTCCGCACACCCAACTCGTAGGATTTTACTGAAGTAGATCCCAATCAATATTCCTTTGGGTGAAGAGCAGGAAGTTGCACTGAGATGTACATTTGGCATCCACGGTTCGCTCGTCAAATTCACATGGCAAAGGTCTGAAACAAACAACACCCTTTTCTCCGCCAGAATGGGCTCCTCCTGGTTGGCTGCCCAAAAGTCAAAATCAACCCCAGTGTCTGTGCTGGGAAAGGGTAAAAATCATCCGTTACTCTCCTCATTGCCATCCGGTGGCTCCATCTGGACATGCAATTCTGTGGATGTCAAGCAAGAGAAGTATTCCCTGTTGTTAAGTGACATGCGAATGCTCACTTCCTTGGCTTCCCAGAGCTACAAATGTATTGGAACTGCAAGTCTGCATGTGGCTCTGGGAGAAGAGAACATCTGGCACCAAAAATCCAGCCAAAATTACCTGAATATACACTACAAATTGACAAATTCATTCAGAGGAAGTTTGTTTCATAAAAGTGTGCTATGCCTACCAACGCAGAACAAAAGGTATTGGAAAGGATAAAGAATTTACTGGAAATTGTGTGGCAAAATTAGGGCAGAGTTTTGAAGAGTCGCCAAAGACAATGCCTTTTAATATGAAACTTGAAAAATAACACATTTTTGAAAATCAAATATTAGTGTCAAAGTTGGACATTTTATGCCAACAAAGGGAAATGTGGGATGGTGCTGTAGAGAACCATGTGTAACAGGTAAATTGTTTTTCTGAATGAGCATTCAACATAATTGTTAATCTTTTACATGTGACTGCCTCAAATGCCAAACAAATGGCTTTTAAGTGAACTGCAAAAATTCTATTTAGCACATTTAGAGTTCAAAATATGATAAAGTTTTTACATCTGATATATTGCAACTTGAACTAGGTAATGTCTGTGTAATGACTTTGAAGGCGACTAGTTGTGGCTTCACGTTATAAAAGGCTAATTACCAACAATATTTATATATGTACAAGCGAGGGTCTAACATGACTGCAATACACGTCTACTCCCCTCTCCTCCTTGGCTCCAACTGGAGTTCCTCCCCTACCCAAGAAGCACACACTTGCACCTCATTGCCTTGGCTTACCACACTCCAACCCATGCCCCCACCCCCAACCCTAGAGTTAAGGTATGAATGAAGCAAAAGGAACATGATTAAACATCGGCATGAATGGCACGACAAGACATCAGGGACACCCCAGGAAAAACTCATCACGAGTTCAGTCGTTCAGGAGACTTCCGGATCCTGGAGGAATGACTCAGTTTGGTACTATCAGTGAGTAATGAATCTGGGCGGATTGAGAACCTCCTCAGTAGCTTCGCTACCACAGTCTGATAATCTAGGAGCCAGAGAAGGACTTGAAATAGGTGCACGATGGGTTCCCAAGAAGCATCTAAAACACTTATAGCTGACAGTAAAAAACACATCAACATACTTAAGAATAATCCAAATATTATCAATTCTTGGACTTAATACCCTCCTAGAATGAACTATCTGCCTTCAGCTTTTAGTGTAATGTATAAATTACTGAAAAGTCTGAATTTATTGATCAGCTAAACCCACAATTGATTTCCCTAAATACTTGCCAGTCTTTCTTTAATGACTTCTGTGACCATTCCTATTGATTTGTTCTGCCATCCAGATTGATTATTCTGAGAAACCAACAGATTTCTCATTCAAAACTCACCGATGGCCCTCAAAATGATAGTTTCTCTACCCTTTTTTTGTAACGTTTTGAACTCAGGCTGGATCTCTGACCATAATTTCTCCAATCAAACATTCCCCATAAGCTTCTGAAATATGAACATTTTCTCAACAATAAATGTGGACAATGCCATCTTCTCTATTGTCGATATCTAACCTTGCAGCTGCATGTTTCTGCTCATATTGCTACTGTCCTTGAAGCGATTGTTAACATATTTAGTTTTTTCTGGCAGTTTATAAACTTATCAAAGTCTAAATATTAAGGTGATTCTCCCAGCCCACTGCGCTGCTCTAGATCGATGGGCTGGGAGGGGTCCCACTCTCACTTTGTACTGTGATCAGCGATTGGGGCTGGCCATTGGGGTGGGGGGGGGGGGGGGGGGTTCGGTCAGCTGGAGGGGGAGTCGGGACTGTGGAGAGGGGGGTTGGGACTGTAGGGGGTAGGGGTGGTCAGAGCTGCTGGAGGGGGTGAAGCGGGAGATTGAGACTGCTGGGGAGGTGAGGGGGGGGGGGTGGAGATTGAGGTGGGCCTGGGGGAGGTCGGTGTTGGCCCAGACACTTGGGAGACCAGCAATCGGGGCGTGAGGGGGCGGGGGGGGGTGGGGTCATACGGCCAGCTGGCCAATGATCGGTCGCATGGCAGTGCAGGGCTACTGCGCATGCGCTAATCTTGGCACTGATAGATCAGTGCATGTGTAATGGCCCGCTCAGCATTATGCCACCAGCCTCTTCAGTGGGAATGGGCCCTGCCCATCACTTTTCAGTGTGATTGACTCAAGGGCTCTCGGTGATGCACAGAGCATGGGAGATTCATTTTGAAAATCCCGCTGAAAAAAATGAGATTTTACTCCAGTTTTTACTGGAATTCAGCACTTAGAATTTTTTTGGGGAGAATCCAACCCCCAATATCAAAACCAAATCAACCTGAATCTACTCCTACTATCGAGAACTTAAGGAATTATGTAACCAGTGGCCCATTTATCACTAAGGAAGTGCTTCTCAGGTTTCACTTTTTTATTGATTTATATGTCCTCCTGCTTCTGCCTGCTTACTATCATAGGTTTATCTGATGGTTCCTTTGACCACTCCAGCCAGCTGGTAACTTAGAATTGATTGGCGCAAGACAGGTCTGTTCTCGGCCTGTTTGGTTTGCCAGAACTCTCACTCTAGTGAAATCTCAAGTGTGAGTGACAATCAGGACTCAGATTCAGCTTTAAGGTGGCTGATTTTCTTCCACTTTGTGCTATGGAGTATGTATTTTCCAGGAGCAAAAGTGGCGAAGAGTGATGAATGAAGAGATAATTTTTGTCCCTTCAGCTTTGCTGTTTTGTTCCCTGCAATTTTGCAAAGACTCACTAAATTATCTTTACTAGGCACCAGGATCAAAGGCTGTACAAAGGAGGCAGAGTGACATCTCCATACCTTCTGCCTCATTTGCCTAAGCTTTCATCTGGCAGAAACCCAAGTGGAGCAACAGAGACCACCAGTGAATTTCTGTGGGAATTCTCACCCTAAAACTATATGCTTTCTACTTTCTCTCCTCCTTTGACATGTTCTTTAAAGTCTACTTGCTTGACCTAATGCCTCCTTCTTTGGTTCTGTGTCAATTCTTGGGACTATGCACTTGTTAGGCACTTTTGGTGTTATACTATATTACAGCCACTGTGTAAATGCATGTTGTTATATGTCCTTGAAACCAGATTCACTCAGAACAAACAACAAATAAGTGCCCATCATTATGAAAGGTGGACCAAGGTTTTTAGGGCTGCAGACCTATTTTCTTCTTTTGGGCAGCCTTTCAGCTGGTGGTCCTTGGCACTGTTGCAGCCCCCTCTGCCAGAGAGGTAGGCCTGTCCTGGGTGAACACAAGGGCCAGATTTTCTGGCCCCGCTACAGTAGATGTGGCAGTCCAGCCATAAGTCCTTGACTTTCGATGGGACCGGAAGACCCCAGTGGCTGATTGGGCTGGAAAATTCTGGTCAAGATGTGGGGTAACAACAGGAACATGGAAATGCAGGCAAGTTCAGATCAGGTGGTCATTATGCTGGATTAAGTGGAACTGTACTGATGTTTGTATTTCTTCTGAAATTGAACTAAATCCCAGTACAGCTTTCTCAAATCTGAGGTAATATGAATGTTGAATTTGTAATGTCACCTTTGAGTCAGCAGCACTTATTAAATTGATGGATTGAGTGGGTGGGGAAAGAGGTAAAATTAGGTAAAGGCTAAAATATATTTTTTTCCTGACAGAAGAAAAGAGCACAAAAGTATATTGCAAGGAGTCTATAATGGATCTCTTTTGGGTCTCTGTTTTCTTCTGCATCCTTTTAGCTTTTGCGAATTGTGTGCTGCCATTTTGCAGCAGAGTTTAATTATGTTAGTTTTGTAATTTTATTTTGAATTGGGGGCTGGGGGCTGCAGAGAGAGGCTAGATGTTTGTCCTTGTTGCATCCCCCTCCAATAATGCTATCTCCGCCCTTTGAGGGAGCAAATGCTGATGTACAGGTGTGTGAACACATCACTAAACATTTAATACAGTAAACATCTAGTCTTCCCTCAAAGAATGCCTCATTTCCATTATTCCATAAGCCGCAACTGTCAATCTTCTTAAACAAATATCGCAAATGTGTCTGAATGTATGCTCAAGTCATTCTGTCTCAATTGTCTCGTATTTTATTGAAGGTAAAATTCAGAGAAAATATCAGATTTAATCACTGAAGATGCAATATCATATGGTATCATGTAATTTGTCGTATAGGCATTGGTAATAACCTTCATCTCCTCTGACATGATTCACTGCAACAGTAAACTGAAATTATAATTCATTCCAATCAATGATCTCTTAGTAATCTTCTGTATGTGCCGTGCTCTGGAATTCTTAAATAAAATAGGCACCAAGACAAACCATAGATTGACAAACTAAAGAACAATTGCACTATAATTGTGCTGTACTACGAAAATGAATTCACTTTGAGATTTGATATTTATTTATCAATTCGTGGGAGAGTGATAACCAATAATTATGGTAGGTAAAATTGAAGGCCCTTTTGATAACTAGGAAAGAACTCTTCCAATACTAAACTTCAAAGTAATGGTGATACTAGAACTCGGATGAATGAATCAATCAACCAAGTTCCTGACATTTTATTTCAGTCCTTTAGTTTCTCACTCTTTCAATTTTAATCCGGTATATTTAATCTGCCAGAATTAATTCCTCCCCCTGTCATGATGATTTATCGTTCAGGTGCATCATACAGTTTAATCAGAGACGAGTTATTCCAAGTCTTTCTGCACTCATGAGAAATAGCTGCAAAAAGATATATTACATACAGTATTGGGGTTGAATTTGTAAGGGGTGGGTAATGCTGTCCCTAAATGCAGCTGTCATCCACAATTTATAGATTTGGAAAATATACCTAAAGGTACAATTTGCAGAGCTGTGTTCTGCAGAGTTCTGTTGTTTTGGCAAGAAATTGGAAAATCCACACATCCTTAAAATCTAATTCTCCATTTGGAGTGTATATGGAGACCAAAAAGTTGTATAGATGATTCTTTACTCCTGTCCAGGCACTGTGAACCTCTGCTGTTCATACTGTTACATTAAAATACTGGCTGAGACTTGTGGACCCGCATTTAGTTCAATTGAATGCCCTTGGTACCAGGGTGTTCCTGATAAACTATGGCTCATTGTTGCTGACCAGATATGCTATTCAGAAGTACCTCATCAGATCAGTGTGGACAAAGTAAGCTATACACAAATAAGGCACACAGAATCATGCTAAAACCGATATTGCTGCCGTAGCATAAGTGTAACTGCATCTACTGTGGCCACGCATCATTAAATTTTCCAACAAAACGGAATGGCTTATTGTGGCCTGAAATGGAAATAATTTACATGTATTCCTGTTTTTCAGAATGCCCAACAGATCTGTTCAAAGTTAAGAACTTCATTTTTTGTGAAATTATTTCCTTTGTACAATTTGTAAGGTGTGCGAGGAAATGCAGTAGGCTTCAATGGAAATATGAAACAATGGGCTACAAAAAAATAGTCGAAACTGTACTGAGGTTTATAATCTATTGAGCACTCTAATCAGACTAATTACTTGAGTTGGGAAATGTCATAATAATTATTTATGCAAAAAAAAATTCAGTTTTTACAAAGATAATTTCACTGGGGATATTAGTTTCCCACACACTGTGCTGGCACTGTACATTGTCCAAATTTCATGATAACTCTGCCAGACCAAAATAATATTCGATTTTTTCTTAAATCGGTGTCTTAGCTGCCTTGCACTGAAATAAATATGCATTTAGGGCAGTGTTGTCTGACTCATTCAAATTGCAGACTGTCATGATCAATAGTTTGTTTCATCAGTGTTTGGTTATGCTAGTCTGGCAACTGACCCTTGTATGCTTGTTTGCTTAAACCTGTTCGTGGAGGTAGGAAATCTGAGTAAGTTCCAGAAAGGATCTGGGCTCTGAGTAAAGAGCACAGATCGCCAGTGTGCAGGAAATACTGAGTTCTGAGATGTTCTGAAAGTTCTGTAACAAACTGTTGGATTTGGAACTCAAGGCATCTCTGCATTGCTTTGAGATAAATAAAATATACAACAACCCAGCAAATTCATAATATAGACTTCTTCAGGACTATTTAAATTTGGATTGATACACTCTTTGTTTCTATCTATTTGTCCAAGATTCGAATGCTGAATACTGGAGGACAGAAGGATAATGGCTCATGTACACTGTTAACCATAGATCCATAGAATCCCTGCAGTGCAGAAAGAGGCCATCTAAGCCACTGAGTCTGCACATCGACTCTCTGAAAGAGCATCCCACACAGGCTCTCCCCTCTGCCCAAACCTCTTAACCCTGTGCATTTACCATGTCAAATCCACCTAATCTGCACATTTTTGGACTATGAGAGGAAACCAGAGCACCCAAAGGAAACTCACGAGTCCTGGTGCTGTGAGGCAGCAGTGCTAACCACTGTGCCACCCCCTGGTTAAAATAATTGAGCAATCTACTGCCTGATTGTGTCTCTTTAATGTTAAATGGATGGTAGAATTTAATATAGATTACACAACTTGTTCTTAGTACAATTTATATATTCCACAATAATATGGTTGCAAGACACAAACGTCATTTATATTAAGATTCGGTTTGGAAACAATCAGATAGCCGAATTGCTGTGTCTACTTATGTTACCATCAAATGCTGGTTGACAGTAAAACTAATATGAGGCAATAAGAGACATATAAAGCTATTTTCTGATTGCAATATGCTTTTCTCCATAGTTCCACCAAAGATCTACAATATTTCATCTAGCATCACAGTCAATGAAGGTAGCAACGTGACTCTCGTGTGCTTGGCTAATGGAAGACCAGAACCTGTCATAAATTGGAGACACATTTCCCCTTCAGGTAGGAGTAAAGTTCATCATTTTTGAGCTCAATTGGCCAAAAGCAAGAGCTTATGTTAGCAAAATTGCGATTATATTGACTCATCTGAAATACTTGATCTTCAGACAGAATATAGTGTAAAATTTCTCCAGGTGTAACTTAGATGTTAGTTAAGTTTTGAAGAGTAAAAACCCTGTGAGTATACTTGAACTTTAGAAAGAAGAGAGCTATGCAGTTGAAATGCAGCACTGAATCACAAACTAGACGATGAGCTAGAATTAGTTTTTGTTCTTGACCTAATTTATGTAAGCTTTAACCATGGTTTATAATTATGTACTGGAAGCTTCTTGTCCACAACCCTCTCCTCCCTGACTGTCCTCAAAAAATTGAAAGATGCTAGATATGATTGCTGATGGGCAGTTAAACAACTAACAGGAGGAGGCAGCTGCACAAATATCCCCATCCTCAATGGTGGGGGAGCCCAGCACATCAGACAAGTCTGAAACATTTGCAACAATCCTCAGCTGGAAGTGCCAGGTGGATGATCCATCTTGGCCTCCTCCAGAGGTCCCCAGCATCACAAATGCCAGCCTTCAACCAATTCAGTTCACTCCAAGTGATATCAAGAAATGGATGAAGGGACTGAATGTGGGCCTTGACAGCAACAGTACTGAAGATCTGTGCTCCTGAACTAGTTGTGCCCTTAGCCAAGATGTTCCACTACAGCTACAACACAGGCATTTACCCAGCAATGTGAAAATTTCCCTGCTATGTACTGTCCAAAAAAAGTAGGACAAATTCAAATAGGCCAATTACTGCCCATTGGTGTACTCTCGATCATAAGCAAAGTGATAGAATGTGTGAACAACAATGCAATCAATTGGCACTTACTCAGCAATAACTGGGTTATTGACCTTAATCAACAATAACCTGCATAGTAATAGGAGGATTGAGCAATTGAACATGTGGCTGGAGAATTGGTATTGGAGGGGGACATGCATAGAATATTAAACACTGGACAAAGGCGTGAAACTGACTGAAGCCAAAGACTTGACTATGATTCAAACTGTGGTGTTGGTAGAATTCCCACTCACCTGAAGAAGGGGCTTAGAGCTCCGAAAGCTTGTGTGGCTTTTGCTACCAAATAAACCTGTTGGACTTTAACCTGGTGTTGTTAAACTTCTTACCATGATTCAAACAACAGGAACTTCCTGACATTCAGAACAGCTACCAGTTTATTATCTCTAAAGAGATGTGAATGATCCTTGTGATTACATGGATCAAATCCACGGGAATTGTACAAAGACCATTTACATTTGTCAGGCCAAGACTTGACTAATGGAGATGGCCAGTCTGCAAGGAGAAAGGACTCTCAAACTGGTTTTGAACCTCTGAGTGGTCAAAACAAGGCCAAGCAACCAGACTAAGAAATATACACGCTTTGTCTAAATCAAAGTGATGGGGTGGGAGTTACACTCCTACAAGCTGCTGTCATGTGGAGCTGCAAAGTTCACACATCTTTCTTCTATCAACCAAGCAGCAACTCAGAACCAGGTCTCAGTCCAGGTGAATGCTTGGCTCCCAACAATAATGTTTCTCCTGGAACTGTTGAACTTCTGTACCGGTGCCTACAAGACCAATTTATCACTACCTGCCTATCTCATCCTGGAAGTCATCTCTATTGGAAAAGTGAATTATCTAGCATAAGTCTTCAACCTGCTGATTTTGTGAATGAATATATTGGATTTTTGATTGGAGACTCACGTTTTATTCTGTGGCCTTTGGCCTGTAACTCTTCCTTTCCTTATCCTTTTATTGTACGAATGCACTGGAGGCTACGTAGCGACACCACCACTCCCCCAACCTCCCTTTGACTATGTGCAGACAAATTAACCCTGTGATTTTTCCCTGTCTTGAGTTTGCTGTGGAGGTGTTGATAAAAATTGGATCACAGCAAGATGAGGGGTTGGGGAAAATATATCACTGCTTATAAAGGGGGAAATCAAAAGCAAATCATGTTTCAGTTTACGGACGGGTGGGGAAAGAAGAAATCAGGGCTGTTTAAATTAATTGGCTCTCCTGTCCGTAACACCCTTAAAGTTGCCAGAAATCATAGAAAACCTGAGGATTGGGAGCATTTTAAAATACAGCAAAGGAGGACCAAGAAACTGATAAAAGGGAGAACAGAATCTGAATGTAAACTGGCAAAATACATAATAATGAACTGTAAAAGCTTCTTTAGGTATGTAAAAAGAAAATGTTTGGCTCAGACAAATGTGGTTGAGGAGAATTTATAATGTGGAATAGGGAAATGGCAGAGAAATTAAATGATTGCTTGGTGTCTGTCTTCACTGAGGATCATACAAGAAATCTCCCAGAATTAGAGATCCAAGGGACTTGGGAGAATGAGAATTGAAGGAAATTAGTATCAGTGCAAAGGTTGTGTTGGAGAAATTAATGGGACTGAAGATTGTCAAATCCTTGGGACCTGATAATCTACATCGCAGAGTGTTGGAAGAGATAGCTATGAGGATAATGGGTACATTGGGGGTCATCTTCCAAAATTCTATAGATTGTGGAATGGTTCCTGCAGTTTGGAAGGTAGCAAAATGTAACCCCACTAAGGGAGGAAGAGAAAAAACTGAAAAACCAGACCAGTTAGCTTTATATCATGAATGAGGTAAATACTAGAATCTGTAATAGAGGATGTGATAAATGGACACACTGATAATAATAATCTGATTTGGCATAGTCAACATGGATTTGTGAATGGGAAATAATGTTTGATACACCTGGTGTTTTTTGAGGATGTGACTAACAAAATTATGTAGCATATATTCAGTGAGAGATCTTTATTAAACTAGTCTTAAGGTATCTGCCTCCAGAAGCAGCAGCATGGCATAGTCACATGACTATGGAAAGCTAGATAGATGTGTCAATAAGACAGCTAACATTTCCAAATACAAACAGAATTAACATGCTTATTGAAAGCAGATATGCAGGTGCAGCAAAAAGGTAAGAAGGCAAATGAAATGTTGTCCTTCACTCAAGAGAATTTGAGTGTAAGAGCAAGGACGGTTTACTGCAGCTGTACGGGGCCTTGGTGAGCCCACACATGGAGTATTGTGTGCAGTTTTGGTCTCCTTAGCTAAATAAAGATCCACTTGCTATTTAGGTAGTGCAGTGAAAGTTAATCAGACTGATACCTGGGAGGACAGGATTGTCGTATAGGAGAGATTGGGTTAACCAAGCCTATATTCACTGGAGTTTAGAAGAATGAGAGTGAATCTAATTTAAATATATAAAATTCTGACTGGACTGGACAGACCGGATATAGGCATGTTACTTCCCCTAGTCGGGAGATCTAAAACAAGGGGTCACAGTCTCAGAATATGGGATAGGCCAAATAAAACTGAGATGAGGAGAAATTTCTTCACTCGGAGGATAGTGAACCTGTGGAATTCTCTGCAGCATAAAACTGTGTAGGCCAAGTCATTGAATGTATTAAGAAAGAAAGAGAGAGGTTTCTAGACACTAAAGGTGTCAAGGGATATGGGGAGAGCACATGTATGGCATTGAGATAGAGGATCAGCCATTGTCACAGTAACTGGTGGCGTAGACTTGATGAGTAGGCGGGGATGGTGGCATGTGTTCAAAATCGGGAGGGCGTGATTTGCACCAGCGAGTTTCCAAGTTCCAATCTTACTGGCACCTCACCAGTGGAATGACCTGAAACAAGCCGCAGGACCACAAAAAGCTCATTTTACTATATTAGAATTTCATTAGCGAACACTCTTTGCAAGACTCCCCGGCCCATCTCCTCATTTATAACAACACCAGCACCGTTTACAACGGTGCTGGTGTTGTTATAAATGAGGAGATGGTCTACAGAACCGTGAAATTGGCGCCTTCGCCTCTGAGGAGGCTTTCGGAGGTGAGCACTCAGGCAGCCAACACCCTCCGTGGTGTCCCCTGCTCAGGGGGCACCAGAGAGAGCTTGTGTGACACAGATGTTCAACTTGGAGCCAAGGATGGGGATCCGACATTTGCGATTTTGGGGAGAAGGGTCGGGAGGGGTCACTTGCAGGCCTTACCTTCCCTTCATGTTGGGGCGGTCCTTGCTTCAAAGGGATTGTGAAGGCTGGTATGCAGGCAGCGCTTCCCGTGTCCTCCTTCCTGGGTTCCTGTCCATATCACAGCTGAGGGGGTACCCTTCTTTATTGGGGACTGGTAAGAGGATGGGAGGCACGTATATCTGCCATTCTCACACTCGATGGTAGTCATGATGTGGAGATGCCGGCGTTGGACTGGGGTAAACACAGTAAGAGTTTTAACAACACCAGGTTAAAGTCCAACAGGTTTATTTGGTAGCAAATGCCATTAGCTTTCAGAGTGCTGCTCCTTCGTCAGATGGAGTTAAAACTCTTACTGTATTCTCACACTCCACAGAGATAAGGTGCAGGGTGAACACGGTGGTATCCTCAAGCTTGGAGGCATGAACAGGCAGGGTGAAGGCTCTGCAGGTGCACAAAGTAAAATTTATTGACAAACATTAGGAACAAAATAATGACCATACTGCAATACTAAGTGCCGACTGTTTCTTAATCTTCCTCCCACTGCCACTACCTCTAGGTGTCTCCCCAGGATTCACAACTGAGGTTGAGATGACCTGCTGACTTCCACACCCTTGGGCCTAAGATAACTTTGGAGGGCATTCCCTGGGGGGACGTTGAAGGTCCAGGCCCGCTTTAGGCCAGTGCCGATATTGGACTGCTACCCTCCTTGCTATCAGGAGCTGGAGGTGTGTCACTCACAGGGAGGAGGTGTCAGATGGGTCACAGACGTCCAGTTGGCTGTAGAGCCATGGGCTATGTTCTTGGTGATCCTCCTCCCTTCGGGTGTCTGGGGTCCCCTGTTTCCTCCATGGGTTGGAGGGTAACTGGACTGAGATCCAAAAGTGCTGCCGTCTTCTGCACTGACATTCGTGGATTCCCACCAGTGTCTGCACCATGCAGTCAAAGCCCTGCACCATGGTGTAGACAACTCCTACACCAAGGTCTCCACTGTGGATGCCACCCTCAAAGTGTTGGCGTTGCACTGAAGTGATGGCACCACCTCATCGGATAGAAGGCAATGGGACTCCTTCAATCAGCCTTGCAGATTGAAGAGGGATGCTGTCATTCCTCCCTGTGCTTTGAACTTTGCCTTTGCAGCTCCAGCAGCTGTGGAACAATTGGGCCAAGGGGCACATCATCAGCTGGGGTTCAGCAGTGTCTTGGGCTCTGGCATCCCTCTGAGTAAGAAGTGCAGGAAAGGATGTCCCGAGGCATGGTACATTGGGGAAACCATGCAGACGCTGCGACAACGGATGAATGAACACCGCTCGACAATCACCAGGCAAGACTGTTCTCTTCCTGTTGGGGAGAACTTCAGCGGTCACGGGCATTTGGCCTCTGATATTCGGGTAAGCGTTCTCCAAGGCGGCCTTCACAATACACGATGGCGCAGAGTCGCTGAGCAGAAACTGATAGCCAAGTTCCGCACGCACGAGGACGGCCTCAACCGGGATATTGGGTTCATGTCACACTATTTGTAACCCCCACAGCCTGCCTGGACCTGCAGAGTTTCACTGGCTGTCTTGTCTGGAGACAATACACATCTTTTTAGCCTGTCTTGATCCTCTCTCCACTCACGTAGTTTGTTTCTTAAAGACTTGATTAGCTGTAAGTATTCGCATTCCAACCATTATTCATGTAAATTGAGTTTGTGTCTTTATATGCCCTGTTTGTGAACAGAATTCCCACTCACCTGAAGAAGGGGCTTAGAGCTCTGAAAGCTTGTGTGGCTTTTGCTACCAAATAAACCTGTTGGACTTTAACCTGGTGTTGTTAAACTTCATACTGTGTTTACCCCAGTCCAACGCCGGCATCTCCACATCATCCCTCTGAGTGCCAGTTCCTTGGGCTGTCCCTGCCTCCGCCTGCTGTGGATCATCAGCTGTGAGGTGCTTACCAGTAAGTGACCCAACGAGGTGCATTGATGCGAGTATGGATGATAGCTGTGATGCATCTTTCACGATGAGTGGGAGAAGTCCTCCTTTCAACTGCTGGAGTCTGGAGGTTCCTTGGGCACAAAGATGGTCCAGCCTGTTCTGGCAGTTGGCCTGCAAGAGAAGGCACATGGCATCGATGCATTACATGGGATACGAAAGGAACAACATTGAGGAATGACAGCATTTGTGTTGAGGATTCTCACATTTCTCTGCTGCCCCCATTTCATTGGCAGTGCAGACACGCTCTTGCGCCTTCCTCTTTCCCTTCTCTCAAAGCATGTGAGGATTCACAACTTGGACATGACTCCAGCTGGCTGTGCCATTGACGCCTATTGTGCTTTAGTTTGTCCTGCAACAACATAGAGAGGAAGAGTGGCAGTGTGGACATTTAATATAGTGATGAGATGTGGCAGGCATGGGGGGAAGGGGGTGGGGAGTGGGGGAAGAGGGAAGACCTGGTGTCTGGGGCCAAGGTTACTGAGTGTGAGTAGGAGTTGGGGGTGCGTGGGGGTCCAGTGGGAGACTGGAGATGGTTCACTTACCCTGGCTGAGCAAAGAAGATCATTCATCTTTCAACTGCCACCTAGCCCTCACCTCCACACATTCCCCCTGCTCCACCCTTGCTAACTCATTGTATTTTTTCCCCCTTTAAATATTTAGAAGTATTAGAAGGATTATGTCAACTGATAGGAAAATGGAAAGCACATATTCTTCTCAACTGCTGGCTGGATTTTTTTTCAAAAAATTGAAGAACTTGGGGATTTAAATGACAGCTCTACAGTTGGACAGAGTTTATCCACTTTGTACACAGATTAATATCTATTCTTAACAATCCCAAAAAGGCAGCTGACCTCTCCCAAAGGGGTACATTGTCTCTCCAAAGGAATATCACCACCTCTCCACAAGTGTCCAAAGCCTATGGGTGGAATTTTGTATCTTTTTGTCTGAGTGTTGGTTCAAGCGAGAAATTTGGTGTGCAATATGCTGGCTGTGTACCTGGCTTTTCTCTTCATAATTTCCAGCACTTGGACATAAAAAGTGCTGGTGGTGTTCCTTCGTTATCATTCTGGTAGGGAGGGCACTTTTGGCTTTCTAGAAATTGGAAAGGTCCCCCAATATCTGGCACTGAAAATTAACACACACAACCCCCCATGGATACGAGGAAACCATCCCGCCACCCGAATAGACATGGGGAACCCCCACCCCACCCCACCCCAATGAGTTCTCTCAAGGAGAGGGGGAAAATCCCAATGTGGGGGGAAGCACACTTAGGGGAATTATTTAATCAAGGTTTCTGACCTTCCTCGGTTGGGATTTCATTAGGATAATGGTGGGGACGATTGCATCATGAGATCTTGTTGGCGAATTTCTCATTTTTGCGCCCACGTTACCATTTGCCACAGGCACTGTGTCCCGGTCAAAGAGTTGTGCTTTGGAAATCCCAGTAACAAACGTTACTTCTGTTTGAAGGCCGCTACTCTTTTACATGTGCAGCTGCATCCATGAACCATGGATGTGCAAAGTACAACCTTCCCAATGCTGGGTCCCACAATCAGACACTGATTTGATAAAGGGACACCGCATGGGTTTGCTTGTTGTGCTTCCTGCAAGGCAAGCCCAATGGCAGCAGGGTGATGCCCTTAAGTAGACATGAATTCAGCTTTTCATTATAATTACAAATGACTTGGATAAAGAAATAGAGAACTATATATCTCAGGTTGCTGATGACACTAAGTTCGCTAAAATGTGTTATGACCTTCCTTTCTCACCCATCAATTGATCGTAACAGAGTTTTTGAAATTTATAGAGGTGGAGATATTAACTTCTGTACTTACCCATTTATGTGCTGATTACAAAGAACTCAGTATGACAGGCTTTAGCAAATTAAATACAAAGCAGTGAGTTTTTATTGCGCTAAAAACCCACCCAGGTAAAGATATAAAGATATTTATAAAGGTAAACCTACATGGTGACCTTCACAAATGTGTCATTTCATGAAGAGAAATATTGCCAGAGATAATTAAATTCTCTGCCAAAATCTGTAAGTCAGAATTTTCATCTTGTGAGCATTTCCAGGTGTAATACTTCCTGTTAAATCTCCCAATTGTGCCAATGACAATTGTGTAAAAGGCATATCCAAATTGTATAAACATAGTTTAGAGTATAGAGGATCTGATTTATATTTTATTGTTAGTGAATACTACCCAGGCAAAATTTTTGCAAAAGCCGGAGTTCACATCATCAGAGTGGTTTAAGTTTATTTATTCGTGACACAAGTAGGCTTACATTAACACTGCAATGAAGTTACTGGGAAAATCCCCCAATAGCCATGCTCTGGCGCCTGGCCAATCCACCTAACCAGCACATCTTTTGGACTGTGGAAGGAAACCGGAGGAAACCCATGCAGACATGGGGAGAATGTGCCGAGTCCACACAGACAGTGACCCAAGCCGGGAATTGAACCCGGGTCCCTGCCACTGTGAGGCAGCAGTGCTAACCACTGTGCCACCAATATTGTCAGGGGAAAGCAATTAAGAGCCCGCAACTTTTTTTTCTTCATTCTTGGGACATCGGCATCGCTGGCTGGCCAGCTTTTATTGCCCATCCCTAACTGCCCTTGTTCAGAAAGCAATTGAGAGTCAACCACATTGTTGTGGTTCTGGAGTCACATGTAGGCCAGACTAGGTAAGGACGGCAGATTTCCTTTCCTAAAGGACATTAGTGAACCAGATGGGTTTTTCTGACAATTGACAATGGTTTCATGGTCATCAGTAGATTCTTAATTCCAGATATGTTTTATTGAATTTAAATTTCCCCGTTGGCATTCGAACCCAGGTCCCCAGAACATTAGCTGAGTTTCTGGATTAATAGTTCAGCGATAATACCACTAGGCCATTGCCTTCCTGTTAAGTGAGGGAATCAGCCTGTTGAGGGTGGTTGGTGGGCCTTGCGCACTGCTGACCCAATCTGAAACATCAGCTGTGTCACTTAAAGCTGAAGGCAGCCTCAGGGGGTAAATATTTGATGAGCTGAGTGGGCAAGCCCTGCCAAACAGAGGGGAACACGTTCAGCAGTGGCATTGAGGGCTGCAAGGGCAGCCTTTGCTGCTGACACTCCTTCACTGGGCCATGGAACCTCTGGCTCCAATTGCCTTCCCAGTAAACCACAGAGAGACTGCCTCCTTATGTGGCATTGGCTGGTGCAGTATACCACTATCTAAATGTTGGTAACCCAGTAAAATCACTCTTACTTGGGCCTTGGATAATTCAAACTGGTTGCCCTCTTCTCTTTGGCAAGCAGCTGAGCTATAGCTGCTCTCGCCAGTGGAAACTTTGCCAGCAGCAGGCTGAGTTGAGGTGCCATTCTGGCATGACTTCCTGCTATTTTTCAATCTTTCCCGCTTCCCAACCAGGGCTGTAAACTTGCATCCTTTGACTCAAAAATAGTAATGAATTCCGTATGGTTCTTTCATTGCTTGAAATTAATGTATTGATGGGTGGCAAGATGGTACAATACATTGGTGTTCCAACTTTCTGTGACACAGTGTGATATACTCTGTGCCAATGATTCTCCAGGTGTTGAGCTTAAACCTCTGTCTGATCATCGAGATGCTCGAATGGACCATACTTGAATGGAGTATGCAGTTAGAGGAAAAAAAGGACTGATACCTCCAGCTCTGCAATCTCCTGAAATCGGTGGTATAGATTGACAGCTATAGAAATCTGGAATGGGTTTGAAAAGTCTAAAAGGGAAGAATGGGATAGGTATTACTGAGTGATGTTCTATTTCACCTCCTCATAGATTTATTGAAATAAGTGATTCGTTATCCATTTAAATGTCATCTTTTCTTCCGTTTCAAGGTTAGGGTTATTGTGTTCAGCAGAGGAAATAATAATGGCGATCCTTTTAATAAAGTGTTACGCATAATGTATCCAATATCTGTTTCACAACCTTATGAATGAGTTAAAATGAAGCTTCTGCAAGTTGTCTTCATATATCCTTGAATGTAATTGATGTCACAATTTTGTGGCTGAGATAAAGATAGGCATTCCAGATTCACAAAGGAAAACACAATCACCATTCACTCATTGAAAGAAATAAGCTGATCTTTGGACTGAAAACATATCATTAAAACCAACCACTAAATATTTATTGAACGAAACAACATGAGGTGACATATAGAGCAAATAAATGGTGTTTGAATATAACAGCTTCACTTGGGTTGTGCCAATAAAAACCCTTTCTTTAAAATTGTCTTTATTTGTCCTTGGGTACATTCCTGAATCAAAACTGGTTTACTGAACCTGATTTTATTCATGTCTGTGATTATGACACTAATGCTGAGATACAAAGCAGTATTTTATGTTGCTTTGCATCACACAGTTGCACAAGATCATTAAAATATCTAATTATCTTTAGTCTGACTCTTAATGTGCCAAGATGAAAGAGGTATGATTTCAGTTCTGAGTAACCAGATGATGTGTCAGATTCTATTGCATTGCACTGCATTGCATTAAATGCAATTTCTTAAACAATTAATATCCAGGTTTGGTGTTTTAATCAATGACATTTGGTAAATTAACGGTACATGTTAGGTAGAGCTTGAATTTTGCTGAAAAGAGGGCTATGTTGCCGAAACTTTTCATTTTGCACTCACCAGGACAAACGCAAGAATGATCACAACAATTTATACTGCAGGAGAAAAGGGGTGCTGATCAGTTGGCACATCAACTCTGATTGGGTGAGGCATTGCTATGGAGAAATAGGGAATGCTCGGCTCCTTATGCTCATGGGTAATTCAAAAAAGGCACGAGGTTTGAACATACTCCTTTTATTTGCAGGCAATGGGTCTTTGCGAATCCTTTTTTTAAAAGCATAACTGAGCCTATTACCTACTTCTCTATTAAGATTATGAGCTGAAAGATGGAACTGTCTTTATTTTCTCATCGGGTTCAATAATGTCGTTCAGCTAAATAGGGGAAGTACTGGAAATTTCAAGCAATAACATCTAATGCGAATCAACCTGTTATCATCTGTAAAATGGAAAGGTGTATTAATGTTTCCTGTAGACATTTTTTAAGAGCCAATTGGGAGCACCCCAACTGTAAAAATGTTTATAAAATAATATGTTGCAACTCCCATGAGTAGTGCCGAGATGTTTGCTACTGTGGTATATCTGTCTTTAAAAAGCCCTTCCATTTAGCAGATTTCTGTAAAATACCTTATCATATTGTAAATGATGTTATAGTTAAACAGAAATTTTAGAAAATGGATTAAATTAATAATTTCATATGGAGGTCTTCTGACCTGGAGATATAAAAGTGATTACTGATGTTCTGTGGTTAGTCCAAAGATTTTAAAAGCATCTCCAGTTACCTGGATTTGCCGATATGACCAATTTCCCATAGGGATTCCCTTAGGAATAGTACTAAAGATATAGAACAGGTAAGAGGCTAAACATCATAACCATGCTCAGATTAGCCATGAACAATCCCACAGGAGGTTTAAAGGTAATTTATAATCAGAATTAATGCCTGGGTGAATTGATATTATTCCACTTGTTTAACTTAAAGAGTAAGCTATTTGTGTTACACATAAAGACAGAGATAGCTAAGTACTTTGTACAAGGGACTATTCCGGTACAATTCATATCAGTTCATGTTGATTTTCCCTTGTTTATCTTTATATTCTGTAGGCTAATTCACCTATGTAAGGATAATTTTAAACAATATTTGACATTACCAAAGTGTTGCAGAGAAGTGCAACATTTTCTTCATGGCAGAACAACCAAGCCCGTCTGTTCTGAGTCTAAGTCCATCAATGAATGGTAATGTTTTTATTTCTCTCCACTTTATATGAACCATTGCAGTTCACTGGTTGACCCTGGTGACAACCTTTGTGTCACAATTCAGCATGTCACATGGCTCTCAAAAAACAAATCCTACCTTTTTCTTCCTGGTGTTAAGGCATCGCTGGCAAGGCGATTTATTATCCATTCCTAACTGTATTTGAGAAAGCAGTGCTGAGCATGTGCTGTTGGATTGAATATTCCAGTTTCACCAGCAGCGGGAAGCTTGGCAAGGAAGGGAACCTAATTTGACAGGAGGCCAAAGATCAGTTTCCTGATGGTGGGATGGACTTTAGCAATTAAGACCTGGGGCCTTGGTTAAAGGCAGGTCGAGTTTCCGGATGAATAAATGTTGGGAAGCCCTTTTGCATTGCATTAGCAAGTTATGAATGTTCATTAAAAGGCAACCTTGCCGGAATTAAGTTCCCCCACCAAATTAAGTTCCTGACCAGCGAGAAATTCAAACATTCACTTTCACGACTGCACATAAATGGTGTGCAGCTGCCCAGCTTCACTTCTTCCATGATTAGCCCTAATTTGCCACAGCATTGCCCTCTTGGGGAGTGTCCGTAAATGCTACTTTATGTTGGATGGCGGCGATGTAATTATGTGGAGGATTACCAAGAAAATGTGATGATAGTAATGCAATTGATATACAGATATATTTATGTTTCAGGTGAATATTTAAAAATTCAGCTTTATTTGCAGGTAGTCGGTATGTCTGGCAGAATGCAGCTTAGATTTTGGGGGAACAGGATAATTACTTAATTCACCCTTGCAAGTGCTTGTGTTAAGTACAGCTATGGACTTTTGTTTATTTAAGTTCCCCTGGGATTTCTAATTAAAGAGATTGACAGGGTCATGTGATGATGTGGCTTATGTGCAGAGTTAGGTCTGTAGCAAAAAATGAAAGCTTTTTCAAAAAGTAGTCAGTTGCAGCTGAAGCTTAGATAAAGGTAGAAGGATTTTGCAGGCTTATAGACCTCTATCTCTCTCCAAAAGTATGTCTGGGTTTGATAGCCATATTTATTTAAAAATGGATTTGATTTATGCATGAATGTTGATTATTTGAAACTGGGACAGCCATAAAGAAAGTAAAGTTGCTTCCTTTCATTTTTAAATATTGTTCAGGTGTTCATGGTTAAGTCAATTCATTGGTTAGATTTATATTTGAACTGTGTTATTAAATAAAATTTGTTTTATGATAAAATATCCCTACTTTGTCAATGAAATCACTCCTGAAGTCAAACATCTTGTCCTCACATTTATAGAAAAATTGTTGGGGTCTAGTCTGGCTTTATAATATAACTTGGGGTTCTGGTCCAGCACCTTAACAGAAGGGAGGAAGGATTAACAGGGAAGTGTGGAGTGGTGGCTAGGGAAAGCTGGAATGGATAGTGCAGGACGTGCAGGTGCCTTTTAAATATAGTGCCGGGACCGTCAACCCAATGAAGTAACAGCTGGGATGGCGATTTTCTGTGTGGCCCCGCCATGAGAGTTGGTGAGCTCCTGGCAGTGCACATGTAATGAGCTGAATGGCACAAGATTGTATGTGATCAGCCATCCCATTCCCCTGTGGAAATCATGCCCACCCATATACCACTTCTGGTTGTAAGTTGGCCAACAAACATGGCTAATATCTTTGCACTTGCTTGACATGTAAGTGCAGAATCTGCTTATTTGATCATGGGAAAGGTGCTGTCAGTGAAGCCTCTGTACACCAACAAAAAGATAAGTTAATATTATTGGAACTGAAATTCCACGAGGAGTGTATCAGAATTGTTGGAGGAGGCTGATAAAACACCTGTGGGATTTCACTGCCATTACATCGGAACAGGATCAACACATTCAGCCCCACAAGGCAATACCACCATTGATTTCCAATATGCCTATTAACTCCATTTACCTACCTTGGTTCCATATTTCTCAAAGACCTTGCCTCAAAAAATCTGTTAATTTTAATTTTGAAATTTTCTGTTGAACTAACCTCAGTGGCTTTTTTGGGAGAGAGTTCCAGATTTCAACATTGCTTTGTGTGAAGAAATGCATCTTAATTTTACCATTGAACAACCCAGCTGTAATTTTAAGGTGATGCTTCCTGTTTCTGGTCCTGAGCTCCACGGGAAATGGTTTCTCTCTTCCCTGGTAAATCCTTCAATCAGTTTAAACACTTTGGATGGAATTTTCCCATCCCAACCACCACGGGACTCGTAGCAGGGTGGGGGCGGGGGGGGGGGGGGGGGGGGGGGGGGGGAGTGGGGAATAGACCATGCAGAAGTCCATTGACCTCAGACGGGATTTTCCGGTCTTGGGGCAAGTGTGGCCGGGAAAATACCGCCCTTTAATTTGATGAGGTCTTGCTTGCCTGGACACACCTTTTCCCAAAGGAGTATAAATGGACACAAAACTCAGAAGAGTATACACACCTCTGCAGCAGTGCACTCTTTACAATGTATATGTGTGTGCAACTTTTAAAATTCTTTCCATGTGATTTGAGGGCTTAGTGTTCAGGTTTGTGGTATTGATATGTGGGATTCTTTGTAGCCTAGAATATTTGAAGGGACTATTAGAAATGTTTTCAGTAGTGTTTGCAGGCATCTGTCATGAATTATGTTGTCCAGCGTCATTCACATTGCAATAATTTCTCTGCAGAATGAAATATCTCAGAAAATTAACATTGCTTCTCAGCAAAGGGTGTACCACAAAGGACTCTTCTGCAGCAGATATTACATTTGCAGCAGTACAAATCTTGCTAGTGGTTATAACTGGAGCTTCTGAATAGAATGCTCAGAGCCAGCTGTTCCTGATTGTTCCAAGAATTGAGTTTGCCCAGAAAGACAAGTATCATTTTTCAGATTCTTTGGGCATTTTCCATGGAGGGATTTCAATACGAGTTATTTGAAAATATATTTTCAATTGAAGCTTGCGTTAACGTAGTTAGCCTTTAAGGACTGCAGAATCAGGTTGTGAAGTCAGATGAAAGCTGATTGATATTCTAATCAGAATTCATTTCCCATAGAGACCCAAGAATGAACAATCTGGTGGCGTAGCACCATAAAAAAATATATTTTGCAGATTGTACTCTGCGTTGCATCATGACATGTATAATGTCATTCTCATTATCCTGCTGTTTTCACTTTTACCTTATCCATGATAACATTTCCTTTTTACATGTATCTTTACCAACTGCTGCTCTCATTTGTGATCATGCATGCCATTTCCTGCTATTTAGTGCTGATATTCCTAATTTATTGTTCTGATTTTATTTAAATCATTGCAACTTCTTCCAAACATCCTTGGTCTTTTGCAGGCTTTTCTGGTGTTGTTACAATCCCCGTGGAGAAATCGTAAACCAAAGTTAGTGAATAACGCTACCCCCCCCACCCCCCGAATGAAGAAATTACTCACAAGATTCCACTTTTTGTAGCCTTTATTTTAACACAGTTTAGAACCAATGCAAAGTAAGTGTGAATTAACAAGCAAAAGATACTTCAAAAGAAAGTTAAATTTAATTTTAAATAGTCAGAACAACAAAGATACATAGAATCCTACAGTGCAGAAGGAGGCCATTTGGCCCAATCGGGTCTGCACCGATCACAGTCCCACCCAGGCCCTATCTGCATAACCCCATATATTTACCTTAGCTAATTCCTCTGACACTTAGGGGCGATTTAGCATGGCCAGTCCACCTAACCCGCACATCTTTGGAGTGTGGGAGGAAATTGGAGAAAATCAATAAGGGGATCAGGGCTTATGGGGAAAAGGGGGTGAGGGAATGGGGATGAGAAAAATATCAGCCATGATTGAATGGCGGAGCAGACTCGATGGGCTGAGTGGCCTAATTCTGCTCCTATGTCTTATGGTCCTATGGCGTAGCC
Organism: Mustelus asterias; assembly: GCF_964213995.1. Taxonomy (NCBI): domain Eukaryota; kingdom Metazoa; phylum Chordata; class Chondrichthyes; order Carcharhiniformes; family Triakidae; genus Mustelus; species Mustelus asterias. Next base: position 42,165,167 of record NC_135817.1, read on the forward strand.
GGAGGAAACCCACGCAGACACGGAAAGAACATGCAAACTCCACACAGACAGTGACCCAAGCCGGGAATCAAACCCGGATCCCTGGCGCTGTGAGGCAGCAGTGCTAACCATTGTGCCATCATGCTGTCCCTTGTGCAAGGGCATTCACACCACAGATGAATGTGACACCATGTGCAATGACTCAGTCTTTACAACTTTGATAAACTCAGTTCTCAGGTCACCTTCTGCGAGAGGTGATTTCCATCAGAGGTCCCCAGATACTCAGCACACCCCCCCCCCCCTCCCCCCCCCCCCCCCGCCAAGGTCCGATTCTCGGTGGCGGGAGGCGGCATGTCTGCCGCGGAACTTCTGGTCTTGCTGCTGTCAATGTGATTATTTGATTTCCTAACGCATCCACCACCCCACACTCCACCCCGCCCACTTGCTGGGAAATCCACGGCAGGAGGTTGCGTCAGCGGGACCCGAGGATCCCACTGCCAGCCAATGGCCTGAAAAGGAGAACATCTATGAATCCTGCTCTCATCTGGGTCATGACACTCTTGATGGCGTAACTTTCCACTGTTCCTTTCCAACCAAACAAACCAACAATGCCTGACTAATGATCTCATCCTCTGTTACAAACTCTCATCTTTTTTGCAAGCATGAGCTTTTCACACTACTTTTTAAGATTTAGCCACTTTTAGCTCGCTTGTACGTAAGACCATGAAACCAGGAGGAATAAGAACAGTAGTAGGCCATTTGGCCCCTCAAGGCTGCTCCACCATTCAATAGGATCATGGCTGATCCAAAGTTCTTTACTTCCATTTTCCTGCCCATTCCCTGTAACCCTTAATTCCCTTACTAATCAAAAATCTATCAAAAAATCTTTGGGAGACCTCCTCCTACACTCCCCACGGACATCAGACCGCCCCTCTCCATTGGCAGCATTGTCACCACCCACATTGACACAGGTCACCAGCATTGGGGCATCAGGGCCCTCCTGATGGGTCCACTGGTGGATCCCTGACATATCCTCCCATCAATAACCACTCTGAACCCATTCTTGCATGGCCCCCTGCCCGAGCCCTCCCTGCACATCTCCATTGCATGACCCTCGCTGCATGACCCCAAAGTGCATAGTCCCCCCATCACAGCCCCACCCCCTTAGTACTGCATCTGGCAAACTTAGTGCCCAACTGACAATGCCAGTGTGCCAGGTGGCCACTGCCAGGCGAGCAGGACAGTGTCTAACCTTGTCCCCAACCACCCAAGAGTTTCAATGACCTCCGATTTCACCCCCCAGATTGGCCATGGTGCCTGGCCCCGCTGATGGAGACCAGGAGTGAACTGCGCCCAGAGTGCCATCTCATCAATGTGGTGGGAAGCGTCTGGGAGGGGGGAGCAGCCGTGCCAGACTCGCTAATGATATGGAGAACTAGACACTCTGTTGCTAATGAAATGGTGAAAAGCTGTTCTCGCCAGGAAAACAGGGCCGGGAAGGTAGCAATTTTTGGCCTCTCATGCTATGTTCTTGGCTCAATGGGTGCGGCGAGCTGGTAAGATCATGCCCTTCATCATTCGACCCCAGATCATCTCTCACAACTGACCTCATTCCATCTCTTATTAAGAGTGTTACCCCACCACCTTTCCCTGCCCTTGTCTTTCCAAAAGGTCAAATATCTTGGGATATTAAGTTCCCAGTTTTGATCTCCATTTAATCATGTCTCTGTAATAGCTATGAGATCATTTACCTCAATTTGCGCCATCAATTCATCTTCCAGATGTCCTGGAACTCTACTTTTCATTTTACTACCAAACAGAAAGGCAACCTTTCTGTAGAGAGCTCAGCTGACTTAGGATTCTCCTTAATCCTGCCTGCCAAGAACATCTCGTGAACTCTTTTTGCCCTTCTAACTCCCCGTTTGAGTTCTTTCCTACTCTCTCTGTATTCCTCCAGAGCTCCATCTGTTTTCTGTTGCCTGGACTTAACGTACGCCTCCCTTTTCATTTTAATCAGATCCTCAATTTCCCTGGTTATCATAAGACCATAAGACATAGGAGCGGAAGTAAGGCCATTCGGCCCATCGAGTCCACTCCACCATTCAATCATGGTTGATTTCAACTCCATTTACCCGCTCTCTCCCCATAGCCCTTAATTCCTCGAGAAATCAAGAATTTATCAATTTCTGTCTCGAAGACGCTCAACGTCTCGGCCTCCACAGCCCTCTGTGGCAATGAATTCCACAGACCTACCACTCTCTGGCTGAAGAAATTTCTCCTCATCTCTGTTCTAAAGTGACTCCCTTTTATTCTAAGGCTGTGCCCCCGCGTCCTAGTCTCCCCTGCTAATGGAAACAACTTCCCTACGTCCATCCTATCTGAGCCGTTCATTATCTTGTAAGTTTCTATTAGATCTCCCCTCAACCTCCTAAACTCCAATGAATATAATCCCACGATCCTCAGACGTTCATCGTATGTCAGGCCTACCATTCCTGGGATCATCTGTGTGAATCTCCGCTGGACCCGCTCCAGTGCCAGTATGTCCTTCCTGAGGTGTGGGGCCCAAAATTGCTCACAGTACTCCAAATGGGGCCTAACCAGTGCTTTATAAAGCCTCAGAAGTACATCCCTGCTTTTGTATTCCAAGCCTCTTGAGATAAATGACAACATTACATTTGCTTTCTTAATTACGGACTCAACCTGCAAGTTTACCTTTAGAGAATCCTGGACTAGGACTCCCAAGTCCCTTTGCACTTTAGCATTATGAATTTTGTCACCGTTTAGAAAATAGTCCATGCCTCTATTCTTTTTTCCAAAGTGCAAGACCTCGCACTTGCCCACGTTGAATTTCATCAGCCACTTCTTGGACCACTCTCCTAAATTGTCTAAATCTTTCTGCAGCCTCCCCACCTCCTCAATACTACCTGCCCCTCCACCTATCTTTGTATCATCGGCAAACTTGGCCAGAATGCCCCCAGTCCCGTCATCTAGATCGTTAATATATAAAGAGAACAGCTGTGGCCCCAACACTGAACCCTGCGGGACACCACTTGTCACCGGTTGCCATTCTGAGAAAGAACCTTTTATCCCAACTCTCTGCCTTCTGTCTGACAGCCAATCGTCAATCCATGTTAGTACCTTGCCTCGAATACCATGGGCCCTTATTTTACTCAGCAGTCTCCCGTGAGGCACCTTGTCAAAGGCCTTTTGGAAGTCAAGATAGATAACATCCATTGGCTCTCCTTGGTCTAACCTATTTGTTATCTCTTCAAAGAACTCTAACAGGTTTGTCAGGCACGACCTCCCCTTACTAAATCCATGCTGACTTGTCCTAATCCACGGCTCTTGAATCCTACCTTTCCTATCTTTCCTTTTTACAGGCACATGCCTATCCTGCAGCCTTATCAATAGTTCCTTAAAAGACTCACACATGCCAGACGCGGACTTACCCTCGAACATCCTCTCCCAATCAACATCCACCAATTCCTGCCTAATCCGGCTATAGTTAGCCTTCCCCCAATTTAGCACCCTGCCCGTAGGACAGCACTCATCCTTGTCCATTACTATCCTAAAATTAACAGAGTTGTGGTCACTATTTGCCACATGTTCCCCTACCGAAACTTTGACGACCTGACCGGGCTCATTTCCCAGAACTAGGTCCAGTATAGCCCCCTCTCTAGTCGGACTATCTACATACTGTTCCAAAGAACCTTCCAGTATGCATTTTACAAATTCTGGTCAATAGGGTAGCAGGGATAACCCAGGAAATTATAGGCCGGTGACTTGACGTCCGTGGTAGGGAAGTTGTTGGAGAGGATTCTTAGAGACAGGATGTATGTGCATTTAGAACGGAACAATCTCATTAGTGACAGACAGCATGGTTTTGTAAGAGGGAGGTCGTGCCTTACAAATTTGGTGGAGTTTTTTGAGGAAGTGACAAAAACGGTTGATGTCGTCTATATAGATTTCAGTAAGGCATTTGACAAAGTCCCACATGGCAGGTTGGTTAAGAAGGTTAAGGCTCATGGGATACAAGGAGAAGTGGCTAGATGGGTGGAGAACTGGCTTGGCCATAGGAGACAGAGGGTAGTGGTCGAAGGGTCTTTTTCCGGCTGGAGGTCTGTGACCAGTGGTGTTCCGCAGGGCTCTGTACTGGGACCTCTGCTATTTGTGATATATATAAATGATTTGGAAGAAGGTGTAACTGGTGTAATCAGCAAGTTTGCGGATGACACGAAGATGGCTGGACTTGCGGATAGCGAAGAGCATTGTCGGGCAATACAGCAGGATATAGATAGGCTGGAAAATTGGGCGGAGAGGTGGCAGATGGAGTTTAATCCGGATAAATGCGAAGTGATGCATTTTGGAAGAAATAATGTAGGGAGGAGTTATACAATAAATGGCAGAGTCATCAGGAGTATAGAAACACAGAGGGACCTAGGTGTGCAAGTCCACAAATCCTTGAAGGTGGCAGCACAGGTGGAGAAGGTGGTGAAGAAGGCATATGGTATGCTTGCCTTTATAGGACGGGGTATAGAGTATAAAAGCTGGAGTCTGATGATGCAGCTGTATAGAACGCTGGTTAGGCCACATTTGGAGTACTGCGTCCAGTTCTGGTCGCCGCACTACCAGAAGGACGTGGAGACGTTAGAGAGAGTGCAGAGAAGGTTTACCAGGATGTTGCCTGGGAGAGATTGGGTAAACTGGGGTTGTTCTCCCTGGAAAGACGGAAAATGAGGGGAGATCTAATAGAGGTGTACAAGATTATGAAGGGGATAGATAGGGTGAATGGTGGGAAGCTTTTTCCCAGATCAGAAGTGACATTCACGAGGGGTCACGGGCTCAAGGTGAGAGGGGCGAAGTATAACTCAGATATTAGAGGGATGTTTTTTACACAGAGGGTGGTGGGGACCTGGAATGCGCTGCCAAGTAGGGTGGTGGAGGCAGGCACGCTGACATCGTTTAAGACTTACCTGGATAGTCACATGAGCAGCCTGGGAATGGAGGGATACAAACGATTGGTCTAGTTGGACCAAGGAGCGGCACAGGCTTGGAGGGCCGAAGGGCCTGTTTCCTGTGCTGTACTGTTCTTTGTTCTTGACTTCACCTCACTTTAATTCTGTAATTTCCGTTTCTTCTGGCTTTCTCTTTCTGTTTGCATCTGGGTGCTGATGATCGCCTTCACCCTCCAGCTCACCTCCCTGTAGCTCCTCTTAGTGTCTTCTCTGTGTTTGGCCATATGACATTTTGAATGTCAAATTCCTTCCTGTTAGTGCTGCTTCCAGATCAAGGGTCACCAAGTGAATGCACCAGTATTCCCTATTGACCAACAAGATTACATTTCATCCCTTTACAATTGATGCAAACTCTTAAAAGTCCTTTTCAAAAATTCTTTAAAAACCGTCACAGATTCTGTGGACATTTTAAGGAAGTTACTTTTTTTCTAAACTGTACCACTTCCAGTTCAAATGCCACAGTGTTGTCAGCTTTGACAGCATTGGGCATGGATCATGAAATGGGCTTTGAATCTGATTCATTGGGCACAGGCCTAGCCTCTCACATCAAACCTTTGCTGGTTAGCCCTCCTTTATCTGTTTTTTTTATTCAAAATATTATTTACTATCCACGGTTGCGGCTGGGGTACATACACGGAGGTGATGATGATAGTAGCCAAGATGTCACTATGCAGCAGAATTATCCGAAGCACCAAGGAGAGCACATGGTATCCATGTGTGCAGCTGGCTTTTTTGTGCAAAGGTTTTATGAACAGAAAAAAATTGTACTCAGTTAATGTTCACGTAGTGGAAGTCTTACAGGAGTATCATGCATCTTGGCTTGTAGCTGGATTCAGGTAGCAACCAGGATATTTTCATTGTTCAGCAATCCCCAGTGCCAGCATTACTTGAAAGAGAAGAAACACGGGAGGATTTTAGGAAAACAGAGAAAGGCTCTGCCTTCCTGACAACTATATTTATTAAGAAACCCTAACAGCAAAAAAAATTCCCTCAATACCTCACCCTTTGTGCTTTCTTTACCTGCACCTTTTGCCTTCCAGACAATGTAACACTCATCTTGCGCAGAATAAAATATCATGTGCTGAAGAGTAATGGTTGTGCAAAAAGGTATTACAATTTTGAACATAGGTTCGTGTCTTAATTCATTGTTCCCACAAGAAACATGGGCAAAAGTGAGGACGTCATTTGCCTTTTTACATTACCTCATATTGACATATTTTTGAATCAATTGCAGACAGGAATGCGTAACCTAGGTAATTTTCTCTGTGAGATTCTTGGATACATGGAGGAACCTGAAAGTTCCCACATAGGCTATGTCCAAGTTAGGCCACATATATGTGTGTAACTATGTAACTAAATCACCCACAAATTCAGTGTGGCCTTAAGCCTCAAATTGTGACAACATCTTTTGCTATTCTTCCTGATACTTTAAAGCATCAAAGTGAACAGTATTGATTCTTATAGATTGCAACGTAAAAGACAACCCCATCTTTTGCCTCAAGAAACATGTTTTCATACTTTGTTTCTGTCAACCCTCCACCACACTTGCACAACGCACACTCATACACCCCAACATGGACACATGCATCCACTCCTACACACACACACAAAACAACACACATCATCTATGACATGCTGTATGCACAACAACTGGGCACAAGGAAGGGATCAAGCAGGCAACATGGACTGTGTTGCCAAGATGTGGGAGATAAGACACATGTTCATAGAATGCTCCCGCCCCATCCCGGCAAACATCAAAACAAAATGAATCTTCCAAGTAAATGAATGAGGTGTGTAGCTGGTTTCAAGCTAAAAGTCATAACATTTGCAAACTCATCAAATAATTGTTGCTGCAGCTTTGACATTGTTGAAAAACTGGTGCAAATTGGAAGATGGAATCTGCCCTGAGAATGGTGCCCAATACCAAACGTTTCATGTGAATGGAGAGCAGCCATCGACCTTATCCTGAGAAGCATGTATTAGAATAGAACCTTGAAAATCAACAGAACAGTTACATCACTAGAAATGCAATGTGCTCTTTAGTGGGCCGAATCAAACCCTGAGTCCAGCAAAGATTTCAGAGCAACAGACAATTGGTCTGGCCACTTTACAGAAAAGCTAATGTTGTGGCAGCAGACCAAGATTGAAAGAGACTACCAAAATACATTGATGCCAAAATTGCCAGTTTCCAGTGATTCATCATTAGACAGCAGCAAAATATGTGTACCTGTTATGCACATCAGCAGCGTAGATAAAACATCCACAAACATTGGTATATCCAGCAGCTGAACTGTGGAGTGAAAAGGTTTAAAATTAGTGAAAACCACAGGACATTAGAAGACAAGATTCATGGTGGTACTAGCCTGCGTGGCCAATGGAACAAAATTAATCCCTGCAGTAATTTTCAAATGTAAAACTGTGCTGAAAATCAAATTCCCATGCAGGGCTTGTTGTTTTTGTTGGCCAGATGAGGATGGAGTGATAGTGTGAATTTATGGATTGGTAACATATTGATTAGCCTTCCTCGTGGTCTAGAGGTAGAATGCAATTTATTAATGTGGAGCATGTTCAGGTCCCATAAAACTAATTAGATCAAAAGGTGCCTGTGAAGAAATAACATCCAAATTGGAGTCACCAGGGTGTCTCATTTCCATTGTTCAATCCTCGGATATGTGCTTCAACAAGTTATTCATGGATCATGCTCACACTGAATAGAATAGATGGATGGTTAAAGGAAACAAGTGCCTTTACAAATAGTGGAAATTTGCTGACTTGATGTTTTGTGTGGTTTTGCTATAAGATCTTTGGATGTTATTAATGCTCAAACTGTCATCAGATTGTTCAAAAATGTAGAATATCCAATTCAGTGAATGGAGAGGAAGTTGATTTGTTGCAGAGGGTGATTCAGAAACTGAAATCATCAAATCTGATCCAGAGTGGCATCATTGTGATGATGCCACAGACAAAGTGACTCAGAATTAATTAAGTGAATCTTTGCATTGGATGCCAAAGACAATGAATTTGACAGGTTTTAAGATGTCTTAATTGTGGTTAAAGGTCTCTTTGTACAATTATTTTATTCAATAAACTGTGTCACATTAATTTACTATGACATACCCGTGTTTTTTTTTCACATTTCAAAATGGTGACAACCAACATCTACAGTGGCAGTTCACATTATATATTCTGTATGATTTGACCCCCATTTTTGGAAAAATTTTTAGAATGATTTTTGGAGGCTTCAAAGGTCCATTTATACATCAATATCTACGGTACATGTCTGAACACAGTCTAGCTCTCAAAATCAGTTCAGAACTTTATTCTTTCAGTAACAAATTAACGTATTTAGAGTCATATTCACCCACCAAAAATTTGATTGCCTCGCTCCATTACAAAACATATTTTTATATGCTGGTCTGGTTGCTCCAGAAGCTTTTCTCAAATGCCATGGAGTCATTATCCACAAACATTGCAGACTCCACAGCTCCATTAGCAAACTTTTGTACATTTATTCATGAGTAGCCTGTTAGCAGCTGGGGAAATATTAAAGGGTCTTCTTCACAGATCTCTGGTAATTGCCTGCTAGATTTCCATTATCACTAACAGAATGACATTGTGGAAAGATTTATATTTCAAAAATGCATGTTCCCACAATTTTGTCAGCAATTATAAATTAAATTAAATAATAGGATTTTTCCCATTTTGAAAACGAGAAGAGTTAAATGCCATGTTATTAGGTTTTCATCCCTCTAGGGTTTTCTTTGCCATGTCTGTAACAATGAGTTTGCAACACCAAATTTAGCACAATCATATGTTGCTAAAAATGGTTACCAGAAATACATAGTGTTACTGTGTATACTGTGTTACTGAGCTGTTATAAACAACTAATCATCTGATCTTTGACAAAGGGTCATCTAGACTCGAAACATCTGCTCTTTTCTCTCCTTACAGATGCTACTAGACCTGCTGAGGTTTTCCAGCATTTTCTATTTTGGTTTAATCGTCTGATCTAATATCTCCTTATGTGGCTCAGTATTATACTTTGTTTCATAATGCTGTGCTGGTGGCTGGATTACCAAGAGCCTATGATTGCCCTCCATTTCGAGAAAGAAAACGGGATGGAATTCTCCAGGCGTGCATGCCGATGGGATTCTTTGGTCCCACCGGTGGCCCAACCCCTACCACAGATTTCCCAGTGGCATGGGGTGGCTTCAATGGGAAGTCCCATTGGCAACAGCGGGACCAGAAGATCTCACTGCCAGAAACATCATGCTGGCTCCCGCCGCAGAGAAAAACGCTGAGGGGAGGCCAGAGAAAATCTCACCCAGTGATTCGACTCAAGTCATTAATTCAGGCACAAATTAGTGGTGGCTATTCATGCAGTTTGGCAACTATTAAGGGACTGCAAGTAAGCATGGACATGTTTAATATTGTGAACATAATTCTGTAATGCACACTGGCACCTACATTGGTGTTTGTGAATTCCATTGCTAAATGTAAACATGAAAGCCAATTCATAAAGTATACTTTGATATTTTAGCAGCCAAGAGTGGTAAAGATTAAGGGAGGAGTGTCTGGTCATCAATAGAGGATAGGAAAGAGATGGTGAGATAACTCCATGTAGACCTGATGTCCCATGGTGGGATGAAGTTGGCTTTATAAATAGAGTAGGGCCAACTTGGGACATCAATATATTAATGTACAGTTTCATAGTCAGTTATGGAAAAAAAGTGAATTCAGGATGTGTTAGAGGAGAAGATTATGTTTGGATGTTGAAAGCTGACCTTGGGTGTTTGTGGTACCTGTCTGCAGATCCAATGTACTGGTAAAGGAGTGAGGAAGAGTAAGGGAATGAAACCAGAGGATCATTTCCAGGAAAACCAGGGGAGGGAGATGTAAATCTACAGGACCAGTGCAGTTGAACTGAGCAGCCGGTATCGGGAAGTGTGGGCTATACAAGATCAGGAGCAGAAATACCATCTTGTGAAGTCAGTTTAACTCAGTCCAAAAAATTATGATGGAGGAGTTGTGAAGGATGTGAGTGGAGTCTGTGACCATAGGAAATGAACTGAAAACGAAAGGACCATCCTTTAGAAAAGGAACAGAGTAGAAGCAGCAGGTACAGCTTTGAGGTTGTTCTGTGTAAAGTAAAAGTATCTCATTAGGAGAATGTTTGGGGTGGAGGAGCAAGGAACTGATTCGGAGATGCATGTTACTCACAATAACGGGCTGTGGTGGAAGAATCAATCCAGCCAGGTCTTTCAGGTTTAAGCAGGTTTATTGTATAGCATATAACCTACAAAAAGCACCAGCACAAAGTGTTCCAGCTGTCCCCATTTAAAGTACAATCACTGTGACATGTTTAACTAGCAATTCTCTTAATAAGGCAATTTCCACACACTGTGATTAATAATACATTGACAATGCCGACTTAGTATGAGAATAGAGGATGTTCCGCAGAGAGCTGAGTCTCAGTTGAAAAAATGAGTGATATCCCAGTAAAGCTCAGAATTTGATGGAGAAGATTTCAACCCAGGCAAAAACAAACTCTTGTCCAGCATGCAATACCACAGCAAAGTAAATCTGAGAAGCCAGCACTGAACTCCAACTGTGAAGTTCAGCAATTGGTGGTGGGATGAACACTAAAGACTCAAATAGATACACAATCTCAGTAACCTGTTGAATGTAGAGCTAAACTTCAAATACCATTTCATGTGCATACTTTATTTGTAGCACCACTGAAAGCATCATCCATGCTTTCCTTCCTCATATGTTGAGTTGCTAAGTGCCCTGCTGGCAACCCAAGACCTTGTTTATTCAAACCTCAAACCTGGGGTGACACGGTAGCACAGTGGTTTAGCACTGCTGCCTCACAGTGCCAGGGACCTGCGTTCAATTCCTGGCTCGGGTCACTGACTATGCAGAGTCTGCACGTTCTCCCCATGTCTGTGTGCTTGCCTCCGGGTGCTCCAGTTTCCTCCCACAACCCGAAAGATGTGCTGGTTAGGTGCATTGGCCATGCTAAATTCTCCCTCAGTGTACCTGAACAGGTACCGGAGTGTGGTGACAAGGGGATTTTCACAGTAACTTCATTGCAGTGTTAATGTAAGCCTACTGTGATACTAATTGTGATACTAATAAACAAACTTTAAATTTGTCTAAAACTTCACAATACACATCTATCACCAAGATCCTTCATTCATTACCCCCATTAGCCCTTGTCCACCAATACACTAAATTCAAGATTATTGTACACACCTACACATTCCTTCTTGCCCCTGCCCCACTTATCTCTGTAACTATTTTCCAGTCTTGCTTCCTAGAATTTTCATCGCAGTCCTCCAATTTTGGCCTGACTGTGCATCCTTCCCTCCTGGTATTCCTAACTTGTAGAGCTTCCAGCCATCTAGATCTCGTTCTCGGTTCTTCATCCTTAAACCTCCTTGCCCTATCACTTTCTTTCCTAGCTTTAAACACCTTCAAAAAATCCATTGTGCTTTCAGCCATTCCATTTTTGTTGACTAGTTCACTCATGTATGTTTGAAGATTGCTGTATTAAATCCTGTGCATAAATACAAATTACTTCCTACTTTGTGAAAGTATAGAGCAAATACATTGTTGGTGATAAACTCATAATTGTGTTCCAGGAAGGAATGGGATGAAAAATGAATGCACTGTCCCCACTACTTTTGTTTCTTTGTTCAGTTTGTGTAATTCTGAGGTGCAACCTCGCTGCAACCTATTTTTGTTCTTACCAAAATTTTTAAAATGTAATTGAATCCAGAATTGTTGAATTGATGAACTCAGTAAAATTAATCCATTTCAGTTCAGGGTGAAAACTGAGTCTGCAAACCTCACCTCTGACTTGTGAAGAAAAAGTGACAGGAATGCTGTGATATTCCCACCAATATCTAAGCTTGGCTGACGCAAAAATATCAGTTCATGCTGCAGATCATAAAAAGACTAGCTAATCATAGGAAAGCACTTAGAAGCCCATTAGTGAAAGCAATTAACTCCAGAATTACACAGCACTCACAGCACAGAAACAGGCTGCAACTAGGGGCGGCACGGTAGCACAGTGATTAGCACTGCTGCTTCACAGCGCCAGGGACCTGGGTTCGATTCCCGGCTTGGGTCACTGTCTGTGTGGAGTTTGCACATTCTCCTCGTGTTTGCGTGGGTTTCCTCCGGGTGCTCCGGTTTCCTCCCACAGTCCAAAGATGTGCGGGTTAGGTTGATTGGCCATGCTAAAATTGCCCCTTAGTGTCCTGAGATGCGTAGGTTAGAGGGATTAGTGGGTAAATGTGGAGGGATATGGGGGTAGGGCCTGGGTGGGATTGTGGTCGGTGCAGACTCGATGGGCCAAATTGCCTCTTTCTGCACTGTAGGGTTTCTATGATTTTCTATTCTATGATAGTCTGTGCCACCCTGCTTCATCTCACCCTATCTTCAAATGATGAGATGAAGACATAGAACATAGAACAGTACAGCACAGAACAGGCCCTTCGGCCCACGATGTTGTGCCGAGCTTTATCTGAAACCAAGATCAAGCTATCCCACTCCCTATCATCCTGGTGTGCTCCATGTGCCTATCCAATAACCGCTTAAATGTTCCTAAAGTGTCTGACTCCACTATCACTGCAGGCAGTCCATTCCACACCCCAACCACTCTCTGCGTAAAGAACCTACCTCTGATATCCTTCCTGTATCTCCCACCACGAACCCTATAGTTATGCCCCTTTGTAACAGCTCCATCCACCCGAGGAAATAGTCTTTGAACGTTCACTCTATCTATCCCCTTCATCATTTTATAAACCTCTATTAAGTCTCCCCTCGGCCTCCTCCGCTCCAGAGAGAACAGCCCTAGCTCCCGCAACCTTTCCTCATAAGACCTACCCTCCAAACCAGGCAGCATCCTGGTAAATCTCCTCTGCACTCTTTCCAGCGCTTCCACATCCTTCCTATAGTGAGGTGACCAGAACTGCTCACAATACTCCAAATGTGGTCTCACCAAGGTCCTGTACAGTTGCAGCATAACCCCACGGCTCTTAAACTCCAACCCCCTGTTAATAAAAGCTAACACACTATAGGCCTTCTTCACAGCTCTATCCACTTGAGTGGCAACCTTTAGAGATCTGTGGATATGAACCCCAAGATCTCTCTGTTCCTCCACAGTCTTCAGAACCCTACCTTTGACCCTGTAATCCACATTTAAATTAGTCCTACCAAAATGAATCACCTCACATTTATCAGGGTTAAACTCCATTTGCCATTTTTCAGCCCAGCTTTGCATCCTATCTATGTCTCTTTGTAGCCTACAACAGCCCTCCACCTCATCCACTACTCCACCAATCTTGGTGTCATCAGCAAATTTACTGATCCACCCTTCAGTCCCCTCCTCTAAGTCATTAATAAAAATCACAAAGAGCAGAGTACCAAGCACTGATCCCTGTGGCACTCCGCTAGCAACCTGCCTCCAATCCGAAAATTTTCCATCGACCACCACCCTCTGTCTTCGATCAGACAGCCAGTTACCTATCCAATCGGCCAACTTTCCCTCTATCCCACACCTCCTCACTTTCATCATAAGCCGACCATGGGGGACCTTATCAAACGCCTTACTAAAATCCATGTATATGACATCAACTGCCCTACCTTCATCAACACACTTAGTTACCTCCTCAAAAAATTCTATCAAATTTGTGAGGCACGACTTGCCCTTCACGAATCCATGCTGGCTATCCCGGATTAATCCGCATCTTTCTAAATGGTCGTAAACGACATTAACCATGTCAATTTTATCTTATTTTACCTGACATCGGTGTTGTTACTAGTTTGTCATGTTCCTGGGTGGTGATGGTGGTTGTTGTTGTATGTGCAAGATTGAATTGATTGGTTATGAAGCCCTGTCCCCCCCACCCCTTCACCTCCAATGTCAAATTGTGTGCCACAATCATGCTAGCCAAGCTAAAACAGCAAATGATTACAGGTGATACAACTTTAATCGGTATATGTGTATTCTGAGGTGAAATGGACAGTTTGTATACACTTGAGAAGCCATTGCCAATATTGCAATGACCTGTCTTCTGATGTACTATGCAACTAATCAGTTTATTATCACTAAGGGCATTATAATCAATGTTGTGCACTGTAAGTATATAAAAATGAACAAGAAGGAAAGATCGTTTCCACAACAAAACATAATGCTGAGGTTCAGTACCTGCCTGAGAACAGGAACAGGCCCTTAAACCTGTGCCAACATGCAGTTAAATCATGGCTGACCTGTAGCTTAACTCTATTTACTCCCCTGGGCTTCATATCTCTTAATACCCTTATCTACCCTTATCTAACAAAAACCAATGAAAAGTACAGGCTTGGTATAATCATAGAAACCCTACAGTGCAGAAGGAGGCCATTCGGCCCATCGAGTCTGCACCGACCACAATCCCACCCAAGCCCTACCCCCACATATTTACCCGCTAATCCCTCTAACCTACACATCCCAGGACTCTAAGGAGCAATTTTTAACCTGGCCAATCAACCTAACCCGCACATCTTTGGACTGTGGGAGGAAACCGGAGCACCCGGAGTAAACCCACGCAGACACGAGGAGAATGTGCAAACTCCACACAGACAGTGACCCGAGCCGGGAATCGAACCCGGGACCCTGGAGCTGTGAAGCAGCAGTGCTAACCACTGTGCTACCGTGCCGCCCAGACCACTGTGCTACCGTGCCGCCCAGACCACTGTGCTACCGTGCCGCCCAGACCACTGTGCTACCGTGCCGCCCACGGTACTTTTTGTTTTAATGTTAACTGTCTTAATTACTTATTCTCAAAATAATTTTTGCTGATTTTTCTGTCATTAAGAAGCGCGAAATGCAATTCAGCCCAGCAAAAAGTTCCTTGGTACTCAGGTATTACTCAATTAACACAATTCAAATATAAAATCACAGTTAGCTTTTCCCTCTTTCCGTTGCACGTAATCCATTGCATTAGCTTAGCTCCCTCTGTTTCCATTCGACAACCCTTTAATAAGTGGAGCACTATAAGCAGCATGGCACCCACTGGTAATGAAATTGCTATTCCAGGACAGCACCTCCCACTTAATTCTACAGCAGTCAATTGTATACCTGCTTAATTGCATAAGAGTCTGAAGTCTCTAATTTTTATCTCATTTCCCTTGCAACAGTAACATTATTAATCAAATAGACTTGCATAAAATGTGTGTTTGCATATGAAATTCTGCCTTCGGATTGAGTTGCACCTGCTTATTTGCATCTTCTGTTTGGAGTCTTGATCTAATCAATGTCAGTCAGAAGCATCTATATTTCTGAGAGCTATCAAGGACACAAGTGTACTAATAAAATGAATAAAGCGAAATGTCAACCCATTTTTCTCCATAAGATGCTGACGAACCTACAGTGCATTGGAATTTTTTTCTTTTATCGCGCTCTCTTGTCCTTTGTTTCCCTCCTTTTTTCTTCTGATGGAAATGTTTCTTGCTTGAGTGCAGCCCCACAGACACGGGGCTCATAGCCATCCAGCGCCTACATGACCAAAGATGGAGAAATGTATTAGACATTCTGACTTAGGAGACACATGGCAGCAGAAGACACTTCATAAGGGGGTCAGTCATTCGATACCAATCAGGATCTTTAAATATTCTAGTGTGTGAAAAATGCTGAACACATCCGATGTTCCTAGGTTGCTTTGTCTAATTGTTAACATTTCCTTCAAATAACAAAGAAATTTTGCAACAGCACTTTCATTTGTGCAATGTTTTTAACATAGAAAACATTCCAAGATGCATCACAAACCAGACAATAAAATCAACAGGTGACTGTTGCATTGTTTATTCAACACAAATTTGTTTCCTCATTGGTTCTATCCATAATTTTGGTTGGCCATCATAGAATACTAATTATTGTCAGCAATATTATTTTAAAATTCCTAATATGCTCATATCAAACTCCTCTCTCAGGAAGCTCAAAAAATGACCCGTTTAAAACAGAGGTTAAAATTTCAATTTAAGTAACAAGAGAGAAAAAGTGGATACAAATGCCTTGAATTAGCATTACTCCCAATAATTATGGCCATTGTATTCACATAGCCCTTCAGGTTTGTGACTTTTTTAATGATATGAACAATAAGTCAGGGCAATCTGTAGCAAACTCTGTTTTGTTAACAACAAAATACGAAGGAAAGGAAATCAAACCACAAGCAGAAGAGAAACCAGAACCATTTAAAATTATTTCTCAGGTAAATAACAGCAACCCCTGTCAAATTAGTGAGGAGCAAGCAGACCTGAAATGTCTCTCTCCTGCACCTATCTCATTTTGCGATCTTTCAAGATGTCTCATCTATTTATTTTCAAGTCTGCTTTCATCAGCACAGGAGCAGTTTGCGCAAAAATAGGAGCTGTTTTTTATTTTGATCTATATGTTACACTATTGATTCAGTTAAGGCAATAATCAAATTGATCAAATATTTGAATGCTTTTCATTATGTTTAAGTGAACAGTTTGTGTGGTAAAGAAACCTATAGCTTGCTTGACAAGACAAAGGTCGCAAGATATTTCCTTCTTTACAAGTCTCTCCGAAGGATCATGAATAAGGATCCATACCTGGTAACTTTAATAAAGGAAATACATTTCACATGGTGCCAGGATTAATTCATAAATCTGACATTTTGCTGGTGGTCTGTCATTAAAACAAGAAATGTCATAATGGCTGAACCCTAATCCTCAGTAATGTATCAGCAATATGCTGGGCTGGTAATATCATGTAAAATGCCAACTTACAAAACTCAGAAAAGTTGATGCGATGATGGTTTCAAACAAAGTGGCAAAAGCCCCCCACCCCACCCCGCCATATAGCTGATAGCTCTATTATAAGAGACAACTTAAGAACAGTTCCAAATAAAGCATTTGGTCAAGGCCAGTGCTCCATCATGCTTTAAATTCCTGACCATCCATCGTGTGGAATTTCAGAATTTCTATTAGTGTTTTGGATTCATTGCCACAGTTCAGTTTGTTTCTGTTTGAAAACTGAAATTGTGGGTGCTATAGCAGCGTATGCAGGATTTGAGCTTTTCATGGTTTAAGGTGCAGGTATAACCTTACATGAGAAGAAAAGAATGAGTTGCATTTCTACAGTGAATTCAGACGTTTATGAGAAAGGAATGTGATCGAGAGAGGTGCAGTAAGTATTTTCTCAAGGAGCTAAGGGCATGGGACTGCTGAAAATATTTTAATGTTTGCCATTTTTTGTGCATCTTCTAGCATTCTGGTTTTGAAGTCAAAAAAGAGACCGAGTGGAATTCATTAGATATCCAGTTGAGTCTGTCAATAATATAATATCTACAAAACCGAGCGCAATTCAGAAATGTCAAAAACTGGCACAGCAACAGAATGCTTTCTGATGTCAGTGAGGAAGACATCAAATATTGATGAGTGAAACCAGGTAATCTTCCCTCATTCCTCTTTTGAGATTGATGAGTTCTGTCTATTTCTTATCTGCCCTCACATGGGCCTTCAAACTAGAATATATTTTCTAGATAAAATCCCTGGTTTTCCCCAAGTATTTCCATAGAAGTCGGTCATGCAACTTATGTGCCTATGTCAGTTCTTTATAGGGCAACCTAAATGTGAAGCCTCATTCTTTTTCTGTAGCCAATGACACGAAATTTAGTCTGCTTGTCTGAATAGCACTGTTTCTGCAATGTATGCCAACTTACCTCCATTGTTCAGGGGAAGACAGTGCTATGGATCACTAGCTCCATGGACATCCATGGTGGATATTGGTGCACATTGTTCCTTGCACTCAAACACGTGAAAATGGTGACAACTTGGTGTCACACAAACTAACCAGCTGATATGATGCCAGGATATCATAATTAAGACAATATAGGTCCAAGCAACATCCATATTGTCCACACTTGAGAAGAAAAATGCTAGGAAGCAAGATAGGCCTTATTTAAAGGGCGAGGCACCCTGTTATAGGAAAGTAAAATGTATTGAACTTACTCCACTGCCGACTTTCTGAACGCATTTGGGAGTGTTGTTGGAGATATTTTGATGTATTTGCTGAAGAGTGCTGCTGACTCCTTACAAGAATAACAGAGGAGTAAGTGACCTATCCACACACATGGTGGAATTCTCCCATCCTGCCTGCGATGGGTTTGGTGGCAGGTAGAATCGGACAATGTAGCAGAAGCCAAAAAGCCAGAAACCTGGCCGATGTAAAATTGCAACTGCAACTCTCCAAATGGCAGGTGAATGACAGGTCGGTCTTTCTGCTGGCTGGTGGCATAAATGCCATTTGCATCCATGAATGGTCATTAAAAAAAACTGTCTGTTGGTATCCCAATCTTGCCTCACACCAGAGTGAAATTACATCAGTCTAAAACCCGATTGGTAAAGAGTGGCTTGCACAAGGCGGTCATCAGTTGGCAAGGGACTTCGAGATTAGTGCAACAAAGCTTTCTGCCGTAGTGCTGCCCTGCTCCTAATGCGATTTCCCCCACTCTCCAGGGGCAGACCAGTTCCTGTCCTCCATCTCCATTTTGAGCTGGTCTTCATGGACAACACCTTGTTGGTGGACTCATGGACTCTCTTGTGTCAATGAGTTGACTCAGCAGAGTGTTTGAGGCAGGGGATTTCAGGGGCTCCTACACCCCCCCCCCCGGACACTCCTTGGAGGTGATGGGCCTTTGGGGGTGGGGGGCATGGTGGTAGGTAGTTGAATTAAGGAACAGAATTCTTCTTGAGACTGCTGTCCTTTCCCCTCTGGGTTGCTGACATCTGCCTGGTTTGATGAAGACAGTTGGGCTGGAGAAGGTGATATTAATATGGTGCACTGGTATTTAAATATGATATTGGGACCCTCAAAACCGCCAGGGCAGGTGGACAAATCAGCTGCCAGGAGAGTTGGAGGGGAACTCGCTTGTGGATAACTGAAGAGGTTACCAGCACAGATTCTGAGGTGGGATTACAATTACAGGGAAAAGGCGGAAGAATAGGTCTTAGCAGCCATTATTGAATGGCAGAGCAGAATCAAAGGGCTGAATGGCCTAATTCTGCCCTCATACCTTGTGGTCTTATCGTCTTGCCATTCTGGTTAGCAGGGCAATCGCCGCCAGAGCCCCCACCATTGCACCTCATCTCAAAGTGGGAGAATTACATCCAAAGTCTGAAATGGATATGGGGGCAACAATTATACTGCATTTGGGTCTGCAGCACCATAAGGAGATGGAGCAGAAGCTAAAAGGAGGGCAGGTTCTGCGCAATTTGCTAATTTGGAGATGCATTCCTCCATTCTCCTTGACAGTGACAGGAGACTATCTGGCAGGCTAGCCAAAGCACCCAGTATCTTTGTGTGCATTCCCATCAGTGCTGTCCTGAAAACCATCCCATCGAAGTCCTCACCTGAGTCTTTTATAGCAGAATTCAGAGAGCTGACCAAAGAATCATCCTTTACACGCTCATCTGGCCAATCCTCTCTTATGCCTAGACCACTCAATTTGTTTTGAATCCAGCACTATTATTATCCAAGTTACATGCAGTGACAGTCTGAAAGCA